>NC_137205.1:20341256-20543756 GCF_960531495.2 Zeus faber
ATAAATAAAAACTTTCAAATCAATCCACAGTTTTTATCCATGCCATTTCGGTGCGAAGTTCCAGAGAAAACAGCCTTTCCCGGCTCCGTGATAGGGTGGCGAAGTTGGCGAATGGGTCGAATCTCATGGGTTGAAAAGGGGGGATTCGTTGCCTGCGAACGAATCACACCCAACGGCGTTCGCTCGCAACTGACCGATCTCAACCGGTCGGACCGTTTCTGGGAGTGATTCAGCTCGGTTCGTTCACGCTGAAGATGTGAATCGTTCGCCAACTTCGCCACACGATCGCGGAGCCGGTGGAAAGTGTTATCTCTGGAACGTCGCACTTAAATGCCTTAAATAAAAACTGTGGATTGATATAAAAGTTGGTTTTTTTTCCCCCCCGTTCTATTTATTCATTGCATGGAGGAAGGAGGTGGAGGATGTGGACACGGTGGTCTCGCGTGGAGGGACTGGTCTGTTGCTCAAGGTTGTTCATTTCCTACAATCTCATATATAATTACAGACGCGGAATAATTTGGTTTAATACATTTTATTGCAGATAAACCAGGGCATCCGGTGTTGCCCGCTTCCGTAATCGTCTGGCTCACCTTCCTTAATGTGAAAAGTTAAGTGCAGTAACAGAGCAGTTTCACTTTGTTACTTTACACCACTGCACACATCAAACTACCTAAACTACATGAGATGGTGAAAACTTGTGGATTTTTTTTTAATTATGAGATTTAAATGCTATAAATATTACCAATTACTACAGACAATTAAGTGTTCTACCACAGGTGCGACTACAAAATAGAAAATTCAGATGAAACCTTGAAGTAAAAAAAAAAAAGCAAGATTTTCAGAAACTCATATTCACATTAACCAGTCACAATCTGACAGTCGGGAGGCGATTACTATGACAGATAAGTGCGGTTGAATGTAATCTAATCAAAAATGTTCTCCTCCCCCTCCTCCTCCTCCTCCTCCTCCTCATCTTCTTCTTCTTCTTCTTCTTGTTCACCATCATCGGCATCATCATAATCCTAATTGTATCATTGTGTCTCCAAACCCTTTTTCTGCAACGGCACACTTTTTGACACTGAAATAATCCCATTCCGTGAGCCACTAAAAACATCAAAACACCTTACAAACATGTTGAACTGTTCTTGCGCGCCGAAATAAAGACCGAAACCTACACACACAGTGTACAACCTGAGCTTTTTATGATGGACACAAAGCTGCTGATTCATTAGTACAACATCATCATCATTATGTCAATACAACAATTTAACACTAGTCAACATCATCATCAACTCATATGTTGTTAGTGCATTATGTCAATACCACAACTTGTTGATGATGTATTGACATAATGCAACATATGAGCTAATGATGTTGACTAGTGTTAAATTATTGTATTGATATAATGCACTAACAACATGAGTTAATGAGGATGTTGACTAATATTTAGTTGTTGTATTGACATAACGCACTAACAACATATGAGTTGATGATGTTGACTAGTGTTAAGTTGTTGTATTGACATAATGCACTAACAACATATGAGTTGATGATGATGTTGACTAGTGTGAAATTGTTGTATTGACATAATGCACTAACAACATATGAGTTGATGATGTTGACTAGTGTTAAGTTGTTGTATTGACATAATGCACTAACAACATATGAGTTGATGATGATGTTGACTAGTGTGAAATTGTTGTATTGACATAATGCACTAACAACATATGAGTTGATGATTTGGACTAGTCCACAGACCACAACTTAACACTAGTCAACAGCCTCATCAACTCTTGTGTTGTTAGTGCATTATGTCAATACCACAACTTTACACTCGTCAACATCCTCATCAACTCATATGTTGTTAGTGTATTATGTCAACACAACAACTTAACACAAGAGTTCATTTCCTTTTTTTAAATGTGAATAGAAATACACGTTGCACTTGCTGAGCTCTAACGTGGTTGAAAAACATTGTCAGACTAGACATTGGTAATAGTCTGGTTTGAATGATCTTATCCAATTACATTTTTAGTAAATTGTGGAAGTTGTGAACAAATGAACACAATCTGCTGCAACTATCATTTAAATGAACACCATTTGGAGGAAATTATGTTGTTGATGCTAGAAATAGTGTTCATTTCCTCGACAAACACGAGAGAAGTTAACACAGCAGTTCTTCATATTTGAAGTCCTTTGTTTCGGGCTTCAGAGAGAGCAGCATCTCCATGGCGACGTGGCTCCAACCCAGGAATGCTGTGGTCTAACCTATGAAATCTCATTAACGTCAGACAAAAAAAAACAAAACTACAAACATTTTTTGTCTCTAGGGAAAAGTATTAACGTGTATATATTATCATATCACATATATCATATTTACTGTTTTGTGTATTTTTAATTTCAGTAATTGCTATTTGTGGTGAGTTACACTGTCTGTGTTTGAGAGCATTTCCAAATCCAATCTGGTTGCAATCTGTGTAGATTTTTCCTGAGGCAGTGTATTTATGCCAATAAACCCAAGTAACAAAGTCAGGGGGCTGACTTTTGCTTTTTTTTTTTTTGCTGCTGAAGCCACTTTATAAACAGCTTTTTTTTTTAAATAGAATAAATCATACAATCAAAAAAATCTGCGAATGGAGCTGCAAACAAATCATCTTCCATTTACAATCACAACAAATAAAGGGTTGTGATGATAACAACTTCCAAACTTTTTTAGAATAGTAATTGAATCAAACATAAACTAAATAGAAATGAAAAATAATACATATATAAACAAATAGCTAGCAATATAGATGGCGAGCTAGATAGATAGATAGATAGATAGATAGATGATAGATGACAGATAGATGAGAGGAAAGACATTATCTTAAGAGTCTTTTCCTAGTCATAGTATTTTAATAATGTTTATTCTCTGTTTAAAATCAATTTCTTTTAATTATTTGTTAGATTGATAGGTTTGAGGAGTGAATTCAAAGACTTAGCTTTTTTTTTTTTTTTTTTCCCATTGATTATTATCTTTTTATTTTATTATTATATATATATTTTTTAGTTCCTTGACACGCCGCTGTCCAGCGAGTGTGGTCCAGATACGGGTATGACGTCACCGATGAGCGCGTCTTCAGCTGCAAACGCGCACTTGGGGGGGGCAGGTGGCCCGGCCCCGGTCTCCCTGCGGTGGCGGGGCTGGCCCGCTCTCTCCTCGCAGTTTGGGATGGTCCGGACCTCAAACGAGGAGCGATGTGGTCTTCCGCTGTGAATCGACGGATAACGTGGGACAAGCCTTTTCCCGGAGACGGGTGACTTCGGAGGGCTCCGAGGGAAGAGCGATTGTTCCTAAAAGAAGAAGAAGAAAAAAAAAAAAAAAGAACATGTCCACAACCGCCAGTCCAGCACTGCATTCTGCACAGCTGACGCCGGACCAACTCACCGTGATCGCCGCGTCTTGTAAGTCAAAACTTTGAAACTCTGGGGAACGGATGACGGACAGCGCTGTTTTAATCCGAGTTTCACAACTTTAAGTCAGCGAATAACACTTTACGTGAGTGCGGACGATGTGGGGGGGTGTCTTCAGAAACAATCCATTTATAATTATTGGACTTTTTCCTTGGCTTGGACGGATGAGTTTCAGGATATTTTAAGGCTGAATCATTTGTTTGTTTGTTCAGCCTGATTATTTATTGATTTGTTATATTCACCCTTGACATTCCCTTGACTTGTTCCCATCTTCATCATCATCATCGACATCATCAGTGGCACAAACGTGGTCTATGTGTGATCTTAAAGCTTCAGTTGCTGTGGATAGAAAAGGGAAAAATAATTGCGAGCCATAGTCTTACTTTTTCTGTGATTGCAACACAAGATAGAACTCTACATGACTCCCGATTTTGCATATATTATTAACCTGTCTCCAATAGAAAAATACTTGACTAGGAGCCATATCAAACATGCCAGATGTTAACAAAATCCCTTTCTTTCTTTCTTTCAGAAGCGTGTTAAACACACCAATAAAATAGATATAAAATCAAACATGTTCTTTCACCATATTGGAATGGGATTCAGTCGGCCTGCGTTAAAGTAAATGGCGAATAACTGTCAACTGTGACTGATAAACTTTCCGTTCTATCTCCCCTCTCTGTTCACAAACAGTTTCTTCTCTCATCCTGTTTGTGGTGATCGTGGCGCTGGTGTCAGTTATCTACCGTAAGGATGCTCAGTGCTGCAAAATCCGGCCCTATCGGGAGTCACGCAGAGATCTGGTAAGAAAAGCAACCCGAGAAGCACAAGTTGGCGCCTGACAAAGTCTTTTCTGTGTTCAGGTTTGGTACACCAACTGTGTGTCTGTCGTCTTGATCCGTTTTGCATATCCATATCAGATGATCTGAACACACAGGTACAATGCAAATATAATACAGCGCCAATAGGAAGTGTCAAACTCTATTTGCACGGCTCTGTGCAATTCCTAACACAAACGTGAGCATTGTGGATTAGCCTCCATGGAATCAGCTGTTTATACGCCCTCCAGAAATACCCTACCAGCACCGACAGTAGCAAAAATAAGCCATTTGTGAACTCACAGATGTTACTTTGGAACTAATCTGTTTAAATTGCCGCAAATCAAACTTTGCGCTTAGACCTTGGCGTCCTTGACGACCTCCACGAAACTCTTGAGAACCTCCCGCCTGAACTCCTGCCGACACGGAGGCGGCGGCGGCCGTAACGACTTTACCAACACTCGGGGCTCGGCGAGCCTCTGCCGTAAATCGGTCGACGCTCGGCGCCGCAGGAAAGAGTTGAAGAGGAAGTTGCGAAGTCCCCGCGGCGGTTCCACTCCAGCGGGGCCGCCCATCGTCTGGGCTTCCTCTTCCTGCCCCCCGCGTGACACCCCCAGGGATCCCCGGGGGGTGAAGTTTGGGGTGTTATCTTTGGACTGCAGGGGACCTTTCCCCCTCCCTCGTGCACAGGATGTCTTTCTTTCACTCAAGGGGCACTCTCAACGGTCGTGTTCTCCTGGTCCGTGTCGGGAACTGGCAGACTGTTCCACTGATACACTTTGTTGACCCTTTCGCCTCGGCTGGCACAGGCTGTGCCGCAGATAAGCCGACGCCGACTCGCTGCGGGGGGACTTATCAGGTTGAGATTCTGGACGGGACGGTGGACGCAGATACGTGTGAGAGTGGGTATACGCACCCGGTGGAGGCTTGACAAATGAGAAGGAAACCAGAGGGAGGAGAGTGTTTTTGAAGGGCTAGATCGTTCCTTCCTCAAAACGACTGTTGTCGTTGACGTGGGTATGTTGCTGGGAAACTAAAGGGGGAGACTTTTGTTTGTGTCACTGAAAGGAAGGGAGAAGGCAAAGGCCTGCGCAATGTGAGGGAGGCCAGGGCCGGGCGACATTGACTAAATTAAATATCACAATATTTGTTTCGTGAATACTTCGATATCGATCATTTGACGATATTGTGGGGATGGCTATGGGTGCTCTCATAAGATGTTTACGCTCACAGAAATATTTGAGAAGCAATAATTAGCAATGTGGACTTAATTACCAAGCAGGTAGCAGTAGTCTCATATCACAATATCGGTATTTCACCGATATATCGCCCAGCCTTTAAAAAGGAGACGCACATGAAAAAAAAAAAAATGTTGTGTCCACTCGGGACATTTCTCACCTCTCCAATCATCTTCATAGTCGCATACCTCTCCCCGCTGCAGCCTGAAGCTTGAATAGCGTCCAGACACTGCTGTGGGTGTTGGGGACCCAAGTGGACAAAGGCTCTCCTTTAGGTTTGGGTGCTGAAAAAAGGCACACCGCCGATGGGGTCCTCCCCCGACTTAAACTCTGATTTTACACGGTGGCGTTTTTTTTTTTTTTTCCACACTGGGTGAATCAGTTTCACGAGACAAAAGGACAACTCTCCCCCTTTTCTCCTTCCTGAGGACTTTTTTTTTTTCTTCCCCCTACCCTTTTTAAAGTACAAACCAGTGAAGGGAAAGTGACCTTTGACCTTACTATTTTCTGCCGCTGTCTCTCTCGGTCAAACGCGGCGAGGGTTGTGCCAAAGGTCGGATAAGTGCGTCACGCTGATTTTGAGTGATGTCATTGTTTGAGCGGCCCTCTGAAAGAATAAGCCAAATATTTTCGAGGCTCTCCAACGCATGATCCACTACGTCTCCTGGAGGTGACAACGCTTTTTTTTCCATCCCGTATCCCTCATGATGGATCCGGCCCCCAGCTCTCAGCCAGGCGACAAATTGACTCTGTTTTAACTGCCGGCTCAAATGACGTAGGAGGCCATAATGTGTATTGGAGCGCGCTCGTTAGGAGGTACCTGCTGCACTTACAAGGGGGAAGAAAAGACCACACTGCACGCTTTGTTGCCTAGGGACACTGATGACACAGCGGGACACTGCATTGTTCTTCACACAAAGAAGACTCATTTAGAACCGAGGCAATCACCTAGTTTTCCGGCAGCCTTTTTTTTTACCTCCTTCTTCTTCAGGATTCCGGCACCTCATACAGTGAGACACTTGTGAGTCTTGTTTAAGGGGCGGCGCTGGGAGGAGGCACGGAAATTGGAGGGTGGTCGTCTCATTGGTCGGATAATTTATGGTATCGCTGAACCAGTCTGCGTCCTCAGTGACTTAATAAGGCGTGACAATTGTCCAAACAGGCTTAAGTGAGTGGATTTTTGACTAATTAGAGCAGTAGGCAGAGCACCAAAGGAGTCGGGGTGCGGAGGATCTCGTAAAGGCGGAGGATCGCAAGTTCTCCGAGCATGAATAGGTTCACCACTGTGATCGTCCAGCGTCTGAACTCTCCCAGAGGGATTCTTTACTGTTCCTTTTGTGTGTTGTGTTTGTTTTTCCTACCAGGATGCCCCACCTCAGTACTACAGCAGCAGACAGACCCTGGTGGGGTCCGTGTGTCTGGAGCAGAGTCAGATCATAAACGACAGCACCACTCAGGTGGCAACAGCTTTGAATGATCTTTTTTTTTTTTTTTTTTTTTTTTTTTTTTTTTTGGCAAAGGGGAGGGAGTAAGGGAGTACGTAAATGAGCGCGGTCACGTGACAGTGACAACGACCCTCGTCGTTTGCCTTGCACCGATCGCCGGTGTTCGGTAGTAGTAATGTGAAAATACATGATCATAATATCATAAATGCTCCAATAGATCAAATATAGCAGCGAAGCCTCTGTATTAGCCATAGTCAAGGGGCTTTGACCAGTGGTTCCCTACAAAGGGTGCCCGGCCCCCATAGCGGATCACTAGAGATAGCAGGGTAGGGCCGCAAGTCCTCAGACAATTTAAGGCATACGTATGATTCCTAATAGTCAAATATTGGTTCCAAAATCCGCATGAGTGTTTAAACATCAATTGTAAAAAATCTATGATTATGTTGTAATGTATTTTATGTCCTAAAAACCTTGCTCTCAGAGAGAGCATCACCAGAAAAAAACATCCGACGACTGCCAATATACACATGAAAAGAAAAAAAGTATTTTAAGAGGATGGGGGTCTCGGATTGAATGAGGTTATATTTAGGTCGGGATTCCCTGGCTTTGACAGAGGCCTTCTGTTTACCGCCGAGCCGCACCGGCGACGACGTTTTATTTGGACACGTTTCTAACGGAACAACAGATCCATTGTGCAACCGACCTTTGATGTGCCACCTCTCTCACCGCCCTGCTGTGTTTGGCCCCTGCGTGCGCTCCTCTCCAGCAGGAAGGCCAGCTGTTTTATGTTGGCGTGCCCTCCAGCTACCGCCTGCCCTCGCTGGACACCCCCCTGCCCCGGCTCCCCTCCTACGAGAGCGTACGGAAGAAGGACCGCCAGAGGCAGATCCACATGATGATCGCACACCGCTTTGGCCTCAATGAGCCCGCTTTGACCGAGGTGAGGTTGAATTAAGGCTTTTGGGAAGCCGGCTCGGCCGGTGAGGCACGTAATCTTCAGTCGTAAACGGTGGGACGCGGGGGCGGTGGGGGGGATGGGGGGGGGGGGGGGGGGTCGCGCCGCGTGGTGCCTTTTATTTTGGAAAGCAATAAGAGAGATGTTTCACTCCCCGATGTACTCCCAAAGGAGCTCATATCCTGAAATTCATATAGCCTCGGGTTATTAAGCGGCCCGACTCCTCTGCAGCCCAACAAAAGGAGTGAGATAATAAGAAGGAGGTTGTCTTCATTATGACCCGGCCGTCATGCAATATTGTAACAGGAGCTTGTTCAGAGATAAGAGAGCTGTGAGCCGCACGCTCTATCAGCTCATCTAACGCCCGGCCGTCCGCTTGTGCAGGCGGACACTTTTTATTTTTTTTTTCCCCCTAAAGTTTCACTGTGTTGATCTTCTGCTGAGCTTTTGACTTGTGCAACGCTCGAGCAAACAAGGTAATGAGAAAAAGGCACATCAAACATAATTAAAGCCCGAGTGCAAACAGAGCCCGAGAACGCAGCTTTGTGTTCTTGTCTTCTGTTGTGTGTTTTTTTTTGGGGGTTTTTTTCTCCCCTCCCCCCTCTGACCTCCCGTCCTCCTGACGCTCCTTAATTAAATAGCACAGAGCGGGGCGGGCCGCGCACACGTTCATGGCCTGGAAATACACACACATTAACAAATACACACATGCACACACAAACACACTGAAATACGAACACACACAAAATGCAAGAGCACGCTCACAAACCCATCATACACATGAGGGCATACACTCGCATAGACGAATGCATGTACACTCACACAAAATACAAGCGCACAATCACATATGCACATCAACACACACACACAAGGACATACACACACTTACACGTGCACTAACACAAACAGACTTATACATGCACACACACATTTACACACACACAAAAAAACAAAATACAAAAGGACATGACCACACACACCAAACAACACGCACAAGGACAGACAGACAGACGGACAGAAACACACAAACACACACACACACACACACACACACACACACACACACACAGAAAATATAAGAGAACACTCACATTTGCACATCCCCACACACACACACACACGCCATGGAAGTCAGACATAAACACACTTGTACATGCAGACTTGTACATGCATTCGCACATCAACACACACACACACACACACACACACACACACACACACGCACGCACACACACACTAAGGAAACCAGACAAATATACTTGTACTTGCACAGACTTGTACATGCATTCGCACATGAACACACACACACACACAGACACACACACACACACACACACACACTAAGGAAACCAGACATAAATATACTTGTACATGCACAGACTTGTATATGCATTCGCACATCAACACACACACACACACACACACACACACACACACACACACACACACACACACACACATGCACACACACTCTCATCCTGTCACTGGACTCTTAAAGGGCTCTACTACACATGGCCCTTAATTCCTCCAGTCGATGCTATGGCCTGAGGCGGGATAATGGCCGTACTCTGTTGCTGAGGAATGCGTGTGGTGTGTTTATACGGCCTGGGTCATGTTGGAGGGCTGCTCCTGATGCTCCAGGGGCCCTCAAGCAATTAAAAGATAAGGGAAGAGACTAGGGCAGCGTGGATTTGCCTGATGCGATCAGATAGATAGAGCTTTAATACGTTAGAGAACCACACGTTCCAGGGAGCCGGTGTCAAGACAGATTAATCTGTAATGTCAATAGGGACATGTTTCAATTTGGCTTTGTGTTGGATATCAGGTATTAGCCAGAACAATATCTAAGTAACCTTTCCCCAGGCAACAGAGAGTTGGTGATATAGCGGGGGACACTGCGTGTATATAAGGCTGTTTCTTTTGTTTAGTAGTAGTGATTGTCCTGAATGTGTTTGAGATTACAATTTGAAAGTTTTATTTGTTTACTTTTGAAGTGACTCAAAGTGACTCAGTGTGTCCGTTGTGGACTATAAAATTGTATCCTAGAGTCATTTAATCTTCGAGAAACTTCCTTTTGTGAAGGGACAACGATCACAAACAAGATAATGACTACCATTAAAACTCTACTCCTCCATGTAGAAAACATTTAAAGGGAATCATTTCTTCTAAGTGTCTCTTGTTTTATTTGCTTCTCTTGCAGCCACCGCCAACTTATGAAGAGAGTATGCGGCATTCACTGGACCTGCCGTACGACATCGTCTTTTCGTCCAACCTGGACCTGGGACCTCCAGCAGACTCGGCTGTAGGGCCCAACACTCCATCTGAAAGGCTCTCTCAGAGTTCCAGCATCAATAACATCCACAACGGCCCTCTCCCTGTGTGATGCTATGGGGAACGTAGACCATGACTTTTAAACAAGCTGCTACAACTATCATCACACCAAGCCTGTGTGGAAGCCATTTTAAAGGTCCCATATTGTGCTTCTTTTCAACCAGTTCATATAGGTCGCCGAGGTCCCCAAAACATGTCTTTGAAGGGTTTTGCTGAAAATACCTCTCAGGTTATGAATTTTAGCCCTTCTAGAATGCCTCTATACCCCTCCTGTTCTCCACGGGCTGTTTCTGCGTCTGCAGCTTTGAATGCAAATGAGCTGCCTCTCCCCACACCTCACTCTGGAACTGTTTGTGGCTCTGGCCGTGGCTGGTGGAAACCATGGTTACGTTGAACGTTTACCTACTGTGCCCCCCCGTGAAAACAACCGATATGGGATACGCAGGAATTCAACCGCACATGTTTGATCCAGAATCTGATCCGGAACAAGGAGAGGCGCCTGCAGAAGTTCAAACAGTGTGAATGCAGCAAGGTGTTTCTGAATGGTTAGTTGACAATTGTTTTTCACCTCTTTTTTCACATGGCCTGGGACCTCCGCAGACTTTGATTGGTTGCAGCGGCCTGGTGCCGGGGAGTAGAGTCTCCAAAGTCGGGGCCAGTGGTGGCCGGGATCCCTGCACAGTGTAGGGCTGGCCGGCCCAGCGGTTCTGGCGGCACGGCCCGGTACACAAAGTGGTTAGCACATGTAAAGGTTTTTTGCAAACTGTAGCTGGGGCGTTGATCAAAAATAAATCAGTCAGTCCTCTCAGCTCCTCTGTCCCCTGAGGCTGGGGGTCAATGTAGAGATTTGTGCTGGTCTGTGCAGTCAACAACAGAGCAGTTCCCATGCTTAGTTCTTTGCTTCGACATAATGCTAGCGGCTAGGTCAGGCGCCCGTGAGGAAAAAATGCTGCACCTTCGCAAAGGCAGTTCTCAAGCCGTGGGTGGGGATACTCAGATGGGGGGCAGTCTCATTTTAACGAGGCCCCAAACTACGTACTGTAGGAGCGGGACGCAAATCCAACAGCTTGTTGAATCACATGTTTTCTGAAATAGGTAGCCCACAAAAACCTGGGTTGTCTTATTTCAGTTTGTGTATTAGTGGGAACATCAGAGACCAAAATATATGTGCACAAGCACTGAAAAAGTGAGTTTTTCATAATAGGTCCCCTTTAAGACTAACCAAGCACTGAAGACTGAGGCAGAATAGTGCTGTGCACCTCCTTCAGTACTCGATGCATCACTGTCAACAACCGTTTGCAGCACTTGGAGATCGAAAGACCTATTGACTTCCTACTCTGTTGTACCATGCTGAGCTGGGGAGTAACTGGATGCAGATCGTTTATCACGGTTTGAAAAGGGAAACCCATGACACCTGAGTTGGCTGTTCCAAACACGGGCCTCTGTCACACTTTTTGAAAAAAAACAAACAAAAAAAACAACAGACGCTGTGATACAACATCATGGACGACACATTGCTGAAAGTAGTGAAATAACCAAAGGGGCAAAGTGCTTTTTGGTCACTTTGTGGATCATATTGTCTGTTAAATCATTGTAAATTGTGCTTTCGTTGTTTGATGTCCTCTTTCTTTGCTGAATCTGGGCTACAGTCCTGAGGGTTTCACACGGCAACTGGCTTATTGGTCCGACTGGTGATGTTTTACTGACTCACTCTGCAGATCAGTTCCGAATGGCTCCACTGAATAACAGTTGGGAAAAAATGATCAGGCCAATCAGCGTCATATGGGGAAATATGGGAGTGTTACAGGCCATCGGAGTATGAATTCAGGCAATGTTCAACATAACTATGGGACATGTGGTTGAATGAGCATGAGCTTGAAGAAGTGCCTTGAAAGTGCCAATTATTTTGACAAAGATGGTAAGAATTATGTGTTGACCGAGAATGTGCTAATGCAGATACGGTACTGCATCGCCTATCAGTCCAATACTAGGCTATAAAGGATATTGTATCACATAACTCACTTCAATTCAAAAATCTGATACCAACAACCATTGTCAAATATCTTAAGTATGTAAAGTAAATCTGTATTATCATTGGGAAAGTGGTATCAATTCTGTCCTAGCATATTTTCTGATCGCTTCTATATAAGAACGATCCAAACACCTGCTAAATAGCAAAACATTTCAAATTGACCCATTTCAGACTGTGAGTGACTTGACCGGGTTTTAGATTTTAGACTTTGTAGGGCAGGCACATTTAAGACTTTACTTTCTTCGGTACTTTACAACAATTTATCACGAGGTGTCAACAACATCTTTAACTACTTCAACTTTTCCTCAGGTGAAGGGCCTTTGTAGATTTGTCAACCCCTGCAAAATGTTTTGGTATGGTGTACTGGCCTGGGTCTGTCCTGCTAAAAAAAATAATAATAATAATGAGTGTGAGTTCCTTAAAATGTTAAAAGGCCTATCATGATTAACAAAATGCCCTTTTTTAATATTTATATTTCACAATCGGCATTTGAAAGTGTATTTCTCTGCCGTTGAAGAGCCGGACGCCCCTCTAGAGCAAGGCTGAACACTGACATCTGGGGGACTTTTGCAGAAATACAGGCACAGAAATGGTCATGGTCTGCATCACCCCTGGTGCCTCTTCTTTCACACTTGATTAAGACGGCGACGAAGTTGATTGCGTCCTATGAGGACGATGCTTGTTGAAGTTGCTCCGAATCAACGACAGAGAACGAGAAAATGGGAGACTGACAGCGCTAGAGAGCCAAAGAGATAGATATTGAAAAATAGAGACAGGAAAACAGAGCGAGAGAGAGAGACAGAGAGGGAGAGAGGGAGGGTAAGAAGTTGGAGATGCTCTCATCTGGCAGCACAGCTGGAGGTTGTGACCCTGCTAGTGCAGTACATTCACTGACTGAAAAGACACAAACAACCCTCAGTTCTCTAATCCCTGGGGCCGTGATCCTGGGATGATCCCCATGTGCCGAGTTGATTAGCACACGGGACGTCCGATCTCTTGAATTACCGACTGTGAAAATTGGGGGAAATTACGTGTTCCTGTCATGCTCTTTGACAATGCCATTGATTTAGGGTCATTTGTTTTTCACGGGCTTGGTCGACGTGACAGAAAGACTCCTTACTAGTAATGCACTATATGAAAAGGGCTCTTTGGAATCTTTGTGTAACGTGTCTTTAATTCTTCTTTGTTTTAAGCTTCATTTCCTTTGCCCGTTAAAGTCTGTATTATTTCCTTTGGATTATGCTGGTTCTGAGACAAGCGTTGAACCAAACAAGATAAAGGATCTACATCCACACACGCCTATTGCCCCCATTCGTGATTATTGTGATGGCTATTCAACAGCCAAGGAAAAGGGATAAGACATTGGGTTTAACTAGAGGTCTTGTCTAGACCAGGCATTCTCAACCCCTTTTTCACATAAAGGACCCTTCATTTGATATGCATTATGTCACGGCCCCCATTTGATTAGGTTTTGTCCCTGGAGCCCAAATATGAGAAGGTTTTAATTGTTAGATATGATTTAGACCAGACTTTCATAGCGGTCTATGCTATAGTTAGGGAGATAGCAGTGAAACTAGGACCAAAGCTTTCTTGTACATTATTGTAACAATTTAAAATTGTGCTAAGCACTGATAAATTAAATTAAATCCAATTAAATGGTGGAGTGTTAAATGGTCATGTTGCTGCACTTCCGGTTCCCTCAGCCCCAAAGTGAATGGGTTTTTCGAAAGGGTGAAAGGCCTGAAATAAGGTGTGTGACTCCCACAAAGTCTAAGAGATTTGCAGGTTCTGTCCTGCGACGTAAAACACGCCGGTAAATACCCCACTCATTTGTTTTGATGCTTCTAATGCGTCCTAAGGCGGTGAACAACAAGCGGCTGAACGACACTACAGAGGCCGTCGGGGACGTTAAACGCCACCGCGCCCAACACGGAAAGTCATCTACTCGCCGTCTTTACTGGCTCAAGTCGCGTTTCTACTCGCGCTCTTGAAAACTATTGCAGCCCAAACTCCAGGCTTTTGTAGAAGAGGTGGGCGTGTGGATCTAATCCCAAATTGGAAGCTTAGTGGCGGTGACGTCGACGTCGTGCGACAGTGGCGTAGCTTTTTACTTCTGGCCATTGCATTTACTCTTCAAAAGTTATAGAAGTGGCGTTCATTTGATATTTAATTTGATATCTAGCTCATTTCATATTCCCTTCAATTATCACATTTTCATATTTTCCGCAATAATCCACGATCCAATGGAAACGTCCCGTCGTCTTTCGGAGGCGGGAACCGGAAGTGCAGAAACGCGAACTCATTCGGTCAGCGACTGCGGGGGGCGGGGACGTTACCGCAATCACCTCACCAACATGGCGGAACGGGGCCGTCCTTTAAAACGAGCCGCGCCGAGTGGTGACGGAAACGGCCGAGCCGACGGGAGCCCGCAGCCTCGCGTGTAAACGAGGTCACTGCAGCGCGGCGATCCACTTCCCACGAACCCGGCAGGCGAGACGTCGAGACCCGCGTCCCCCCCCCCGCAAGACTCTCCCGCCCCAGGTAGGCTGTGCGTCGCGGCCCCACGCCATCAAACCCTATCGCTCGCACTCGCCGTTTTGGCGAAAGCGGCATCGCGCGGGGACGCGGGAGAACCTCGGGTGTGATTGTGTGTCGCATGCGTCACACGCGTGCACGTAACGTGTGTTTCTTTGTTTTTGTTTTTGTTTTTTGTTTTGTTTTGTTTTGTTTTTTTGTTTTTTTTTTACGGTGAGTTGCTTCGTCGTCCTTCGTCGCGCTGCCGGAGGTTTTTCCACTGCCGCAAAGTCACACGCACCCGCCCGAGTGCGCCTCGGTGTGCGCAGTAGGAACCTGCACTGTCACGCTTTCCACTGATGCGCGTCAATAAAGAAGATTTAAGGGGCAAAACAAATCTGTTTACTCAAATGAAGAGCAGTGGCAGTTGTACAACACCTTTTATCCACGCGTGTAGTACTATGAATAACAACATTATTCTAAATTATTATGATTAATGATAATAGATTTAAGATGCAAGAGGTTTATTTTTCACATACATATACATACGTTCATACAATAATAATAACAACAATAATAATTGCTGTTGTTATTATTATTAATAATATTGTATAAATAATATTTATCACGATTTAATTTATTTAATTACTATATTTGATTTAATTAACAACAGCTTAACAAAATAACACACATTCTTATTAATTCTTATTATAAACAATAAGAATACAAATATAATTATCATTATGTCTTATTTTTCATGACTGATCATTACTGATTATTTTGTCACCGTGCTGCAACTTTTTTTTTTTCCCTTCCCATTTACCACCGGGGATTTCTCTTTTTTTTAATTTTTATTTTTTACTTCTTTGTATTTATTTCTTACTTTTTTATATTTATAGCGGACAGTTATTTCTACACCGAGCTGGGAAAACCTTAATCAGTGCAGTCTGTTTTTCCGCACAAATAAATGATCTATTAAAACCGTGATAACTGAACCAACAGAGCACTGTCTGAACTCACATGTCGTATTTTCTTTGCTGTTAATTGCAGAGGACTGGACAAACACCTATAAGGAGGAAGGAGGGAAGTAGGAGGGTAGAGGTTGTACAGGGTTGGAGTGGTGGGTGGATGGAGGACATGGGCTCCTCCTCCCTGGCTCACTCTGTACTAAGTGCAAAATGATTGTTCTTTGTGAGTTAAGCAACGATTGCTGAAACTGGCGCTGGCGCGTCTTTCTCTGTTGCGACCGCACACCTTTGTTTTGATTTAACACATAGGTGCTAAGGTGGGTGAAGACATTTTGCTTTATGGTTCTGGTATAATAATTAATAAATATAGTGCAGACACCTCAGTCCAGCAGGAACTAAATAAATAAATAAAGCTTGGATAACTTGTTTGAATAAAATGTGTTATTCCACAGTTGACAATGCTGCTCTGGAGAGATTACAGTTGGGTTTTTTTAGGGTTGTCTTTGAATGCATGCATTACACACATGCATCTCTGTGTTATCACTTCTAGGATCCCAGCAAAGAGTTGCCAAAATGATGCAATGCTTCCACTTCATGGTTGAACCGGCCAAGAGCATTACCGCCAAGCTCAAGGTGACAAAGTCCTGTCATTCAGAAGAAAAAAACAAACTAGAAAACACCCTGATGTGCATTTACATATGTAACTTGTTTTTGCTCCTTTACATTCAATTGGGGGGTCATGTTGTTCTTTCTAAGTAATAATTTCCTGTTCGTTTTTTTTTTTCTTTTAATATTCATCAAATAATCTCCAATCCTGGTTTTAATGCAGAGGGTGTTGTCAGTGCAGATGACTAGGTGTTACAGGAGCCAGAGAAACCTTTAGTTTCGGCTCAGAAAGAAGCCTGATGTTCATTTTGATCCGACTAAACAAATCCCCCCCTTTACTGGCTTACACATGCATGTTATATACACTTGCTTTTATCCACTGCTATCCTACCTCATCTGAATCACAAATTCAAAAATGATGATTATAACATATTATCTCACAGGAGTCGCACAAAAGAGCCAAGGCTGAAAAACAAGAACCTCTGGATGAGAACCAGCTGTTTGTGGTGGAGCTGGCTCGAGACCTCAACCGTGTGTGTCAGGTACGCTGCGGCTTTAATACGTTTGAAGGGGTTTGTGTATTATCTTGTCCCCACCAACGGGATGAGTTTACGCTTTTATTTTAACATCACAGAAGTAAAGGGAAAAATTACATATTAGTTTAATTTCATTTGAATGCCACTGCTTGATAACTTTTTCACCCATATAACGTTTTTTTCACTCAAATGCTTAACAAAGAAGCTCCTTGCTGCTTCTCGTTTGAATGCAGCTATTACCTGAGCTTAAGATTCTTAGCGTTTTAAAAGTAACTATAAATGTTTGCCCATTTATACTCACACACCATCTCTACTTGTGAACAGAATAGAATAGTAGAATTTGTTTATGCCTCTGCTTAGAATAGAAGCCTTCTTACCTTAATCTCTGCCCCGGCGATACAGAAATCGGAGGTCCTGGAGTACATCTGGAACCTTGAAGACACATGGCCGACTCCTCTCTGCCAGGCCTTCATCCTGGAATGGGCCTGCATGCTGGAGAGCAAGGTAGTCACGCACATATGGACTCAACTTTTCCCTGAAATGTATTTATCGTCGGTCGACCCCATGAAGGAAAGGCGTGACATCAAATTCTTCGCTAAGACCACGGGGGGGCACAGTGCTTGAGTCTAATTTCCATAAAATTATAACTGAGTGTGAATTGTGAAAGTTTTTTGTTTTGTGCAGAAAAGGCCCATGCAGACAGACGGCTGGCCAGAGAGCACCGAGCGCAGCAGCCAGGACCTGGTCTCTGAGCAGGACTTACAGGAGGCCAAGACAGTGATCCTCAACTGGACCAAGGACCTGAGGGCCCAGCCTGAGGTACCGCAACGCAGGCAGACGTGATATGATTGTTGTTGTTATTTTATTTAAAACAATTGTTGTTATGTCACAGCAACAACACCAGCGTCAATCTGCAAGGAATATAACAGATATGTTGCCCTGTAAATATTCAGTTTTACAGTAGTGGTATCACTACTGTGTATCCACAAAACTGTCTTTTACCATATAAACATTATAAAAAATAAAAAAAAAAGAATGGCCCGTTGACTTTTACCAACAACACAATGGTGGTTGATTAATTAAAAATGAGGAATTAACCATTTCAACTTTCTATCACATAAACCAATTCAGAATCCTAAATCTTTGAGAGCTGACTGAATCTCAAATGTGTTTTTTTCCCAACAATGATCGTGCAAAAGACAAAATATGACGCTGAAAGTCACTGCAAAAGGACCACAATACCCTGGACGAGGCAATTCTGTTTGTTCTTGTTCAGACGGACTCCTGGACTCAGGATGTTCAAACTTGATCTTATCTTTATTTTTTTGCTGATCATCCTCTTTGCAGCAAAGTGTGTGGCCTGGGAACAATGTGGCCAAGTCCCTGGATGACCTGCAGTCCGCCTGGCGATGGGGCCGCGTGCCCAGTCTGGTCACTGCTATGGAGCTGGTTATGTGGACCCTGATATCACAGAGCCTGGACAAGGTAAGGCACCAGTTTTATACCATCACATTTCCAAAGCCAAAATTCTTAATATGTAGTGTTGCTGTTTATTACATTTCAAACTGAGGAATACTTGCCAAGGTTTGTAAATCTTGGTTCGCTTCATAGGAGACCATCCCTCAACAATGGCTTATCTGGAAACAAAAGTCCAAGAAAATTGGTGTGTAAAGGGTTTTGATTAGTTCATGTCTGAACCACGTCATTCCTGCATAACATGCCACTGTGGAAACTTGCTATGGTTAACACATTCACCCTTTTTAAATATCATTCCAGGCGCCGTTCGCTACATTCCTCAGTCTGGTAAGATCTGAGCATGAATACAGAGATACCAAAATGTGGAAACCATAGTTGCATTGATTCATCTGCGTCATTCTTCTTATATTGTTCTTTTCACAGTGTGGAAATGGATCTCAGATGCTGCAGGTAGATCGTTGTTTTTCTTTGTCATTACTTTGCAACACGCAAGCAGTAATGTAATGTCCATACCGCTCCTCTCACACAGTTCAAGCCTCTTCTCTGTTTCCCTCTCAGTGGAGGTGACCCTGGACCTGGACACAGCCAACCCGGACCTTCTGATCTCCAACGACGAGAAGAGAATGCGTTGTGGCTTTGAGAGGAAGGAGGTGCCCAACTTTCACCAGCGCTTTGATGGTTGGTGGTGTGCCGTCGGCATGGAGGGCTTCGATTCCGGACGCCACTACTGGGAGGTGGAAGTGGGCGAAAGGGACTGGAGGCTGGGCGTGGCCAAGGAGTCGGCGCTGAGGAAGGGCTTCAAGTCCCTGAATACCAACACCGGCTATCTCACCCTGCGCCTGGAGAGGGGCACCGAGCTGAAGGCCCTGACGGTCCCCTTCACCGCGCTGCCTCCGGGCCTCATTCCCAACAAGGTCGGCGTCTACCTGGACTACGACCAGGGCCAGCTGTCCTTCTACGACGTGGACAGTCGCTCCCACATCTACACCTACAACGAGAGCTTTGACGAGAAGCTGTTCCCCCTGTTCGGCACGGTGGAGATCATCAAGGATCTGGTCATCAGTTCCCCGGCAGCCAAGACCCACCGCCTCTGCCCCGTGCCCTGCCTTTGGGGCTGAATTAGCGTTTCCCTGCTTTAAACCTTCCTCCCCATTCCCCTCTTCAGCACTCCAGTAACCATAGCCATATGCAAAAGAGAGTCCATCTCACCACTCAGTGTAATCAAAAGATCGGTTTCCTTAAAACACCAATGCTGTGCTATAAAAAGCAACTCTGTGTGACCGCTATCAGTTGTGCCGCTTTCAACGTAATCGCTGCTGCTTCAGCCTCGCCACCTAGTGCAGCTCTCCATCACATGCATACTGTATTTTCATACATTGCAAAGAATACTTTAGTATTGATGTCATGTATTGTGCAATATTAATCCTGCAGTAACAATGCACTTTCTGTGAATAAGAAATAAAGAAAACTTGTGTATTCCTTTTTTGTTAAATTCTTAATACAACGGATACTATTCTCACTGCAGGTTGTGTATGATGCAATGATCGGGCTGCACTGAACATGGATAAAAGGAGGATGTTCTTCAGTCACTCAGAACACAAGCCCTGCTTTGGCCATGATATTAAGTGTTTACTTGCTAATCAAGACATTAATGAGAAATCATTAGCTACACCCATATCCTGTGATCTTAAACATAGATTATTTTGAGGACTCTCAAACTCTCCAGCGTACAGAACAGCATGGGTACAAACACATTCCATCTCTATTCTCCATAGCTCCATAAAAGTGGAAAACAAACTAAGATTGGTTTTGACACGTTGATCTGCAAATCGACAGATTAGTTGAGTGCTGCGTGTGAAGCAGATCTACAGTAGTTAGAGTACGACGTGTCATTCATGCACCTACTAGAGGTGGTGCGCATTACAGTGTATAAACTGGAGAGTGTATAAATTGGACTTTGTGAAGTTCCCTTGGGTGATAAGATGCACTTTCACAAACAGCGGTACCAAGTATCCTTTGTAAACATGATCCTGCACTGGCATGTATTGGCATGTCGTCTCATCTGTTGGAATAACACACAGGTTTACGACAATCATTTTTGAAGAACCTTAACCATTGATCTTTTTCTCAAGTCAAGGGGAATTCTACTGAGGCTTTGGAGTTTCAGCTGGATGATGTAATAATAATAATAATAATAATAATAACAACAACAACAACAACAACAGTAATAATAATAATAATAACAACAACAACAACAACAGTAATAATAATAATAATAATAACAACAACAGTAATAATAATAATAATAATAATAATAATAAAAAACCCAGACAGAGTTATCCAATCACAGTCGCTACGTCGAGGACAACATGAACACGTGGCTCCTCTTTTGTCGTCAGCATGGTTATGATAAAATATGAAAAGATAAAATAGGAGGATGAACGTAATATTGAACAAAATTTGACCCTTCTTTAATAAAACAGTGAATCAAAGTCCCCGAATGAAACGTTCCCGATGCGTTTATTTTTAATAGTGAGGTTCAGTGACGTCATCAACACGCGACCCAGTGACAGAAGTTAAGTTGTGAAGACCTTCTGCTGTGGGCTCCACTGGGTCTCAATGGCATCTTTGCAACAGTCTCTAAAGAAACACTTCGGCTTCGACACTTTCAGGTCCAAGCTGCAGGAAGATGTCGTCAAAGCAGTCGTCAAAGGTAAAAGCGACCCACTTTGAGTTTTGAGTTGAATTCTGAGAATTAGCCAAAAGCTAATCCCTTATTAGCAAATGTCCACTTGCCAGGAAACCAAAAGGAGAGCCTCAGACATCACATAGAGCTCTATTAGCTCTTGTTAATGTATTTCCTGAGCTGTTTTTAGTGTATCATCTCCATTAATGTATTTTGTGGCATTGTCCAATGTTTTATTCCCAATAACTGTGTTGTTACAGGTGACAGGGATGTGTTTGTTTGTATGCCCACTGGAGCTGGGAAGTCTCTCTGTTATCAGCTGCCAGCCATGTTGGCGAAGGGCATCACCTTGGTTATATCTCCTCTTATTGCTCTCATTCAGGTCAGTCTCTGTCTCTGGTGTTCCCGACTCATTCATTATTGCAGTACATTCAAGATTCGACGTTCTTTATTTGTCCCCCAGTAATACAAGTACGGTACAGTGAAATAAGAAAGCACCAGCTTGGAAGGCTGTGAAAAACACGAAGGAAGAGAAAGAAGAAAAATAAAATCGAAATCAGAAAAAATATACACAAGGAAAGCAATATAAGCAAAGAAACTATAATACAAAATATATGTACAGTATGTGACAGAATATGTACAGGGCGAATAATAATAATGTACATTGTGTAGCATATTGTGCAAAGGGTGCAATGATGAAAAATAAATATGTTGTGCAAAATAATACAGATAAATATATATATTGATTATTATATTGCAGGTGAATACAAATATACAGTCTATATTAAATAGGCATTTACAAATGAAGTCTGTATTGAATAAGTTTGTACAGATTCATTAATTGGAGTCTCTCTGTGTCGGCCTTGTTTGCCTGACCGCAGCAATTGGAACCGACCATGACTCAAACTGTAGCCAACGTTAAGTGTCATTCATTTTCCCACCATTTTCCCCATGCGTCTCCTAAGGACCAAGTAGAGCATCTCAGAGAGCTGAACATTCCCGCCTGCTCCATTAACTCTAAGCTCGCAGCGGGGGAGCGGCGTATGATCCTGGCTGACCTGGAGAGTGAAAATCCCAAACTGAAGCTGCTCTACATCACCCCGGAGATGGTGGCCTCTCCCTCCTTCCAGCCCTGCCTGACGGGCCTGTGCTCCCGGCACCTTCTGGCCTATCTGGCCGTGGACGAGGCTCACTGCGTCTCGCAGTGGGGGCATGACTTCAGGCCCGACTACCTCAAACTGGGCAACCTGCGTGCACGCCTGCCAGGGATTCCCTGCGTGGCCCTGACGGCCACGGCGCCAAAGAAAGTGCGAGAGGATATCGCTCTCTCCCTGAACCTGCACTCGCCGCTGTCCTTCACTACGTCTGTGTTCCGTAGTAACCTGCACTATGATGTGATCTACCGGGAGCTGTTGGAGAACCCTTACGCTCACCTTCATGCCTTCGTTAAAGAGGCCTTAACAATGAGCAGTGGGGCCAAAGCACAGGTGTGTAAACTGCACATCTACAACATCTATAAATGATATATTACCTCACGTTACCTCATCTCTGCTGTTTCAAATATATTTGAGAGAATGACAAACCTTTTCGCCCCAGTCAGTGGGGTCTATAGGGGTCAACCTTGTGATCTCACTTACTTTGTCGTACTCTTCATAAAGTGATACATTTTTATTGCACTTTTATTGACCGAAGTAACTTTCAGACGGTAACACTGTCTGACATTTCTAGACTCTTAATCCACAAAACTCCCAACATGAACTATGTTTGTTTTTTTTGTAATTTAAAGTTGATTTAAATTGTGCATAATTTGCAACGACATGTGTCCTGAATTATAATTGATTCGGTCCCAGAAACAAGCGTCATGTAATTGACCCATATCAATAATGTAAAGTTGGTAGAATAGTCACATCCCTCTGATGGGTTTGAGATGATTTAATACTACACGTTTAATATAGAACAGGCTACTCAAAAAATGTGTAAGCAGTCGCAGAAAAAACATCACATTATATGTCAATCTCTTCAAGTTTTTTGTTTTCTTTGCAGGGCTGTGGGATTGTGTATTGCCGAACAAGGGAAAACTGTGAAACCGTGGCATACCAGCTGACCAGGCTGGGGGTCTCGGCCAAGCCTTATCATGCAGGTAACCTTTCTTCTCTCTTTATTATTCAGTGGCACCGAAGATGGGATGATGTGAATCTCATGTGACTTTTTTTCGGTTGCAGGCCTGAAAGCAGGGGATCGCACGGAAGCCCAAACCGACTGGATGCAGGGCAAGGTGCTGGTTATTGTAGCCACAATAAGCTTTGGAATGGGTGTGGACAAGGCCAACGTCAGGTAAGGCCAGTGTTACATTTACATTACGTCATTTATAAGACGCTTTGGTCCAAATTGACAATAAGTACATTTGTCATTCGTAAAAACTCTGCGGCAGTCTTCAATAGGTACAATTAACACGTAACGTTGGTTGTGTCAAAGTTTTCAAATTAATTTAACATTTTTACAGCATCATTGTTTTTGTAAACTGTGATGTTTACATGATGTCAGTGTGTGTAGAAATACTAGAAACAAATGAAACAGCCCTTAAATGGCCTATGCCTTATCTTTAAACACAAACCAGATATCATATTTTGGGACCTATCCGTTTGCTGCATTGACAATTTTATGCCGTTTCCTATATATGTCATTGCAAAATGCAACATATCTAGCACATGTTTTTTGTTTTCTCCATATTTTGCAAACCTTCTCATTAATGTGGTGAAGACTAGATTAACCGGTTTCACCCTTTGGGGCTTTTTTCTTTGTAGATGTGATGCTTTGTTACTGTTAATGTGTTTTCTGAAACCCCACAGATTTGTTGCCCATTGGAACCTTGCCAAATCACTGGCCAGCTACTACCAGGAGTCTGGAAGAGCTGGCAGAGACGGTTTGCCTTCCTCTTGTCGAACCTACTACTCCCCTAGAGACAAGGAGCAGATGAATTTCCTCATCCGAAAAGAAGTCGCCAGCAAGCAGGTGAGCATCCCATCAGCAGGCGAGGGACCTCTCTACTCTCTTAGTCACAGTCAACGACCGGCTTAGGTTTGATCACCTCTCACATTATATGCTGTATAAAGTGCCTACCTATAAAAGTGACCGTCTTAGAAGACGAAGGTAAACCTGGGAGGTTCTAGGGATGTTCCCGAATTCTGGGGCTTTTAGTGTAATCCACCCAACACAGCGGATCGTATGGATTTCCACTTTAATGATTCCATGAATACTCTGCATTTGCCTGCAGAACAAGCGTGGGTCTGCTAAGGAGACGGACAAAGCAGCGATCACAGAGTTTCAGGCGATGGTGTTGTTCTGTGAACAAGAATGGTAAGCAATTGGCACATAAAACTTCAAGTCACTTTTTATTTAACCGCATACCAATGCAGGCTTAAACAAATAACTATTTACAGAAGTACAGAGCAAAAACCCACATGCAGTACAGTCAATCCTTTCATATTATGTTTGTACAGCAGAGGGCAGACTTGTTCTGTTTTTACTCAATTTTGTTGCACATCAAGAAACGTTCATGGCTTGGCAGTGGCAAGCAGTGCCCGGTCAGGAAGCTCTCAAACAATCGAACCACAACATCCTCGTCACCACCCGAGAATGCGACCCTGCGGTGGTTGAGAAAAAAAACAATTCAAAACAACCACTTTGACTTTTTCTCATATTGTTCCTGTGTTCCTAATGCGGTCGCCATGCCACACTTTGCACATTTGTTGATTAATATTATCGATAAGTCTTTATGCCTGCATTATTGAAATAAAGTGTTTACAGCAGGAGCGAGCACCACAATTAGTAACGCATACAATTAGCAATTGAGGTCGATAAGCAACAGATTGAGGCTAAATAAGAATCTTTCTTACTTTAGGTTAAAGATATTACTGGTCAAAGTGCAGATATTCCACGTTGCAAATCAGGAAACTTGAGCATCGCATCGGCTACTTTTATTTTATCATGTGAGCATGGCGGGAGCTCCAAATGGATTACATAGAAATTATGATATATTTTAAACCAATTTAACTATAATCTTCTTGAAATATCAATATATCAGCCTGTCACAGGGACCCGCGTCTGGTCAAAGGCAGGATTGTTGGCGTGCTGAGCTCAGAGACGCTCCCTGGAATGTTGATACTCCTGAAGGCGTGAGAGTTTTAGCGTCCGTGTTTGGCAGTTTGCCATAACATCCTTCTCCCTGTTTGCCAGGGACCTTGTTGTTCGAAGGCCGGGCCCCTCCATTGCCACATTACACACCCTGTAATAGGCCTGTTAGCTCCGTACGGCGCCTGTTTACAGAACACCTGCCTGTTTTGAGTAGACGATAACTGGTTTTTGCATCGCGTATTGAGATCCCGACTGTTTTATTTTATTTTTTTTGTTCAGGCATCTTAAGTATTTATCTCTGGTGTCTGGGGCTTCGTGTGTGATATCCATAGGTTGTTCGTCTTAATGTCCTTGTGCAGACTGGTGCATTTGCTCAGATTTTGGGCCCTTGAGCGCCGGTCTTGCGGCAGCAGCAAGTCACGCAGGTCAGCACCATCATCATCACAACAACCACTGCGGGAGGGCAGACAAACAAACAGCATCAATTTCATTATATTTGACAGACCAGAGATGGAATGGATCGATTATTAGTGGAACCAGCCATATGGGTTCTATCCACTCACAGATATAGATCAGGAGGATAAAGAAAGCCCCCAGCTCCACAGGGTCGGCACTGGACAGACCCTGCAGTTTGGCCCAGAACCTGTTGAGAAAATTCAGTGTCTCTTCTCTTGAATCCATCCTGAGGGGGAACACATTACGGCCATACATCAATATTTCTAATAATTTTGGAAATTTCATCAAGATGAACATGTTAAAAACACATGTTTTCAAGCTTCATAATTGTATTGCCCCAACAGAGCTGCAGAGAGTTCAGAAATAGGTGTTATGTTACCTGTACACATATGCAAAGAAATTCCCAGTAGACAAGAGTGAGACTAGAGTGTCAACAAACATTTTAGATGATAAATATTTACCCTTTTCTGCTTCTCTCTGATTGATCATCTAACATTTTTGTAAGGTCACAACACCTCTTTGTGAACCAATAATCATATCGAACAATGTAATTTGCCTACATTCATAACATTTTAAATTGACCCTCATTAGGACCAGCTCACCCGGCATTAAAACAAAGTGCCTTCCGCTGCGTCCATTACCTGTCTCATCCTGCCTTTCTAGAATTTGGATGTTACAATGGGCTTTTAAACACAAATATGACACAAACCATCTCCTACTTATAATATGCACTGATGGTGATTCAGTGTACTCCTTTATCGTAAACAGAGTTATGAAACCTTAAATAAACAATATTGTTGCATTGTTATTGGTTATTCCAGGTGTGTACTTCTACAAAACGGTTTTGTTAGAATTTTAGCTTTGTGTGGCATAGTTTATTAACTAATTAATAAAATAAATACAACTATTGTTATTGTTCGGCAGCCCCTTATTTTTATTGTTTGAGAAAAAATATCTGGAACACTAACTTCGGGATAACACACGAACACGGTTTGTTTGAGCCGCGCTGGACCAAAGAACACGTGGTTGAAGTTTTGCACAAATCGATCCAATACGGAGGAGATACTGGCCAAAAATCGACCTAATTTTGAGAGGTTTTAAAACAGTCGATCCAGTACTTCTGATACCAAAATATGTCAAAACTGGCTAGAAGACATATTCGGCATATGCTACAAACACGGTTGAGGTGTCATTTCAACCGCTATCTTTGGGTTTAAATTTAATCCAAATCGATCAGATATTAGTGAAAAACCGAACAAATTTGACCCAAAATATTCAGTTGGTCCTGGTTTGTCACACGTCTCATTCTAAAATGAACAAGATAACATTTTCAGTAAAACGCTTTATGACATCATCATATAATTTACTATAAATGTGCAAGTTCTGATTAAGAATGGGTCCAATGTGCCGTCTAGACTTGGTCACACTGTAGTCTTTCGAGGTTACCAAACTATTGATTTAAGTGTATACTTAAGCTTCTTACTTGGTAGATGTCAGTAGATCTGTTTGATTTATATTTTTAAAGCCGTGCTGCAGGGTACTTTGCCAGATTTAGAAAACAAATAATTAAAAATAGTCCTTAAAATGTTGTCAGCACGTCCCTCAAACTCTGAAATGTGCGACTGAGTGATGGGTTCAAGATCCAGCAAGGTGTTGGAAAAATCGAAGCCATGCAATGATAATAATGCACAGGAATACCACAACGTTTATCATATTTCATGGAAATGTAACTTACTGAAAATGTAATCCCAACCTAAAACAGTTGTTTCAAAGACAGGAGTGTGGCGATGTGCAGACCGCATAGTTGTTGCTCTGCAAGACGAGCAACCAGGAGACGACAGGGAGCCCATGATTTAAGTTAACTCGGAAAATGGTGCTGCGTTTCAGAGAACCCGGGAAACTGTAAAACGCACCCATCACGTCTAAACTGGACCCTATGAATTGTTGCCAGCAGCCATGTTGTTGTTGTTGTTGTTGTTGTTGTTGCTGCTGGAAGATTATAAATGAACACAGAAAGACTTCAACCCTTTTCAGATTTCATGGAATCGTAACCCAATGGAAAACTTGGACACGAAAAAAATATAATCCACAGAAATTCATCACCATGTCGAGTCCACCCCAACTGTGGGAGTCCATGATGCGTTACATGTACTCGGAGCGTATCAGAAAACTTGTACCCGGAAATGTATGAATAATCACGGAAAAATCTCAACCCCTTTCAGGTTTCATGGAATTGTAACTTGGGTCAGAATCAGGCTGAATTCGTATAATTTGATCCCGGATTACGGAAAATACGTACCTCACACAACTAAAATCGACCCTGTGTATTGCTGCCTGCAGCTAAATGTGTTGTTGTTGTTGTTGTTGTTGTTGTTGTTGTTGTTATTATAACAGTTAGGTTGACACAAGGCAATCCACTTGCTGTGTTTCAGTCGGCCGATAAATGTGTTGTGACTTTTAAAGAGGAAGAATATGAGACTGAGACGGGATTATATAGTTTGGGAGGGTTCACGTCTGTAGCATGTGGTTTTTCTTGCTGAGTGTGTTTGTGAGGGTCATTGATGCAGAGGAAGGTTCTTAAAATAACTAAAATACTTACTTTTATCACGACTATCTATCCGAGATGATTCAGCAAAAGTAAAAAAGAGGAACCACTGTTTCCGTTTGACCTCTTTATGTTTGCGGTCAGCTTGGGATTCATATCGACTTTAGTGAGATTTGCATGTTGGAATATGCTGTTTGGGCTGTTTAGTGTTCTCAGGTTTGCTAGCACAAACAGGTGTGCTCCACGGTAACTGTCAGTGCCGCTGGGTGTGGCGTTTATTTGCTGGTAGGACCAGATCCGTCTGTCATTTTTACCAATGATCCGTCATCCCTCCCAGCCTCCCCTCCCATCGATAACTCCCAATAGTTTCCTCTGGCGTTTTAGATCCAGTCGCACCAGATTGCATGTATAGACAGTGTTCCAGGCCTTTCTTTTTTGATGTTTCACAGCATACCATTGATTGCATGTTTCTTTAAAATCACCACAAACCACTTTGAAGGTTCCTGGCAATAAAAAAAAGTTCTAAGCATTTGACGAAAGAAGGGTTGTACTAGTTCACGTGTTGTGTAAACAGACTATTGGTCCAGTAAACTGTTCCATCCAGCTTTCATTCGATTCCATTTTTTGTGGAATCGAATGGGCAGATTGGTCGTCTATCTCGTTGTTCTCATATTTCCCCTCTTCCTCTCCCTCACTTTCATATGAATAATACATTGACTCATAGATGGTTTGTGACTATAAAGTGGGGGAAAAACGACCCAAATCACCATAGAGTGGGATCGTTTGAACTTCTAACAGTTGTGTATGAGGTTCCAGTCAGACTATTGAATTCATTCTTCACATTCTCCTCTGCCATACGTTGAGTTCAGCCCCCGTCACTGTGTGACTCTTTATAATTCACACTCATTTATTTCTTCCAACTGTTTGTTTCTGTGCTTGAAGAGTTTGTGAACCAAAGTCCTTCACCTGTAAAATTCTATGTCGGGTTTAATACGGGCAGCCTCCTCAAAGAGAGCTCCAACGCACCTATGTGGACCACTGTACCAAACACTGAAGAAGAGCGATTAGAGAAAAGGGAAAAAGTCCACTCTTACCTGAAGGACCGGGTGCGATCCGTCTCATGTCAGAAAGCTTCTGAGTGGGTTTTGTTGTCGGAGTCTGCAGTGCGTCAGGTGGGAGGAGCCATGCCAGACCCTGTGCCAGATTAGGGTTAACAGGACAATTCCACAGAGGCCGACGCCGCTTTAGCACCTGATTCAAGGACTAGAGGCGGAGCGGGATGAAGATGATCAAAAAAGCCATTATTGTCATCATTCCTCGTCATCTAGGACCCGCAGTAGGGGGAAAACAAAAATGTCGGTTCAGATTTGAAATGAGAAGCCTGTCGGACATTCTAGGGTTGTGGGTTCTACTTTCTACTCTAAATTTTTGAGAGCTCGGATGACCTTGGACCGGATGGACAATAACTTTCAAAATCGACTAATGAGCAATGAAATGAATGTTACAAAAAAAACAAACTTGACACTCGTCAGATCTTCTTTTTTTGTTCTATTGAGAAGAGCTTCAACAATTTAGACAATGAAACAAACCAATCGAAATAAATAAGCCTAAGTTTCAAATGTCTGGTATGCCGTTGTTGTTTATGACTTAGTGCCATGAATAATAATGCAAAATACTGATTTAAAATGTTCATGTTTAGATTCAGGCCTACCACGTACAACTATCTTGGCAATATGCGGACGCTCTGCCCTCCTTCCTTCCTTTCTCCTTCGCCTCCTCTGTGAGTCTGTTCACCTCCCTCTTGAACCGGTCGTTCTCCTCTGCCGGTGCCAGTGATACTGGTTCACTGTGGAGCCTCCGCTGTGGTTTTTATGCCGTCTGACTGATGTCAGTTTGTTTATTTCCTCTGCGACTCGGAGCTGCTCCCTCCTCCTCCTCCTCCTCCTTCTCCCTTTCCTTTCCATCCAACTGCTCCCTTTACTGCCATGATTGTGCTTCAACTTTCCCTGAATGAAATTTTTGTTTCGGTGTACTATTGACGTGGCTTGATCAATAGGCTGCTCTCCAACAGCACGGTTTCTGTGCACACTTTGAAAACGGGGCGTTGCATAATGTACACGATGTCGGCCGATTTTGGGAGGGGGGAAAAAAACAAACATCCCTGAAATATTTATGCTGTTCAAATGAAACGTTGTTATTTGGAAAGTAAACACGCTTGATGCGACAAATCATTTGAATATGTTTAAATTCCTGAGGGTTCTGTATCCCCCCTACTTTCAACCTCAATGTGGAACTATATGTTATATTATATAGGGGGAGTTGAGAATCATCTGCCTTGTTTGATAACAGAGGTATTGATCGTCCTAACGATGGATTGTTACACAACAGCTCACAGATCAATAAAGTCGTGCGTGGCGTGTCCAAATAACGTCACGTGTGCATCAAAAACACTTCAGAGTTTGATCCTTTAGCGATCAAGTCTGTCTGAGATTTTCCTTCTCTGGAATTGAAAATCGTCATTTCTTTTGGCGTATTTTCTGTTTGTGCGAGTTTCCAAACAATTATCAATTTAGCTTTGGTGTGTACACACTAACTGAACCCCTTTGCCTCAATTTTCCACATTTACCGTTGACTAGAACTATAAAACTGTACATACTGTAAACATATTTATTTTGTTATTAACTATTTAATCAACCAAATGAACCAAATTCCTAAATTATTATTGTTGAATTTATATTCCATAGCCTTTGTCTCTTGTTTTTCCCCCATCAGCTGTCGCCATGCCACCATCTCCAAGTTCTTCGGGGACAAGGAACCAAACTGCTCCGGGGCGTGCGACTACTGCCGAAACCCCAAGGCTGTGCGGGCGCAGCTGGAGAAGGCGGCGACGCTCAGCACCACGACGGCGGCGGCGCAGAGCAAAGAGCCGCGGGGGGCGTTCGGGTTCGACCCGCACCTCTACGAAGGAGGAAGGAAAGGCTACGGCTTTGAGAGGTGAAGGGGGGGCCCGGGGGTGGGAAGGGTGGGGTTTTTTTTGAATGAAGTTTATAAAAGTTAAATTTTTATAAAAAGGAAGTTTGCTTCATTGTAATCTACAGAAATGCAAAGTGCCACGGTTCACATGGACTCTTATCTAAACGCACTGAGATGTATGTGTACAGTACAAACGTAATGAGCCCAAATATCTAGGTTTAAAAGTTAAACTCCCTCACATATTCAGGCTGTAATTGGTTTTGGTTCACCTCTGCCGCGCTTCATTCATTCAGACCGTACCTGCTCGGCAATGAGAAACGAATACTTTCAAATGGTTTCCCAGCCCTAAACTGTCGCCTGGAGCTCGGGTTTTTCCGCAGTTGATTTTAGAGCGACTTGCTCCACAACCCGTTGTTTTAAACGGGAGGTTCTGCATTTTTTCAACATGGGCCTTGTTAAAATTTCATCATCATTTGTACTGCTTTGCTGCTGGGAAAATTCCCGCTCTGCTGCAGCTTCACATCGGCGCTTCAATGCAGTCCAAAGAGAGCAAACCTTTAACAATACCCTAGTCACCATATACTGTATGTCTTATAGACAGTTTTGTTTGGGGGGCGAGGGGGAGGGCATCTTGTTGCGGTGTATATTTTATTCAAAAAACAATAATGAGGGGAAACATGGTGGAGTGTGATGGTGGAGCACTTGTGTTTAGGTACGACGAGTGGGACGGTGAAGGTGGCAGCGGTGAAGATGAATCCGTCAATAGGAGGAAGGAGTTTGGCGACCTCTTCAAGAAGCAGATGACCATGCGAAAGGTGTGTGTGTGTGTGTGTGTGTGTGTGTGTGTGTGTGTGTGTGTGTGTGTGTGTGTGTGTGTGTGTGTGTGTGTGTGTGTGTGTGTCTGTGTGTGTGTGTGTGTGGGACTAACAATTTAATATCATTGTGTATCGTCTTCTAGTTGTGTCGTCAACATTGTCATATTATGATATGGTTTCGGTATCTACATGAGAGCCCTGTATTTAAGTTACAACTTCATTTTCTCATTATATGATGTCTGAAATACTGTTATTCGCCTGACAAAATGATTTAATTTACCTTCTCGTTCAGTGTAATGAACTTGAGTTGAGTGTTAACACTGGATTTAATTTCCTAAACAGATATCGCATCATACAGCCATCGATATAGTATTATATTCTCTAATTCTTTTGCATCGCCCAGCAGATAACAGCACACGAAATTCAGTCACCCACATCCTGTTTTTCAACAACCATTTTCTCCGCAAGTCTAAATATCTCCTCTTCGACCAACCCGCTTATTGTGTTTTGTGTTTTTCTCTCCACATCTGTCTGCCGGCTGTGAGGCCCCCATCGGGAAAGTTTCGGGGCAAATCGCTCCCACATGTTCAGCTAAATTGTATTGTACAGGACACAACTGTGGGTTAAAATCCCCTGTTAGCCCAAGTGGATTATGTTCAAAATGTCCATTTGAGCGGGTGCAACTCAGCAACAGAGGTCAGAGGTCAGAGGTAAAGCTGGAAAGAGAGAAAGATAATGCGTTCCAATGCATCGCTGTCCTTAAATAGCTTAAATAGCTGCACCTGGCCAACGACCACAAGGCGCTGGCCGGTTCAGGGTTGTCTCAGGTCTGTTCTTAATCATCCCAAAATGTATTTTCTAGGCGTCCAGTGACTGTAAAGAAGACTTTGTTCTGCCAGGTAGGCCTTAGGATCTTTGAACGATGGTTTAAAAATATTGTACCAAACAGTTGTTGAAGTTAAATGACTAGGTTTTAGGATCTGTGTTCGGTCTCATTTGGCTGTAACAAATCCTCTGCTGTGCAGATCCCGACTGTCCCCTGAGAGAGGCGAGCAGTCGGAAGATTCCCAGGCTCACTGTGAAGGTGCGTAACTCACTGCGCAGCAAACCCCCACGCGGGGAGCACATTCCTCATGCTGTCGGCACCAGTAACACTCCCATAGCAAGACAGAGTCAGGCCTCAGCGCAGCTAAAGGAGATTACACGGACAGTCGCTAGATTATTTGAACTGGGCAATAAATAATTATGTTGCATTTCAAATAAGTATTTCTGCGTTAATGGAATTAATCCGTTTTGCTGCCCCCGTGTGGTGTATCTGTGTAATGCAGTGCTTTTGCATTTATATTATATTTTGAAGACATGTAAATAAAACAATGTTTTGTACATTGTCAAATACACAATCAAATACAATTGTACACATTGGTCAAATAGTTGGGATCTTTCTAAACGATACATGCAACAGACGTTTCAAAATCCAGGTGCATACACCTCGTATTCATATTTCACTTTGTCTGAAATGTTAGAGTTCCATTGAACATGGTTCAGCACTTCCTTTCAAATTAACATTTTTTTTTTTTTTTTTTTTTGTCTTCAATCTGTATACATTTCATTTCAGGCGAGGGAGCACTGTCTCTCTCTCCTGCAAGAGGTGCTTAATGGCCACCAGGGGGCAGAGGACACGGAGGACGCGTTCAAGTAATGGTTTACTTCTATATGTAGAGTTTACTGTATACACTGTAGTTATTATACATATACAGTGAATTTACTGTCATGTCTATCAACTGATATCTGGGTAGATTGTTGAAATGACTACTTCTACCAGCTTGCTCTATACTGTATTTAATTTCTATTTACTTTGACACGAACAGTTCATATGAATAAGCATTACAATAAACATGGGAGAGCTAGCCAAGAAGGTTCATTTTCATCTTTAGTCCATTGTCAGACGTTACACAAACTCCCTGAAAAGAATTTAAAAAAAGTGAGACACACTTCTAGACTTGTATAGTCAACCATTCTTAGACTTAAGGTCTCATTCAGCGTGTGAGTACTTTTTCCTCACCGTATCCTTCTGCTTTTACCTTCATCCCTGGCAGCGGTGACGCTCTCTCCTCGGCGGTGGATTTAGAGTACGAGGTCTTCAAGGCCACCAAGTCGGCCAACCTTTACAAAGCAGCCGTCCTCAAGAAAGTAAGCACCAGTAGCGATGCAGAACGAAAACTGACTTTATTGTTGTAGGCGTGGGCGACATGCACGTGGCAAATTCCAATCGGCGAACGCCGCCCCCCCAGATCCACTGACGATTCTATCAGGAATGGGGGGTGGTCCGCACGCATAGAACGTAATGTAATTCGGCAAATTTGCTCTCCCCGTTAGAGAAGTGCAGGATTTATTATTTACACAAAAAAAAAATCTAGTTTTTACTGAATGAAGTACCATAGCGACGGAAACGTGCATGACGGGGCACGGGTCAGCGGGGACACACAGGGTTTTCTTGGGGACGGAACGGGACAGTCCCTTAACTCAGTTGTGTTTTAAAAAAAATAAAAATAAAGAAATTGTTTCGTACGAGTGGGACGACTCCACTCCAGTTCTCTGAGTCGGGTTCACATTTTTCATTTTCCATACGAGTAACAAACGAAGGAAAAGGAAAAAAAAAATAAAAAATCTAAATCTTTCTCTAGGAGATTATATTATGTGTTGCTATATTATAATCACAATATATTATATTTGCATATAGAGCTGGGAAGTGAGATCCGAGTGGTTACTCGAGACGAATTCTAATGCCGGCTCTAAACAGACGTACTTGTTTACAACGACTGAAGTCGCCCCGTTCCGTTTCTGTGGCGCTCGTTGATTCGGACGATCCTCTTCACAATGAGGGTGAGAAGAACACAGTCACGACAACGAGAGGGAAAACATGACATTATTTTATTATTTATTTGTTTATACACGCAATACAAGAGCGCTTTTAGATGACGAACATTACAAATAATCAATAATAAATCCAAAAGAGCTCTGAGCGGAGAGGGAGAGCGTGGAGAGCCTCTGCGCTCTCTCCCTCCTCCTCCCCTTCCCAGAACTCAGTAAACTGCACTTATGCCGTTTCAATGCCGGGCTTTTTTTCTTCCCGGTAATAAAACAAAACAAAAAAAAAATCGTCTGCCATTAATGTCAATCGGCGATCGAATTTGACCGTCAATCTGCCCAAGCCTACATTATTGCTGCATCCCTTTTTTTTTTTTTTGTTTTCGCAGCACTATTCATTTCATGTACAACAGTGTGAGGTTTTGAGTTGGCGCCCTTAACACCTCCCCCGTCCCGAAGGTCTCCGAGATGAAGAAAGCGGCGCCGACGGCGGCAAGTAGAGGACGCCTGGAAGAAGAGGGCGGCGGCGTTGGTGGAGGAGTTGACGGTGGCACCGGCAGCGATTCCGGTCGCAGCAGAGCGATGAGCTCCAGCCCCAAGCAGGAAGCGGCCTCGTCGTCCCTCCACGGCGCCGAGGAACTGCAGGGCTTCACGTCGGCTTCCCAGATCTACTCCGTGAGAATTGAGCGATGTGGAATCTGTGGGAAACTGTGTTTTTAATTGATGATGATGAACGTTAAAGCAGGCGCGTCTGCGTCTTTTTTTTTTTTCACCCCCAGATGAAGAGGAAGCGGATCGGAGCCGGGCTGAGAGGCTCCTCCAACCCCTTCCAGATGGCCGGGGAGCTCCTGAAGGCCCCCAGCGGGGACGTCGGGCCCCGCGGCGTCGCTGCAGGAGGCGGCGGCTTCCTCCCCGGAGTCGGAACTGCAGCGAGAGGCGAGGACGCCAAGACGGAGGCGTCGCTCGCCGCAATGTCGTCCATCAGAGCCAAAGCGGCCGCCGTCGCCGCCTCCCTGACCAAGGCCGGCCCCGCCCCGAGCAGGAGGCAGCAGAAGATGGCCGAAGCCGCCAAGAACACGCGCAACATTTCCTTGTACTTCGGGAAGAAGGAAACGACGGAGAAAAGCCGGGAGCCGGGGCCGGGCGCCCTGCCTGCGGCCGCCGGGGTCGTCCCCGTGGCGACCAACGGCCCGCAGGAACAGCCGCTTTGTACCGGAACAAATTTCGAGGAAACCAGCCCCGTCAAGTTTGTCACTGAGGATACAGCCGAAGCAGAGCCGAGAACAGATGTCATAGTTATCGATGACGAAGATGAAGAGAAGGCTTTTGAGGAGGGTTCTCATTGTGACGTGGAGTCCAGCGCGGTGTAAGACGTTCTTATGAAAATACTTTTAATCGTCCACATCTTCCCTTCTCAAAGGATACATTTGCTGTTTTTCGACCCGGGCCTTTGAGAAATGTTGGTTCCCATCATTGAGAACTGTTCACGGCACAACCTGGCTGAGGGCGTTACTGTTGAGAAACTTACCACTCTGCCGCAGCCTCTCCCTGTGCTTCCATGCGGTGCCACGGGGCAAACATTTAAGCCTAAAAAGCCTTTTTCCAAAAAGAGCAAACTGTCTCAGCAAATATTTTATTTATGTTTTGAACAACAGTACCACATTATATTTATAATTGCTGCTGGTTGCCAGTAGGAAGCGGCACGACTCCCTGTTTCTAGTCTTTTGTGCGGGTGTAGCCAAAGAGCTTATTTGGGGAAGTGCAATGTACAATAAACCACGATTTAATATTTTTTGAATAAAGCTTAAATTGGACTGCATTGAAGCACAGTGAGAAGCTGCATTAGGGCGGGAAGGTTCTAAGTAGTAACGGGAAAGTGAAATGAATGAAACAAACATGTTAGTGCTGATATTATCCCTTGACGTTAACATTGTCGTTGTCCCTTGCACAGACAAAACCCACCTGAAAGTGAAGCGGCTCCGGCTGAAACTGTAAGTGATTCACACCCGTAAATAAAAAAATATATATATGTTCTCGTTCCTGCACAGCTGACACGCTGACGCTCACTTGAGGTCTGCTTCCCCAGCCGCCGGCCGACAAGGAAGGCGGGAGGGGTTCGTCGCCCCCGGCGAAGCGCAGCCGGCCCTCGAAGGACCCGGCGACGTCCAGGAGGAGGGTGACCTTTAACCCCAACGTGCAGGAGAGCATACTGGACACCGCCAACGAGCCCCCGAAACCCGTGGCCTTAAAGGAGGTGGCCGATATCGTGGTGCGCTGCCTGGATCCCTTCTACTCTCAGGGCAAGTTTGCCACCAAGGTGAGGGAGGAGCGCGTCGGAGTGGAGGGGTGTGGTGGGGCGTGGCGCTGGGCGGGAGGCCTTTTTAAAGAGCCTCTGAGCCAGGAAGTTTCAGTTTCTGTTGCCTCGTCTTGTTTTTTTGATTGTAGAACGCACCCCTCTTGGATTGAACTGACATTAACTCTAAATGTATGCAAATTCCCTTTTTCTTTTTTTCCCAGTTTAAAAAAAAAAAGCCCAAAATTATTTATTATTTTTCTTTTAGTGGCTGAGCGGTGAGGGCGGGACTCAAGAAATGCTACTAATCAGGCTTTGTTGTCATTATGAATTTTATGGATCCATGCTACATCGCATTGCTCCGTTCTCAGACCTGTTGCGGTTACTACTTCTAGTTTTTGTTGTTTGGTTTGATGATATTGATCAATAATCGACAATGAGGAGCCGTAAACTGTTAGAAAAACATGATTGATGAGGACGAGGCCATTTTGAATCTTGAGCTCGAAGAGGGGACCACTGAACAGTTTGTGGTAACATCCAACATTTTAGAACAAGCTGGTTATTCTTTGACCTGACCCATTTCCGCCGGTTCTTTTTTTTTTTTCCTTGTTATTTGGTTGAAGGAGCTGTTCAAGTCTTTCGCACGCTACCTGTCTCACCTCCTGGCGGCGGGACGGAGCCGAGGCAGAGCCCAAGGTTGAGTATCGGATCAGTAATGACCCAGTGGGGTGTGTGTGTGTGTGTGTGTGTGTGTGTGTGTGTGGGGGTGACGCACTCTAACGTTGGTTCTTCCCGTCACCCCAGTGAAGGCGGAGGCCAAGGCGCTCATCAAGAAGCTGTTCGTCACGGTGAAGCGCTGCGAGAAGGAGGCCGACTGGGGCCACCTGAAAGCGCCCGCCGCCTCCAATGCCACCGTGAAGGAGTGACGGGGAAAGGGGGAAACTAGACAATTTTTTTTTTTTTTCTCTTTTTTTTTTTTAAGGGTCCAAAACGCTTGCTCCCTCGTCAGTGCCTCCCCGCGGCTCCTACTTCAGGTTTTTCTCTCCCTAGAGGACGCTTCTGGACGCCGAGCCTGGATCCAAGCTGCATGCTACGCCCAGCGCCGCCTAGTAGAGACTGGTGTTATGAACCTAGCAATAAAACATGTCTACTGTATACCGTGTGAGTGTCGAGCAGGCTGGACACTGTGCACACTCGCCGCTGGAGGCTTTACGGTTGACTTATTTACGAAGGAAGCCAAAACCCCAAGACGGGGGATGCTGCACTATCCCGTACGGCTGCCACACGTTTGGAGCCAAGCTTAACTTACCACCGCGCCCATGTTTGGGAAATAGTCTTTTGCTTTATTTTTCTATTCTGTTCATTGTGAATGTTGTTTTGTCTTGATATCAGTTCGGAGATTGTCAGTAGTAACAAAACTTTAATTTGTGTGGACTCATTTATTATAATTTTTTTTTTTTTTTTTTTTAAGATGATCAATAATCTGGAGGGGAAACGCTCCATCCTCATGTCGCGCTGCTGGCGGGCCATCGCGGTTCACTGAGTGCCTGTTTGGGGAGCGGCTGCCAGGCGTCTCCGCTGGGTCGTAACGGAATACAGAGCTTTGAAGCACTAATGGACACAAAGCAACAGTAGCACTGTCCCCCCCCCCGCTGGTTGTTTACAATAAAGTCTCGCTGCTGGAAAATGTGCAGACTCCACGACGTGGGACGTCACTTATTGTTTGCTTTGTTGTTCTGGTGTCTTAAGAACACAGACGATTCAAGTCCCAGTTTGGGGATGACAGCAGGGCTACAAAAGGAAGTGACGTCGCTGCGAAGCCCGAGGCGGGTGCGGTGGGGTGTTTGACCAAACGGCTGGATGTCGACCTACTGTATGCTGCATTCCAAGGAGCTCGGAAAACCTGCGCCGGTGGTCCCCGCCTCCGACTTGATTGCCTCTGCCCGGGAAAACGTGGGCGCCCGCAGTCAATTTGTCTGTCTGGCAATCTTGTGAATCCTACAAGCATCTGCAGAGGAGATAAAACTACAGAGTGGTTGAGATTGAAGTTAGACGTTTCTTCAAATAAAAAAAAAAACAATGCAAAATGTGTCACCATGTTGCTATGAGGTCTGTTATCTATATTATACTATTATTTATTATGCTTGGGCCGCTCAGAGTTGACTTATTCCAAACAAAGTTTTCCTGCAAGAGGGATGACCTAATGTTTATCTCATACAGTACATCTTCGTGCGATGATTCAGACCTCAATGTTAAAGGCGTCCTGTAATGAAGGACGCACATTTGCAGTGCTCGTTGAGTTGTGCACGTAAACTGGGCGATAAGACAACTCTGTCCGTTTTTTTTTGAGCCGTCTAATTCAGAAAACGTGTAGAAACAAGGCGTTCAGATTTGCAGCCCCCTTTCTACATCACTTAATACCTCAATAGAATTAGAGCCGCCCTCCATCTGAGTAACTCCGCCCACGGCTGGGGAATAACAAACAGCGCTGGGATATGCTCTGTTGGCTGCACGGACCAGCACAAATCTTTTAAAAAGAAGAGGGATTAGAACCAACTGCCCGCGAAGGAACTGCAGATGACAAATATTTAGAAATAATTCTGCTGTGTTTCTTTCAAATAGAAAAGTATGTGGTACATAAACTGTAGGCTGCGGCACGCGATCCACTGTGCGTTTCGCCAAACAAAACCAATAAAAACATGTTTTTATTGTAGATGTATTTTATTTTATTTTCCAACGTTTACATGAAACAGATGTCCACGTGCATTGTCGGCAACGAAATTTCTTATTTCTTGCCTAAAAAATTGTTCAGAAACAGATTTTGGTCGACCGTTAAGGTGAAATAAGTTAAAGTTTATGTACTTCATAAAACGGAACATGACTACACATGCTCAAACCTCATTAGCTCACAGAACTAGACGTCTCAGGAGGGTTGCGCCCCCCAGAAAAACAGTGTCCTACAGGATGGTTTAAAGGCACGTTATAATGACTAAAATGCATTTGGTATTTTCAGCAAAAAACTTTCAAAGACATATTTTAGGGACCTCAGAGACCATATATTAACTTGTTGAAAATAAGTACAACAGGTCCCCTTCAATGTCAAGACAGGTTTGTAGACTTCAGTCACACCTTAATGGTAGTAGATGTTTTCTTCTTGTGGACACCTCAACACTCAACTCTGAGGTGTCAAAGTTTCAGCCTCACGCAGCTTTCTCTCAGAAAGGCGCCTACCATTACCCTTCCCGGAGGCCGTAGGGGCACACTAGAGGGCACTTAAGACAGTTTTATTTTCCGTAGGTGCCACCAAGAGGGCACTTTACACTGTTTTCTTTACCGTAGAGGCACACTAGAGGGCACTTTAGGCTGTTTTCTTTACTATAGGGGCGCTCCGAGGGAACTAAAGACTTTTCTTTACCGTATGTGCAACCAAGAGGGCACTTACACTGTTTTCTTTACCGTAGGGGTGCTCTAGAGGGCACTAAAGACTTTTCTTTACCATAGGTGCGACCTAGAGGGCACTTTACACTGTTTTTTTTCCCATAGGGGCACGCTAGAGGGCACTTTAGGCTGTTTTCTTTACTATAGGGGCGCTCTAGAGGGCACTAAAGACTTTTCTTTACCATAGGTGCGACCTAGAGGGCACTTTACACTGTTTTCTTTGCCATAGGGGCACACTAGAGGGCACTTTAGGCTGTTTTCTTTACTATAGGGGCGCTCCGAGGGAACTAAAGACTTTTCTTTACCGTATGTGCAACCAAGAGGGCACTTACACTGTTTTCTTTACCGTAGGGGTGCTCTAGAGGGCACTAAAGACTTTTCTTTACCATAGGTGCGACCTAGAGGGCACTTTACACTGTTTTTTTTCCCATAGGGGCACGCTAGAGGGCACTTTAGGCTGTTTTCTTTACTATAGGGGCGCTCTAGAGGGCACTAAAGACTTTTCTTTACCATAGGTGCGACCTAGAGGGCACTTTACACTGTTTTCTTTGCCATAGGGGCACACTAGAGGGCACTTTAGGCTGTTTTCTTTACTATAGGGGCGCTCCGAGGGAACTAAAGACTTTTCTTTACCGTATGTGCAACCAAGAGGGCACTTACACTGTTTTCTTTACCGTAGGGGTGCTCTAGAGGGCACTAAAGACTTTTCTTTACCATAGGTGCGACCTAGAGGGCACTTTACACTGTTTTTTTTCCCATAGGGGCACGCTAGAGGGCACTTTAGGCTGTTTTCTTTACTATAGGGGCGCTCTAGAGGGCACTAAAGACTTTTCTTTACCATAGGTGCGACCTAGAGGGCACTTTACACTGTTTTCTTTACTGTAGAGGCACACTAGAGGGCACTTAAGACTGTTTTATTTTCCGTAGGTGCCACCAAGAGGGCACTTTACACTGTTTTCTTTACTGTAGAGGCACACTAGAGGGTACTTAAGGCTGTTTTCTTTACCATAGGGGCGCTCTGAGGGAACTAAAGACTTTTCTTTACCGTATGTGCGACCAAGCAGGCACTTACACTGTTTTCTTTACCGTAGGGGGCGCGCTAGAGGGCACTAAAGACTTTTCTTTACCGTAGGTGCGACCTAGAGGGCACTTTACACTGTTTTCTTTGGGTTAGGGTCGCACTTGAGAGTACTTAAGACTGTTTTCTTTACCGTAGGGGGCGCTCCAGAGGGCACTTTATACTGTTTTCTTTACCATGGGGCGACCTGTAGGGAACCCCCTGCTCACCACCGCGTGCAAGAATGGAGCGGCAAAAACAATGACAACAACGACAACGACAACAACGACAACAACAACAACAACAACAGGGGTGGGTGTAAATATATTATTTCGGAAATACTTGGAGGAATTAGGAAATATATTCAGCTGTGTTTTCAGACCTAATTCCAGCCGTGATTTCGGAAGGCCGGGGGATACAATGGGCGGTGTTTTTTCCCAGACCCACTTCCCCTTTAAGAGGCTGTCTCCGCTCTCCACCTCCATCCGAACCGTGTGGGAGCAGGTGCAGCCTCACGCCAAACCGGGGCGGATTTTCGACCGAACCCCGGGAGGGTTAAACACCGTTTCCGTTTTCCTTTTTTATTTGCATTTTATTTTTATTTTTTTTAATTTCACATTTTTTAAATTATTTTTATTTTTATTATTATTATTGTTATTATTATTATTATTTATTTTTTGTTAAGGTCGCGCAGAGGCGTGAGTCCGCTTCCGGGGGAGCGCGAGCCCACAAGCAGCGGCGGCGCGCACCGGTGCCGCCTCCGCCCAGGATGGAGGAGTTCGAGACGGAGGAAGAGGAGCCGTGGTACGACCAGCGGGACCTGGAGCAAGGTGCGGAGGCTGACGCGACATCGCTTTCGGGTTTCGCCGGTGCGGGGCGCGGGGCGCGGGGCGCGGGTCGCGGGGCTGGCGGGGTGCGTCGGTGCCCCGGAGCCAAGCGTTACGTTGACGGGCGCTTCTGCGAGGAGCGTCCGGTTCTTATTAAAGTGGGAATCCATGAGATTTATTTGTAAAGGGGGGGGGAGGAAAGAAGAAAAAAAATCCCGTATTTGATACTTGATTTAGTATAGTATTTATACTTGACTCGAAACGACCCCTCTGTGTATTTGCGTTGTGTATGTGCCCCCCCCCCCCCACACAGTGTGTGCTGTTGGGTGGCGGGGTCCGCCTTTCTCCGGGAATGATGCACAGATCAGGCGGCACGGAGCGACAAGCGACGGTGAATTTTTGATGAAGCGGCGTAGCCGGTCGCGGTCACTGGTCAGTCGGTATGGATAAACAACAACAACAACAACAACAACAACAAAAGAAAAGGACAACAAAAGAACGCCACGCCGGGATGGTTCGAAAACATCCACGCGACAAAAACGACAACAAATCAATTGAACGGAAGAAGGCAAACTGAAATACTCTGCGTGGAATTCTGGACCTTGCGGTGTAGTCCACCTGACGCGGACAACGTTATGGATTTCCACTTGAAGTCTGAATTTGCGTTTTAGGTTTCCGGTAAATGGGTTGATTCAGTCAGCGCGGCCCCGGACCCCGGAGGGCGTGCAGGGCGTCAGAGGGAGAAACCAACGTGCACCATGACACGGTCTCTCTCTCTCTCTCTCTCGCTCTCTCTCGCTATCTCCCCCTTCCACACTAGACCTATTCATCGCCGCTTCTTTGCCCTCGATCTGCTCTCTCCCTCTGCCAATTATTGCGGTTTTCCCAAAATAGTCTCTCTGTCTGTCTGTCTGTATGAGTGAGTGAGGGAGGGATGGATGGATGGAGGGGGGGAGGGATATTCTAATGGTGGACGCAGGGTCACATCCCAGTCTTTTGCCTTTTCAGGATTTATACACTTTCAGATGCCCCCCCCCCCTCTGCCTGCCAGTTTGGAAGACTTTTCCCAGAGAGAGCGAGACACACAGGGAGACAGAGAGACAGGCAGACAGGCAGACATTGTTGGGATTCTCTAGATGAGGGAGTTTTTCCTGAAACAAAGAGCCACAGATTCCAAGCCCAGTTGCATCACTGGGTTGGATTGGCAAAAAAAAAAGATCTGTTATTGTCCTCATACTTGTGGGGGGAGATGGATGGATGGATGGATGGATGAATGATGGATGGATGAGTGGATGAGTGGATAGGTGGATGGATGGATGGATGGATGGATGGCTAGATGGATGGATAGATAGATGGGTGGATGAATGGATAGATGGATGGATGGATGGATGGATGGATAGATTAATGATAGATGGATGAATTAATTGATGAATGGATAGATGGATGGATGCATGGACAGATGGACCTATTACACGCAGGCTTCAGGAGTGAACCGATCGGATTCCCCGCCGAACATCAGGCTTTCATCCGCGTCGTGATAATTGTGTTTGTGTTGCTCTGCTCCCACGGCCCGAGACGCTCGTTCGGGTTCGTGGCAAACGCGGATCCAAGACGGGCGTTAACCCGACACGAAGCCGAACGTCTCCCGACACCCTCACCACGAGGGGCAGGGCCCCGGTCGCCGCGGCGACCTTCCGACCCCCCCCCGTCACAGCGAAGCGGCCCCGGGCCCCTCGTTGGCGTGCGGGACGCGGCCTTGGCTCGCAGGGAGGGGCGGGTGCCGGCGGCCGCCTCCCGTCCCGCCGTTCTCATTCAATACGGGGTCTGGAGGTTTCTACGCTCGCGGCTGATCCGATTACGGAGCCCGGGGGCCGGACCCGCTCCTTTGGCCCCAAAGCATAAACAAATCCCATTCAGATGACCTCGTACCACACGGTGCTCGTGTTCAGGGATATGCTCTCCCTGGAAATAATACTATTGGAAATAATACTGTGGAGTTTGCTGCTTTGTGACCCGAGAAGCCTGTGGGGGACGTTTGGCTTATTCTGAATTTGAGGAGCAGGTCGTAAGACGCCTGTTACCAGGAAAAGATGAATGACAGCCCCAGCTGAGCTTTAATTCCCTGTTTGACACGTTTGTTGTGTGTGTATGATTAAAGGACGGATGGAGCTTCTTTTTCAAATGGAATTAACGAATAGAAAATACGTCAATATGAAGAATATGTCAGTGTGGTTGTCAGCGGGACCAGGACATCGGTGTAAGGTCCGTTATCGCCGATTGGCATTTCGTTTCCGGTTTTCCAAAACTCCAAAAAATTAGAGGATGAGTTTATTTCGGGCAATGGGTACATTTGACACGTACAAGAAATTTGTTTTGGTGCCGACCAGGAGCGGTAATAAAAAAATAAAAAATAAAATAAAAGCTTTAAACAGTATGAAAAAATGGAGAATACAAATAGTATAAAATATAAAAGTGAGGTAAAAAAATCAAATGAAATTGTCATATATAGACAAATTAAAAATACAGAAGAGAAATATTCAGATATATAAAGAAATGTGATACTATGTACAGTATAAATTATTGTTATGGGTTTATAGGGTATATATTATAAATATGAATTGTGACTTATATGCTAACTAACATATTAATAGATACAATATTAAAAATATAAACATTTTAAAAATGTGATCCATCATGAGGAACATGCTCAGGGGTGATGTGTAGAGTGTCCTTCTGTATTCTCACACGTTGGATTTTGGAACCCGCCCGAACCGTCTCCTTTTGAAGAACGGGGGAAAGAATTGCTGTGACGGATGAGAGGGAAAAAAAAAATAGAAAATAGAAAGCATCCAGGCACAGAATTACGTAACCAATGTTCATCTTTATGTCAGAGCGTTTAAAAAAAATAATAAATCTGCACGTGTGGTTTAGTCACACACACACACACACACAATACAAGAGAACACTCACATTTGCACATCAACACACACACACACACACACACACACACGCCATGGAAGCCAGACATAAATATACTTGGACATGCACAGACTTGTACATGCATTCACACATCAACACACACACACACACACACACACACACACACACACTTGTACAGGCACAGACTTGTTTATCTACACACACACACACACACACACACACACACACACACACACGGTCGGCTCGTCATCGCCCAGCGCCCCAGACCTGTGTTCTCTTATCAGCTCTGCATGGAGGAGGAGGAGGAGGAGGAGGAGGAGGAGCATCCACAGTGGAGGAAGAACATGAGGCAGGAAGTCTAATCCGGGTCTCTTTTAAAAATTTAGCACATCCCATCATTTAGTGTCCACTGCCTCTCCCATTGCTATTTTTGGCTGAAATTATACTGTGTGTATACGATGCTACTGAGACTTTAAATGATGATATCAAATCACCGTCATGGGTCTCATGACCTTCGCTCGGGCCAGGTTCACCAAATCCATCCTGGATTCTTAATAATTCATCTTTAATTATTCATCAGAATTCACTTGTTTTCAATTCATGAATCAATTTGAAAATGGTAATATTGATACTAGTGTGTTTGTGTGTGTGTGTGTGTGTGTGTGTGTGTGTATGTATATATTTATATATATATATTTATTACTATTTCTTAAATGCTCAAATATGGTATATATGGTATGATCTGGTATGAATCTGTACATTTTCACGTACGGCAACGTTGGCAAAAGAGCTGGTGCAAAAATAATAAAAGCAGTCTGAAAAAATAGAACAAGAATAGCAAAATGTACAAAAAAGTCACATTTCCAAAGATAATAGTCCCCAAAAAAAAACCCAAATATACAAAAATATACTGAATGAATATACAAAAAGGGATTCTAGGCACAGGAAACCCCATCAATATCTGGGGAGGAGATGGCAGTATGGCTGCTCGTATGGTTATGAATATAAATACAAATAAATGTAAATATAGCTGGACGTACGGTACAGGATGATAAATATTAATGTCAACATCGTATCATATTGTGTGATCCAGCTCATCAAGAAAGGGTCCTGAGCGGTGGTCATGGGTAATCACAGAACAGGATACAGTTTATGATTCACTGGGGTTCTGTGATTTAAAACCTATGACCAACACTCGCCATCCAGCTGTGTGTGTGTGTGTGTGTGTGTGTGTGTGTGTGTTCCTATGCCGTCCTGATAGAGTGCTGCATTTATTGCGATGGGGCTGCGTCTCTACTCGTGTTGCAGACTCTAAATCCCTTTGGAGGAGAAGAAATCTCTTTCCACCAGAGCAGATGAATAATAGATACAAGTGGGGGGAGGGGCCCGGGGCCAAATCAGGCTGAATCCTACCCCGGTGTTCGGCAGTAGTTGATATCTAATTAAACCTTGACGCCCAAAATAAAATCCCCATTTTGTGTTGAACAAAGCGACGGAAAGAAACTTTATCAGACGATTTAACATCAACGCCCGACAAATAGTGATCACTTAAAAAAATCTCTCTGAGCATTTCTAATTGCTAACTGTATGTTCTCTCTCTCTCTCCTCCCCCCCTACAGCAGCTCCACTTGATTAGTAGAGACTTCGTCGTTTCAAATTTTCAAAACAAAAAAAAAAAACCCGATCAGCGCGTTGAGACTTTTCTTTTACCCTGGACAGATTGTTATTTAAAAAAAAAAAAAAAAAATTAACTTTTTTTTTTTCCTTCCAAACTGTCGGGGCCCAATTATAAAGATAAACTTTTTTCGACTTTGAAATGCAAAAAAAACCCCGACCGGGAACGACCAATTATAGGTACCCAGGTGGAAACTACGGAGGAAACTGCTGAGTGTGAACCCAGCGTCGGTATCTAAGTAAATAAAAGGGGAGGAAGGTGAAGACGGCACGTTTATTAAAACTGATGGCCTCGTCTCCTGCTTTTGTGGCGTCCGCAGACCTGCACCTGGCGGCGGAGCTGGGCAAGACTCTCCTGGAACGCAACAAGGAGCTGGAGGACTCGCTGCAGCAGATGTACGTCAACAATGAGGAGCAAGTGCAGGAGATCGAGGTACGTGCTGCGCGTTCGCACGTTCGAGGCGTCCGCGGGATGCGCTTTGCGACGTGCGCGGGAAAAAGAACGGCGGCTTCTCTGAGCGCCCGAACAGGAAACTCATTCCGCGCCGCAGGCCTGGTTCTACGGACGACTGTGGTAGTCGCACTAAAGCAATGAATGTTGGGTATTTCGATGACGCTGCAATTGCTGACAAACTCCAATCGTCTCCAATCTCCAAACACTTTATTTATAAAGCGCATTTCATACCAGGGCAACACAATGCGCTTCACAAAGAAATACAAAAAAGGAAGAGAGAACATAGTTGTCAACTGGTCATTACAAAAGAATGCCCCTGAAACAACAGCAACAACAAAAGCAGCAGCAGCAGCAGCAACAACAAAAACAGCATGGTCTGTGGTCTAGGTAATTGGGCACGGGATCAGGGTGGCTGTACACCTGTTGCTTGTCAGAGCAATCAAGCAGCAACAGGTAAATCACCCATCCCCCCACACACACACACACACACGGGGAGAGCCTCCGTCATGACGTGACCCTCTGCTCCCCGCTTGTTACATCCAGCCCTCTCTGCTCTCTCTACAATAAACTGGTGTGTTTGCAACATCTCCGCCTCTGTCTCCGTGTGGGAGGGCCCTGAAAACGCCCAATCGGGTGGCATGTTGCAAGCGGAACTGCCACAGAGTGGACCGGTGCTAATGCCCGGTAAACCATTTTAGACAAGCTGCGCCCTCAAACCACTTGAGGATGGAACTCCGCTATCGATCGGCAACTGACTGCTTCTCAGGCACATTTTCTCTCCGGGCTGTTGCATCAAGACCATTAGTGAGATGTTTAGTGCATTAGGGACAGTCTCGCTCCACTAAACAGCCCAACCTCCCACCTCGTAAGAGCCCAGACTCTGTATCGACCCAGCGTCCGCCTGGCGTCTCCCCACCCGCTGTGAGGAGGGAATCTAAATTAATGAAATGGCTCCGATTGCTTTAATCCAGCGGTTCCCAACCTCTTCGGACTCACTGCCCGCTCGAAGATGTGCGGAATGTCTGCAGCCCCCGATGTGACCGCGAGCAACACCGGAGACAGAAGCCGTCTTGGGGAACGGGCAGAGTCCGAGGCGATGAATGTGATGTTCCGTCAGCTGTGATCCATTTTCAAAGTTTTAAAGCAAAATACCATGCTGTCGCTTTTTATTTTCCGTTTTGATAATTATATGTATCGTAGCCTCCCGGCCTAAGAATTTCGCATGGGCGCACCGGTACAACCCGAGTGACCAACATCGTGAATGCATTCTTAATAAATAAATATCTTAAATAGATATATACAGTATACACACATTAAAATCTTTGTTTTGCCGGTGATGAGGTGGCCAACCTGCAGTACCCTTGCAGGCCGCTAGGGGGTTAGCCCAGAAGTTGCCGCTTTTATTTCCTCTTTTCTCTTCACTTTGTTGCTGCACAAACCTTCCCACTCCAACCAGGGAGACGAATTCCCGCCAAATTTCTCTGACCCGGCCATCGTCGTGCATTGTTTGTGCCATTATTGTCTGAAAGCTTTTCAGACGACGACGGCGGAATACGTCCTGGTCCGCCGCCGCCGCCGCCGCCGACGGACCGGTTGAGATTCGGCTTCGGGGTAAAAGGGTCTGCAAATGACGCTTTGGATGCAAATGACGTTTGAATGCAATTCCCGGCCCCGTTCGTCTTTTCCTCGCAGTACCTGTCCAAGCAGCTGGAGATGCTGCGGGAGATGAACGAGCAGCACGCCAAGGTGTACGAGCAGCTGGACGTGACGGCCCGGGAGCTGGAGATCACCAACGAGAAGCTGGTCCTGGAGAGCAAGGCCTCGCAGCAGAAGATAGACAGGTGGATAGCCGGGGGCGGTCATTTCACAATCAATCGAGTAAGGATTTCGAAGTGTTTGAGGTCCCGGGCGGTGACTCAGCGCGATTACCTCCTTGAGCGGGTCCCTCTGTTTCGATCTGAACGTGGTCCTGGTTGTTCACAGGATCACCGTGTTAAGTGGATTGATTTGCTGTTGCTCCATCACTAAGCCGATTCAATAATATAAGGAGTGGTGTGTGTGTGTGCGTGCGTGCGTGTGTGTGTGTGCAGGCTGACGGGCACCATGGAGATGCTGCACGCCCAGGTGGACGGTCTGACGGCCCGGGTGGAGGAGCTCCGCACCCTGGAGGAGCTGAGGGTCCGCAGGGAGAAAAAGGAGCGGCGCAAAACCGTCCACTCGTTCCCCTGCCTCAAGGAGCTGTGCACGGCGCCCAGGTCAGCGCCGCCGGGAGCGGCTTGGCCGACCGGGAGGGGGGCCGCGGGGGGGGCCCAAGTCACTCCCCTGGTCTTTCGTAAATCATGCTCGGATTTGGGTTTTCCTGGTTAGATGAGACGGTGTGAGTGGTAGTTCCTGTTCAAAACCGCAGTGGTCGCCGTTCAGTGAGTTGCCTCGGCTGTCAAAGCAGGCCGTCGTCTCCTGGAAGCGAAGGTGGAGACAACGCCTTTGAATGTCCATGTTGGTGCAGTGTTAAGAAATGTTGTTTTTAAACTGAATATAATTTGGCTGGAGGGGACGATGTGGAAAATTAGTGGCACCTTCCAGAAGGCTGTTCTCAGTATCCTCCTCCGAGGAAAGGCCGCTGAAACTCACCACGGCTTTGGTTGCGAGGGGACCGCATCGAGTTCGCTGTTGGTGTGAATATGTGAAAACGATTCTGCAATTCTCTTTTCAGGTATGAAGACGGTTTCCTGTTGGCGAACCCGGGCAGCGTGGACCTGGCCGAGCGACGCCCGGCGGACGAGGAGAACGAGCGGCTGCGGGACATCGTCGGCTCTCTGCGCACGGCGATGGCGTCGGAGCGCGGCCGGAGGGAGGGCGCCGAGCGGGAGTGCGCCGCCGTGCTGCAGGAGTTCGAGTGCCTGGAACAGCGCCTCCTGGGGGCGGAGGGCTGCCAGCTGCGCGTCCAGGAGCTGGAGGCGGAGCTGCACGAGATGCAGCAGCTCCGGAAGTCCAGGGCGTGTCTGCTCGGCGGGATGGAGGACGGCCTGGAGCAAACGCTGCTCAGCAACGCCCCGGAGACGGACACGCCCGAGGACGCCGGGGGGCCGCAGGAGGGCGGCGGGGCGGCGGGCGGGGAGCCGGGCGCGGCGGGGCAGCAGAGCGTCCCCGTCAGGAAGAGCTGCAGCGACACGGCGCTCAACGCCATCTCGGCCCGCGACGTTTCGGGCCGGCGGCAGGGCAGCTACGCGCTGCACGCCAACGGCGTGCGCAAGCGCGGCATGTCCATCCTGCGCGAGGTGGACGAGCAGTACCACGCCCTGCTGGAGAAATACGAAGAGCTGCTGGGGAAGTGCCGGCGCCACGAGGAGAGCCTGTGCCACGCTGAGGTGCAGACCTCCCGGCCCGTCTCCAGGGACCCCTCCATGAAGGAGTATAGCTTGGTGTCTCCTGGGCCCTCGGCGCTGGGGGCCGCCCGCCCCCCAACGCCTCCCCAGACCCCCTCGACGCCGGAGGCCATCGAGGGCCTCAGCCGGCAGGTGGAGCAGGTGGACAAACGCCTGGGCCAGAACACGCCCGAGTACAAGGCCCTGTTCAAGGAGATCTTCTCCCGGCTGCAGAAGACCAAGACGGACATGAACTCCACCAAGGGAAGGAAGATGAAAAAATAAGCGGCACGGCTTGTGATGGCGACTAACACTTTCCGATTCTACTTGATTAATCTCACTGGTTTGGTGGCTGCTTAATAAAAGCTAGGTCGACTCGAGGTAGTTTAATGAAACCCCTCTCTGCACTAGTTCCGATTCATTTGAGATCAAGGGGTTCCCATTTCACTGCCTGGATAAGAGTTTGAAATAGTAACTTACCACTGTGGAGGATGAACTACTGTAATACACTAATCAGCAAAACAAAGTCTTGATTTGGGATGTAGCTTGTGCAACTGACTTGAGTGACATTTACAATTTTTGTGTAGTAATTTATTTCAGTGGATAATGTTTGTTTTAAAGGCATTAGGGGGCACGGGTGCATGTCTGTGTTTGGAAAAAAACGACCTCAAATTTGGTAAAATAAAAGCTTGAAACTAAGTGAAGAGCCGCTTTTAGGAAAGAAATTTTGAAAAAAAAAAAAAAATTGTGTTGCGGAATGTGTGCGTTCAGTTTTGTGAAAGCAGCCTCCCGCGACTGTCCCTTTAAAGCTAAAATAAACGAGGAGTTTTACCGCTGTGTTTTGTTTGATTTATCTAACAGCTCTTCCTTCCTTGGCTGTTAAGGAACAACTCACAGGAGAGGTGACCCGTTAGATAAATCAAACAGTAAATACCTCCATGACCAGTTCTGCATAGTGTAGAGAAAAAAATTAAAAAATGCAGAAGTATTATTGCAATGTATTTTTTTTGGGCGACTGCATCGTTGCATAAGGGAGGCTTTCACTTCAACCTCTGTTGAATTATTCCCTTCACCATAACTGTAATTTACATTTTAACAGGTGGCAGTTCTATTTGTAACGGGGGCATTTCAATTTATTGTTTAATTAAAAATCGATCAATGTACAGGTGGTCTTAACTTTTTGCTTTTCCAAAGGCACTCGTTTCAACACAAGCTCTGCAAACAAGCCCACTGACTTTATTCATAATGATCCAAACCGGCATTACTGTCGTTGTTGAAATCTCATCCTGTACAGTCGATACAATATCCTGACATACATGATATATCGCTCAGCTCTGATGAGGGAGGGAAAATGAGGGAGTCCACCAAGGTATGCAAGCACAGTCTGAACACTTTATTGTGGACGTGGGTGAGCAGTCATCTCCAGGTAGCACAGAGAAACCATACACACCAAGTTAAACCCAACCAAGAGGAAAACAAAGAAGACAGGAAGTCCATGATATAGGATGAAGAGGACAAAAGGCGTCCCCACCTCATGATTACACGTTCGAGATTATGTTCGACGAAGAAAGGTCACAAAATTGTGTTAGGCGTTTCCTCATTTCATGATCTGCGTTTGCTTCTATTGGGACACATATTTTTAAAATGTGCATATTTCTTTCATGACCTATTCTGAGTTGCCTCCCCTTCCTGAAAACAGCATTGGATGCTTGAGGTGAGCGGCTTAAAAGTCCCGAGAGAGAGAGAGAGAGAGAGAGAGAGAGAGAGAGAGAGAGAGAGAGAGAGAGAGAGAGAGCAACAGCAGAGAGAGAGAGAGAGAGAGAGAGAGAGAGAGAGAGAGAGAGAGAGAGAGAGAGAGAGAGAGAGAGAGAGAGAGAGAGAGAGAGAGAGAGAGAGAGAGAGAGAGAGAGAGAGAGAGAGAGAGAGAGAGAGAGAGAGAGAGAGAGAGAGAGAGAGAGAGAGAGAGAGATTAAAAGGTGGTGGCCACGATATTAAAAACCACCTGGCTTCTTCCACTTCTCACCCGGCGTGGGAGGGCACAGAAGGCGTGACCAGTAGCACCTGCACCGCGACCCGGATCCCACCGTGCTTGACACGATACACTCTGAAGGCAAACGGCTCGACTACATCGACTCTACTTCTTTAACATTTTACACTTTAAGGCCACGTGGCTGCTGGGGAGGCTGGTCGGGCGGCGCTAAACCGTTTAAACGCGGAGCTGGTGTCAACTCCACGCAGAATAACCAGCCTGAAGGCCTCAGGGGCGCGGAGCGTCCCCAAAACAGTCAAACAGCAGCAGACAGCAAAGTGTCCCAACTCGACTACGATGCTTTTCAAGGCAGATTGAAGCGTTGAAGGGAAAGACAAACTGAATACATTGGGAAATATAACTCGAAAAGATGTTTTAAGAACTCATTTAGCTGATCACTGATTACACAAATATATCAAGTTAACATTACCTTTTTTTTTTTCCCCCCTTCCGAGGTTCGTTTTCTGTTTTACATACAAACAACGAATTGTCGACAGTGCACATCGCGTTCTCACCGCTTGCACGGTCGAGGAAAGGAAAGGAAGGTATGCATGGAATGATGGAGTGATTGAAATGACGGTGGAAGATTGACTGGATATAAGGACCCAAAACAAAGAATAGAAATAGAACAGGAGGAGCGAGGGGAAAGGAGGGGGTGGGGGCTAAGGGAGTGAATCAGTCCTTCCACTCCTTCTTGATGTTGAGGTTCCACTCCCAGGAGAGGTGGTTGTGCTTGTCGTCGTCGGTGAACTTGGACTTGATGGTGTAGGTGCCGCGGGCCAGCATGCCCTTGGGCGCCTCCTCGGGCGTGGTGAGGAACTCGTACTCCTGCTGCGGCCGGGGCCCGTAGCTGCCCACCATGTAGTCCGACTTGTCGACTGAGACGAGGAGAAAGGGCGGTTATTAGGGAGGCCGCGTAAAGACCCTATTCTGGGAGAAATAACTGAAAATTAACGCCGGGGGAAAGAGGATCAACTCCATTTGACCCTACCTGCCAAAAGCCAAGCACCATCGATAAATTATACATATTTCTTAACGTGAATTTTAATGTAAAAAAAAACTTTCCTTAAAAATGACAATGACCTCCCTTTTGAGAACACAATCTGTTCAAAGTGGAAATTCTTAACTTTCTTTTGTTAAAAGTCCCATATTTCATACTTCGCTTCTTTGGAACTTTATAAGACACAGCGAGTCAGTGCATTTGTGTTACGCATGGGCTGCTCTATAACGTCCCACTGTTGGCGGCAGGATCTGCCTTTCCTGTGGAAACAAGGTGGAACAGCATAGCTAGATGTGGTCGCTGATTAAAAGTGGGCCGTCACCTCAAACGATGAAGAACAAAACAAAACAAAAACACAAACCAATTCATCAGAAGGACTTTCGAGAAAAGGAAGCAACCGTCTTAGAACGAGGTTAGAAGGTTTGAATGGAACGCAATCCACCCAAAGCAGACTTTGTACTTGCATTGTACGTGTTGAGCTCAGAGTTAGGTCATGGTCGTCATTAGGGAGGCGCTGGAATGCGAGGCCAATCTCTACGGGGGAATAAAAACTCCCGTGTTGAGGAAACCAGGCCATCAGAGTCGGAGGCATGATAAATATTTGAGCCGGGGGGAGAAGCACGGAGTGGATGTTCACCGGGCGCAGATAAACAGCTTTAAAAACAACAGGAAAAAAAAAAAAAGTCATACTTACTCCTCACTCCTTTCCTGAAGGTCTGCTGGATGTACTTCAGGCCCGACACGATCTCAGAGTTGACCTGCAAGAGACGGCAGACGTCAGGTGCGGCTCCGAACAGCCTCGCGGATAAGGAGAGACTGATGGTGCGGGCGGGGGCGACGCTGGAACCACAGGGGGTGTTGCGGGCCTCACCTTGAAGCTGATCTTGATCTTGTACTCCACTCCTTCCTTCAGCACAAACGACTGCTTCTTAAAGGACTCCAGATCCCCTGGAAGGTTAAAAAAAAAAAAAAATAAAAAAAGAGACTGGATGTATACAGGCAAAATGATGCCGACTGAAACAGGAGTTGTCAGTATTTTGACAAAACACATTAAAATGAAAGGGTGTAGGATCGTGTAAAACACATCTTTATAACACTACAAGTGTCAGCTCAACAACATCTTTTCAAATTACTTATAAAAAAACATTATATATAAATATAATAATTAAAAAAAAAAGATAATATTTAGCACATGTCGAGGATCCTCATGGTTTCCCATTTCACACATTTTAAGCCAATAAAAAAGAAAAAAAGAATAATACCATAGCCTGAGATTTTTTTCTCTTCTTGAAATGTGTTATTTTAAATGTGATCGTTTCATACATTAGTGGTGATTAGGAGAACGTCGGCCCCCATGCGGTGCACTGCTCTGAGGGAGCGCTGGCCTGTAGGTCCCCATGATGACCATGTGAGGGCAGCAGCAGCGCGTCAGGAGGAAAGCCCTCATTAAACCCACTTACAAAGGAATCCTGTCATTCCTAATTAGCCATAAAATGACCCAGTGGCCCTGGCTGGTCTGCATTCACGACCATAGATGGGAGTATTTACTGGTCATAATGAATCTTTCTATGATGTAGGCCCGTTACTATGTCTTTCTACAGAACCCCCACCCCCCGCCTTCGCATACCCAACCGTACCATCCACAGAACACCGGCTTTCACTCCCGTGCATTCAAGTGGAAAATATTACAGGTGCAAGAATTCAAAGGTCTCTTTTCAGACTAAAATAGGCCCTGGTGTTCCAGTTGTGTCATGTTCAGGACCCCACAGATCCCGAAGCTGGCAGCTGGAAAACTGCCTGCGACGCACCGTGAACAAGCGGGACAGTTAAACTCGGGCACTAATGCCCGCTAAGATTGGACTGGGATCCTGAAAGCAATAATAACGTATTTGGTGACATCACAAAAGCTGTTATACAAGATGATTAATACAGTGGCCTCCGATAAGCGTGTGGACATGGAAGGAGCATTGCGCATAAATGAATAATCCTGTTATGGTACAATTTGGACAAAAACGTAGAAAAAAAAAAAGAATTACAATTAGTCTCGCTTACAATAACAGGTTCATGGTGGATCCTTATGAGCAGCTACTCACCCAGGAGGTCGAGGGTCAGAGGGCTCGGAGCAGAGTCGCACATCAGGGTCAGCCGCGTCACCACGATGTTGGGAAGTGTCGGATCTGCTGAGACGCAGGGGAAAAAACCAGAAAGGGGCAATTTGTAAAATTCATTTCCAAAAACAAGCAGTACGCATTCCATTATGTGGGAAAATAGCTTGAAAGGTTCAGTTTCGTTGGTTTTTTTTGTTCGCTTTCCCAGACATGGATAAAGTCGTATGGAAGCTGCTACACCGGGTTATCGTGATCATTACCTTCATTATCTTTATAAATGTGTTTGTTGTTTGTAATTGCGGTGCGCTCACCCTGCTGAGTCAATGTGCAAATGTACGTCGCAAACTAAATCAGGTTCTGGTGATTGTGAGGAAGTTTGAAGTGAGGTGCTGACTGTGGGTGTGCCGGGTTAATGTGCGTAGAGGGAAATCAGAAAACACTCCCTTGATTCTAAAGCTTCTCATACCAGTGAGAGAGTTGATGAGGAAGGGGGGGGCCCCCCCCCCCCAAAAAAAACGACATGTCTCCTCTAAAACCACAAGATTATTTCCGTTATCAGTGAAATGTGGTAGCGGATGCAGACAGGAAGAACAAGTTTGGCATTCTGAAGAGTGGCGGGATGAACATTACACACACACACACACACACACACACACACACACACACACACACACACACACACACACACACACACACACACACACACACACACACACACACACACACACACACACACACACACAGTTTGTATATAGTATACTAGTATATACTCTCTCTCTATAGTGCACGGCTGAGCAATAGGTCCAAAATCATAGTACAGTACTAGGATTTTCAAACAAAATGACACTTTAATAACATGTCTTTTCGAGGTTTTCCCCTCTGGAAAACATCTATTCCCGTTCCGTTTTCGTAGTCAGTCCTTTGTGGTATTGGATTACTTAAGATGTGTTTATAAAATAAAGAGAAAACAATAATGGTATCGGTTTCACAGAAACAATATTATATATTAGAATATTTTAATAACTTTTAAAAACATGATACATTGCCCAGCCCTGATATAATTACATTATGAGCATCAAGACCTGTTTCAAATTCAGCGCATACTGAAGGGTTTAAAGCCCACGGATCTGTTCTTAGAACGCTGTTTTCACCGAAGCCATGCCTGGGTGGTGGGGGTGGGTGGTGACCTGGCCTTAACTCAAAATAAAAAACAGATCTCACTTATTTTAACTGCAGCTACTTCCAGTATCTTGGGCGCAAAATCATTCATTCATTTGTGATGATCAGATGTCAAGCCGCCCGAGTTTCGTCACGCTGAATTATGGGGTGGTTTTTAAGTATAAAATCAGACACCAGATATCATTAGTCTGCCGGTGCAACAGCCGGTTCGTCCATTGGTGGAACAGCCGCTCTATCCTCTGGTGCAACAGACAGTAGATCTTGTGCTAATCGGCTCAGTGGTGCAGGTAGACTACACCTTCAGGCAGAAGGCCCTTGTGGTAATAGGCCCTGTGGTGCAGGTAGACTAAGACTTCAGGCAGAAGGCCCTAGTGGTAATAGGCCCAGTGGTGGAGGTAGACTACGCATTCAGGAAGAATGCCCTTGTGGTAGCCTCCATCCCAAGAAGGTAAGTTTCATTTAGAATGAGTTCAGTGTATATTTAACACAACACAGACAATTAATACTATTATATAATTACAGAACCCAGAATTGCGGTTGCAATGACATTTCACTGCATATATATATGAACGTATGTATATGTAGGTGACAAATAAACCTTTACACGTTTCCATGTGGTTTCAGTTCAGTTCCAAGAAGCCGCAGTTCACCAACCTGTGACCCCGCCACTGTTTCCCAGCAAGGCCTCCTTGTACTTGCGCAGGCTCTCGTCATCCTTGTCCAGTTCCTGGATCTCCTGTAAGGTCTTCTGGGCCGGAGGTTTGTAGTTGATCTTGGCATCACCCTCGTCGTTGGCCACAGCGAGCTCTGCCAGCTGCTCTTGGGTCAATTCCTGCTCTGCCATGGTTCACTGCCCGCACGGGGGAGAAAGAGAAACCATCACCTATATCAGTCACATTTAAGTGGGCAACATACTACAAATGAAGAGAGAACCATGGCACAAAGCATTCTCGTTTGAATGGAAACAAATGACTAGGAGTCCATCAGTGGGGGTGGTCTCAGTGAAGATCATTATCGCCGAGCGAGATACCCCTCCCCAGTCACCACCCACCCAGCCAGCCTCCCGTCCAACATGTCTTCCTATTCCCCTACCGAAGGACTGCATCGCTGCTTTAGCAGAGAAGTAACAGACTTTCAGGTATACACCGGAACTAGTGGGTGTATATCTGCTACCAACCGTACCATGTCACCAGTCACCTGTGATTAGGGGAGCTCGGGGGCTGACTCTGTGCAGCCGTGTTGTAGAGAACTACAACAAAAAATGCAGCACTCATAAAATAAAAGAAAACACCCTGTGAAAAATAAGCATTTATAAATTACATCTGGTACACATGTGTGAAAGGGAAATGCCTGAGATAATGCTGACAAATACCTGCAAAAAACAAAAAAAACAAAAAAATGAAGCGCAGTGCTCTGTCTTTCAGCCATGCTAACGCTTCGAGAGATTGTTTTCTGCTTTCTGCTTGAGTCAACGTGATTATACGATTATAAAATAGAGAACTAGCAAACACCCAGTGTCTCCAGAACGTATCTAACCCATAGTCACACTCAACCGGATACAGTATACTTTTTTGTGCCAGCTTGTTTACTTTAAGTATTGAATTGTACTAATACTACAAAGCATTACTCCAAACAATTCCTCCGCATTTGCATTAAGACGCAAATCCTGAGCGTATGTGGTGGAAACGCCTGAAAAATGGAACTTAAAAAAAACCAGACCTTGAGAGCTGGGCAGGACAATGCCTCAATGTGGATGACGTGACCGAATCCGTGCACAGGAAACAGTTTACCCGCCAATGAGGCAGGAAGCTGACGGAGAAAGGGCCGACACGGCCGGGCACGGGCTGCCTCACACACACTATGTATAGCTCTGAACACAGGAAGAGGCTACACTTATATTATATGCAGTGGCAGATATGATGCTCGCCAAATGTGCTATTTGGTGGTAGTATAACATATTATGGCAAGACTTGGCAAAGAAACCACAACTGGAGGAAAGATAAGAGACTTGCTTGGGCCAATAAACATGAGCAATGGACATTAGGAAATCTGTCCTTTGTTCTGCGTCAAATGACAAGCTGTAAGCAGGACGCACAGCACCATAATACCCGTCCTCCGCCCGGTTGTGAATCTCCAGCTGCACTTAATCTGCAGGTGCTCTGCCTCAGGTTTTAATGAGCTCTGGGTCCTCACTCCTCACTGTTTGTACTTTGTGTCTGGTACACACAGCTGACTATTAGCAAATAGAAATTAAGAACAGGCATTTTTCGCCCGCATTTGGGCCTCAGCGTAAAAATCGGAATGATGTATTTACGCAGGTCGGCTGCATTTGACTGTCATTAAGGATAAGCCAGAATGAGTGAAAAGCTCCCAGTTAAGGTTTGTGTGTGGGGGGTAGTTAACCCAACAATACCAGTTGATCTGCATATTTCAGTCCTCTGGGTGCAAGCCCTTCCAAAATACCAATGAGAAGCTGATTGCTACTAGGCTTACAGGTACTAAAAACCAGTAAACGGTATGATACCAGCAATTTGCAAAAGTTGATACTTTGTTTTTAAAAAGGGGCTTACGTTGCTTTCTATTGCAGCACAACAATGGTTTGCATCATTGAGATATAATTAATCTCATGCAGCCACGCCTCCGTGCCAAACTGTCGTTAGCGCAGCCTAACCAAAAAAGGAAAGTCTTTTCTACCTGAACAGAAAATCAAACCAGAGGTGCCATTTCCGGAGCGAGTGCTTTCAAACTTAGAGGCAATCGAGCGCTGCCTCTGGCTCATTATGCAGCTCTAGGAGACAGAGGGAAATAAATACTGTGGTGTTGACAAAGTGGCTGTGCTTAGTGGCTTTTGAGCCTGTGTTTCTGTTTACGACTAGATGAGGGGAAGCTGGCTGCGTAGCTCAACATAATGGCAGTCTGTCACACTGACAAACTTGTGGAAAAGGAGGGCGCTTGATGTAAAATATGGAAGTACTGGGCTTACAGGCCAATGAAAAGGGCAAAACTGAAAACACTGCAGCGCCGCTTTGCAAAAAGGTGCTTGAAAGTTTGTCTCGCCAAGGGAGGAAACTGTCAAACTTCAAATCACCTCAGCTGTGAGAAAGATAAACCACCAAGTGTCTAACTTATTTCAGCGGTCGATTTGGTATCAATATCGAGGTACCGAACCTGGTATCAGAATCAAGGTCCAAATTTTGGTGTCGGAACAACTCCAATTACCACACCACTCTCACTGCGTCACTGGCAAGGGGAACTGCAGGAGTGGTCTTGTGATACACACGGCGCACACACACACACACACACACACACACACACACACACACACACACACACACACACACACACACACACACACACACACACACACACACACACACACACACACACACACACACACACACACACACACACACACACAACCATTGCTTACATACAAAACATCCTCATAGAGCCTCTTCAGACTATTACACCAGCCGACCCTGCTCTGGTTGCTGGGCTTTCTAGATGACTAAGTACCACATCTGGCCCATCTCAAGGGCAAAGACAGGATGCTTCAATGCGGAAAGGGCTAAAACCATAAACACTAAGAAATTAGATCACGAGTGACGTTGCTTGATGAGAACAGATGCAACAAGTGGTCTCGGCAGAAGAGATAGTGACGTAACTAATGCTGATTTCATAAAACGTATCTTTAATGGAGCCAAATTTATTTATTTTGGACTAGAGAGAGAGATCTCGGTATAAACCAGAGGTGCATGAGTAGTCAAAGTAAGTAGGTTCTTTACCCAATGAGAGGCAGGTGCATAGGAGTTGAAATGGAGAATCAAAAAAAATGCATAGAGACTCCTTGCAATTCAAACGCTTACGACAGAACAAAGCAACATTTCAGAGACATGGCTTTGTTCTCAAACTAAAGAGTTTAATTGCAAAATTAAGTCGGTGTATGGGGTTCAGTACATCACACTTCAGCATTCCTGGTCAGCATAACGTATGGCAATCAACATTCCCATCGTTGCAACTGCCTGACTTAACCTGAGCAGCTGTTTTTAACCTGAAACTATTTTGACGCAGAACTGGTCTAGAGAATGAGGAACTGAATGAATTAGACACACAGGTCTATTCTTGTCCTGTCACGCAGAAATGCCAACTTAACAAAATTTTAAAAAAAGGCCCACAGGCTCCATAAAAGCTATTAGTTTTAACATTATCAACATTTCTAAGGTCATTATAGCAAACTATTCTTAATTTAGAGAGTTAGACAAACAGACAGTGACTCAGTCTCGGCAAACTAAGACAACTGAAACGGGCCACACAATTGTCAAGCCACCCAATCACTGGCAGGAGAACCACAATTAGGAAAGCACAGTCAACATCTGTTGACTCCCTCCACTGTGTTTCCCCCTCACCGTTGCCTGCTTAGCGCTGCATCCGACTACCAGCTCCTCTGGGAAGGATAATCTGCTCATTTGATCAGGATCAAGAGTCCAGCCTACCAAACACACCAGGCTATAGATCCGCCAAGACCTGAATCCAGGAACGTTCCTTAGCAACAGCAACGGCGCACCGAGATTATGGGAGGTGGGATTACGGCTAATGAGGCTTTTGGGGACAGCAAAGGGGAGAGTCTGGAGGTGTCGATGGTCACATATCGGGAGCATTACTCTTACAAAACTTGGTAGTGTCTACAGGGAGATTAAAAAACAAAAGATCATGGCCTGTCATATCCGTGGCAAGGGAAGCCTCCCGAGGATAATCATAATTCTGTGGGAAAGTTAGCTGACAGCGTGAAGCTCTATCCTTTCAAAACAGGGCATCTGCATAGCTTGATAAAACGGCATCAACCAAAATATATAAAGGATGCAAAGCCGTACACCTACATTCTCTCATCTGACCTCCTCTTTTCCTTTGGGATAAGCAAACAAAAAAAGTCACGCTCCGCACAGGGAGGAGCCAATTGGAAAGGCAAACAGCAAAGTATTATTAAAGCAACAAGTGGTCTCGCTAATGCATTGTGTTCTGGCTACTAGTCATATACTCAAACTTAATGTTTTATGTTTCCTTGAAACTTAATTGGTGTAAATAAAAACAAATCACTAAGGACTGTGGCATTCTGCAGTAGCTGCTGTTATAAATGTTTTCCATAACATGGGGGTGCTAATATGGTGACTAGGAATATTAAAAATAAAATGGTAAATTACAGAAACCATGTCAAGCACTTGCACTAGATGCATAGTTAAGATAGTGATATTTTAGCCATGCGACTAGCGATTAACAACACTGATACTTGCAACGCGCCAGTTATCTCTTGGCCTCATGAATCCTGCTGTAGATGTCAATCACAGATCTATGGGGCCTTTGAAGCTCTCATCTCTCTGGCTCTCTCACTCAGACCCTGCTCCGAGGGGCCCCTGAACCTTTGCTTTTGCTCTTTTCCGCTTTCAAGCGTTCTTGTGATGTTGTCTGAGCTCAGCTTAAGCGCCTGTCTTTCTATTCGAACGCCGCAAGCCGCGTTGAGCACAGTGCTCAGCGCAAGCGGGCGGCCATTAGGCCTCCATTACCATCAAGACATGTTTGTAAGCTTCCGTCCTCTACTGAGAACCTGATGACTCATACTAGTCAGATTGCTTAAAAACACAAGCTGTGAAGCGGAAACTCACACCTTCACGGGTCAAAGTCTTCTTGACTTATCCTGCAGGCATATTTCTTAACATGGTTCCATATTTCTGTTGTGGATGCTGTAGTTGTATAATAGGACAGGGAAAATGCTGGCCCGGCACAACGGGAAGCGATTCAATGCTGTGCAGAGATGCAGCATTAACACAAAACAATACTCTGAGGAAGTGCTGCACCAGAAAACCATTTTGGAGAGTTGATGCAATGCAGTGGGATGAACTCTACCCAAAAGTTTATATAAAACAAAAGAAGTAGAAGTAAAGAGTAAGCGAGTAAAGCAGCTAGAATCAGAGAGGGGAAGAAAAAAAACAAAAAAAAAAAACATAATTCAATCCCAGGAAAGACCAGAACAAATAGGAAGCATTAAAATAGGGAGGGAGAAACCCCTGTGTTAAATAGCAGGAAGCTGGGAGTGCATGGGGTACCCAATAGGACAGGTTCCAAGTTCAGCTCCGAGGTCAGCGATTCTTCCTTGTTTTGTACCAGTCTCAGAAAATCGGCAAGATTCCAGAAGTCTGTTCACATAGTGGGCACAGTTCAATATGGTTCAACAGGATTACAGGTGTCTGCCAAATTGTCCCTGTCAATTCCCCCAGCCAATTCCCAATTTTTCGCATATATTTTGTGTTTATTTGACCAAATGTACCCCTTCTCTTATTTTAATCTTTAAATTTTCCTTTCCAAAAATGTGCGAAACCATTGCTTTTAACCATGGTCCTTGTCTGGAGGCAGGACTTTGTTTACAAAAAGAAAACAAAAACGAAAACTCGAAATGCGGAGCCCTAAGTCATGCGCCATATCTTACAAAGCAACAGGAACTACGAGAGTCTCCAGCACCGGAGTAGTACATTCCTATACAACGAGGTCCCTTCACCAGCGCTGCTGTTCTCATGAGGCCGTTGAAGACTTTACAAACACAAGGAGCAGCCAAGAACGGCTAATCTCCCCGAGCCAACACGGTTCGGTCAGTGTATCACTCCGAGCGGCCCCTTGGGAGTCCGAGCCGAAAAACAGAGGGAGGCCCGCTCACATTCTGCTTTGCGGCATCCGAGCGAGAGGGACTGAAAGAGGAAGAGCCGCTCGGTGATAAGGCGGCGGCGTCCATAGGCCTGTTTATCGTCTCTGGCAACGGATCGAGCGGCGTCGTTGGAATTCCTCAGACATCCATCGTAGACGGGAGCCGCACTGAGATGGCGGTCGAAACATTTTTTCGAAGGCCCATATTTCAACCGCAGATTCACTTCCATGACATTTACCATCAGTCAAACGTGTTCTGTTTTCTGGGACCGCTGGTGGCTGTGCAGGTCGCACCAATGTGGATTCTTGCTCCTTGCGTCACTGCTCGTTCTGGGTATTTCCTGCTTGTGCGAAACAAGCAAATTGACGAAGCATGTGTATTGCCAAAGAATAAACTACTAAAAACGAATCAACTAAACTCACAGGGAGCTGTCAGCTTTCCGCTTTTGCAAGGAGAAATGAAATAACGATTCTTACGAAACAGGAAGGAGAGGAGGCCTTGCACACAGAGCAAAGCTGCAGGCGCTCTTAAGACCTTCCTCGCCAGCAAACTGGGGTCAGGAGAACCGTCTTCTTTAAAGTCACGAAATTAGTTCAATCGGTTCTGTCTGTTGCGTGTCTTGACTGCTCCGAAAATGTAGATTTTCAACCCACGGCCAAGGAGTTACACATTTACCCAAACATCCCGAACAGCATATGAAGAAAGTCATTTTTTGTGTTCAAGTGTTTATCTGTTATTAATTCGTGGGAGTTTTTTGGTTTTTTTAACAACAATGTGGAAAGAGTGACAGTGCTCGACAACAGTGATGAAAGATTCGACTTTTACAATTTTTTTTTTTTTTTGCGGTTCCTGACGAGTCACTCATTCACAGGCGCCTTCCAAGGTTCCGACTCCTCGTTCACTGGATTCCGCTGCTGTGATAAACCAGCTTTTTCGCAAAGAATCATTCATTCATGTATAAACCACTCGTTTCGGCGGAAACACAGCGCAACCCCCCCCCCCCCCCACTCACCCCCCAAATTATTCATTTTGGCGGAGGTGTGCAGAGTGTGAATCACAACAAGAGCACCTGGAATGCAAAGAGCAAATAAGTCACATTCGACATGAACGACGGGGGGATCCCTTTCGCCCTCGTTACCGCCGATTCTTTTCAGATTGTGAGTCGAGCGCTCACTCTTTCGCCGGGTCGACCCCGAACGCCCGAGTCTTTCCGGGGACGCGTTCGCCGGCGAACGGGTCGCTGGCGAGTCTTGCGTCACTATTCACGGGCTCGGCGACGGCCGCGCAGTCCTGGGAAGGGCTTTTCTCCGACGGACGCGCGTTTAAAAAGTCGCGCCGGATCGCGAGGACCGAGGGGCGGACGCGCTGAACGGCGGCGCCGTCGCGCCAGAAAAGTTCCCCCTTTGGCTTCCCGAGAAGTTCGCGTCGCCTGCTACTTCACCATGGCGCCGCGACTCGCGGGGCGAATAATGACACCGGCGCCGAGACCCGCCGCGGACGTTCCCGACGCGCCGTCCGGGTGATACCCGCGCCCGCTCGGGGAGGGCTTGTCAGCGCTTACCGTGGTAGCGGCCGGTCCGTCGGAAAACGCGCCTCCTGAATGGCGACGGGGGGGAGCGAGACGAGCAGGAGCCCCAACAGCCACACGTGACTTCCGCGCCACTGCTTTCAAAATAAAAGCCCAAAATGTCTTGCCGTCAACCATTTATTTAGTACCGCTCCGGTCTTAAATAAATGGTTGACACCAGTTAAGTTGCAAAAATTAATACCGCACATAAGTAAATCCCCCAAAAATATTAGTAGTGTCATACTACTTGTCATTACTAAATTACAATGTCTACAATCACAGTATTACCCGTGCACGGACTATTACCATTACACGTGCATATTAATTCCAATATACGTATGGTGTATTATACATTACACGTCTATTTTTTTTGCACAACGTCAAACCTATAATTTGGGGATTCCATACAGTAGATAAAGCAACGCGTGGTCCTCCGGTATTCCTCGGAAACTAAACCGGAGCGGTTGCAACTTTCCTAATTCGACGCGCGCACCACAGTTCCGGCACGCAATGACGCGCAGCGGTACGCGGCCAGGCGTACGCCCCGCGTTCGGGTGGATTAACATTACCCAAGGTGGGACCACGTCGCGCTCAAATCCCGTTGAATTTGGCGCATGAATCAACGGCGAAGATCCTCGAGATAAGAATTATTCTCCCGCAGTTCCCCAAGAACCATGAACGACCCATGAGACCAGGGCGGCATCTAGTGGCTGCACTGTGTTGCAGCACACCAGTGCCGTCAATGCACGCAACTTCTCAGGTACAAAAGACATTTAACAACGTCCCCGGTCCGGCAAATTTGCCCATGGTGAGGGAACTAGTCTTACAGCTATGTTAAGACGTTCAAAATACCAAACAGCTTCAGCGCCAATGTGCAACCCCAAGACAGCCCTCCCCTCCAAGTCAAGCTGCCACCCTTCTAATGTTGCACATTTAATATTAAATTTACATTTAATATATAAAGAGTGCATTTTATGGATCAACATTTAGTGTACCACCAAAATTTAAATGACAAGGTTTAATATGTACTGCAGGTTTTATTGATCTACAGGGAGAAGGAATAGGCAACAGGAAAAAAAAAAAAAAAAAAAACTCCAAAAAACAACCCGAACCTACAGTCACAACATTTTTTTCTCAAAAAAAAAAAGAAAAAAACTGATATTGGTAAAAAACATTTCGGAGCATTTAAAAGAAATATTGGTACACGACTTTAAATCACATTAGACAACAAGTGTAAAACATCCTCCACAATGCAATCCTGTAACAAATGTAATTCTGTGAAAAGCGGGAGGAACGAACAGGACCGGGAAGGATTAAATGCTTCTTAGCTGGTGTCCATCTGAGGAAACAAACCAAAGAAAAATAAATTAGTCTGCATATCAACAATTCACAATCAACTTAAAAAAAGTCAAGATGTCAACATCCAAGCTGACTACAACGTTTACAAATCAAAACAGATTTTTACCCTGGCGTTGTAGGCATCTAACTGGGCGTCAAGCTCCTCTGCAGAGAGCTGCTGTTTGGCGTTTCCTCCACGGCCGCCCCGGCCCCTGGCCCCGCCGATGCCGCGGCCCCCACGGCCTCTCTGCATCGCCCCGAAATTGCCGACCCGGTTTCTGTTCATGCCGCCCCCTCCTCTGTTTAGACTGAATCGTACAATAAACGTCACCTTCTGTTCATGCCTGTGAGGGCATTTTTTATTATTATGATTAATATTATACACATCTCTTCATCTTACCCCTGCATTGGAGGCCGTCTTTGTGTGTCAATCTGCGAGGTGACAAGCTGTATGTTCATGGGTCGCCCTACACAAAGAAATGTGTAAAGTCATTTGTGAATCGGGTCAATAAAGGAGGCTCAAAAGGAGGACGGATTGAGTATTGTTTCTCAAGCCTGTAACATACCATCAAGTGGGACACCATTATACTGTTTCATGGCCTTCAGTGCATCTGCTCTCCTTTCAAAGTGGACATCAGCAGTGCCCAGACTTCTTCCAGACCGGTCATAATGTACTGCAGCCTTCTTCAGAGTACCAAACTCGGCAAAAAGCTCCTGTGAAACATGACAAAACCCATTACCTCTCACCCTTAGTTTTAGAGGATCTATTGGCAATTTTAGCCAAACAAACGGGGGATCTTTCATTCAACTAGCCAGTTTGACTGTTGTAATTGTATTAGTATACATTCTATAAACCTAGGCACCTGGATGTCAGCGTCTGAGACTCCAAAATCGAGATTTGAGACGAGCAGCTTCCCTCCCGTCTCCACACCTGCGCCGCTGCCGCCTCCAGCGCCGGCATTGAAGCCATTGTCGAACATGTCGTGCTGCCACTTGTCCGGAAGCTGCTTGGGCTGCAACAGATGAAAAGAGAACGCACCTGCTGACTCGAGGACCCCCTGTCTCTGTCAGTCACAGACTCCACACGGCTGCTGGCTGTTGGGGCAAGCAGGGACTCCACTTCCAACCGGGCCGAGGAATTCGACTCTTTCCTCATGCGGGTCCCCCAATGTCCCCTGCCCACCCCGCCACTTCCAGTACGCTAATTCTCAAATAGAGGGATTCATGTAGACTACCCCCCCCCCTAAAGAAATACATTAAGGCTGGGATCCACTTCAGCCCTCATAGCTAGCATTAACGTAAAGCTTGGTGACACTGAAATTCAATCCACTGCACACAGCTGATTCGTATATATATCGATGTGCATCCCAGCCAAACTATGATACCCAGCCAACTGATCCCACCCGAGCTAGCAACCAAAATAGCCCACTGTTGTCTTGCCATCTGCGCCTCCAAAGGCCCTCCTGACGGCCATCTCGAGGGAAATGATCCTCAGGCAACGTGTGGTTCTCTGGAGCCGCGTTGCCTCCGGGGGTGGACCGAGGTTCCTTTCCCGAACAACAGTTCTTCACAAGCCATGTAAGACATGCTTGAACGTGGGGGGGGGGGGGAGAAGTGTCCGTGGGTGTCGGGATCACAAATCGACTAGACCCGCGGCGGGTCATCTATCCGTTATATGCAATGGCGGGTTTCTGGGCGTCCATTTTGAAACACGCCATTTTGATTTAAGGACTGCGTGACTGAGCTACACAATCACACTAAAGATTCGAAGATATGGCTCAAATGGACACTACCGGGGGGGGGGGCGTCCATTCCTCTGCTCCATCCACAAGTGGCCCAAAAGGGGATGGACGCCACTGAAATGGCAGGCCGCCAGCCACTCCCAAACAAAGGCCGCCAGGCCGCAGAATCGGGGCCGAAAGTGATGCGGGGGTGGAAAGACGAAAAAAAAAATTTTTCTTCCGTAGATGGAGGTGGCGTCCCTGGTCATCGTTTCAACACTCGATAGGAAAACGCTGCTACGGCGCGTGGATGGAAACTACTTAAGATTGAAGGTTTGAGGACGCTGGGTTCAAAATGGCGCCGCCAGGGCCTCGGAGATTAGCGGTAGCTTTAGCCAACCCGCCAGCACGGCCAGGCATCCAGGCCGCTCCAAGAGGCTCCTCCGGGGAAAAAAAAGGTGTAACACATACGGGTGTGGGGGGAAGGGACACACTATGCATACAACTTTTTTTTTTTTTTTCTCTCTCCTGCTCATTCCGCTCGGCTTTCTCATACCCTGCTGTAAGGCGTCGGTCTGCCTCTACCTCGGTTGAGGCTCTGTCGGTTCCTCATGGAGCCGGCTCCGGCACCCCGGCCTCCTCCAAACCCGCCCCCGCCGCCCACCAGGCGGCCCATGCCGCCGCCGCGGCCGCCCGAGCCTCCGCGGCCGCGGCCTCTTCCGCCGCGGCCGCCGCCTCTTTGCTGCCTGTTCTGCTTGATAATGTCGTCTAGAGACATATCCATCTTGTCGGTCATTATGCCGGTTCAAGTAAGACTAAACTTCTTCCACGCAATTGTTGAGGCGAAAAAAAAAAAGCTCTGTCCTGGCCCTGTCTGGTCCCTCTCCCTGTCTAGAGCACCGCCTGCTTCGACGGAAATAGCCGAAGTGCCTGGAAGCGGCGCTATATACATGCGGGTCCTTTAATTATGACGTCACAGAGGAGCGCTTAGGCGGTTCCGCCCCAAAGCGGAGGCGCTGCAAATTCTTTGTCCTGCATTTATCCCCCATTTTTGTCATTATTCTACAATGTTTTTTGTTTGTTTGAATAAAACCAACATATTTTAAAACTTTTAAAATGTAAAAAAAAAAAAATAAAAAAAGAAGAAAAGATGTATTCATAATCTATAAATAAACAGGCGCCTTTTTCCTGCTTCATAATGTCGTCTGCAGCCACATCCATTCTGTCTATCGTTGTGAGGGTTCAAATACATTTAAAGACATTTATTACAAGTCATATAAAAAACCCCACTTCCATTTCTGTATATTCTAACTGTACTTTCCATGTAACCGTATAGGGTCATGTTTGCCCATTCTGCATGAAAAAGTACTGCTGATAGAAAATACAATAATTGATACTCGTTATTAGGAAATTAGGAAATACTTATATTATTAGGAAATACTTATATATGCTTGATATCCCATCGTGCCAGCCTGTGCGAATTCACAAAAAGGATATTCTGGGTTTACCAGCACGTTGTTCCCTGTAATTCCGTGAACATAACGACCTCACGACCTCCTAGTTTTTTGAACATCAAACTTGCGTGACCAGGCAATGTTCGGCTTTTACACTATCATACAATGACTGCACCCAAAAAAAACGACCGCACCCGTTGTGACATCTGCCAGTAACTGTCACACACAGATACTACATAACCTGCCGGAGATCGGGGCCCTCTCCATGAACAGCCAGGAGCCTGTAAAAAAAACTTTCAAACTTTTTAAAAACTTTCTACCAGTACTTAACTCTTTTTTTATGCCTAACTCTTCGTCTTATTTCACTCCAGCACCTGGTTCTTTTTGGGGGTTTCATGTCGCCTTGCATCTAGTCCTGCACCACTCCATCACCAGCCTCATCTTAACTGATGATATAATAAATACCCTGACCCACTGGAAGCTGCTGGAAAAGGCCACGGGCCGGGCGTGTAATTGTGACATCATAAAGCAGAACCGCATGGCCCCGCCCCAAAAGCGGAGAAGCGTCCCTCTCTCCTGCAGAAGGACAGGCGGACACCCGGGCAAATGTTCTTTTTCTCTCTCTTTTTTTTTTTAAACCCATGGAACTGCATATTTCAAAACACAAGCATGAAAAAAATAGTTCCATCATATAAAACAAATTCTTTATTATGAAAAAGATAAATTGATGATTAAGTTACTTTACCATTACTTTTATCTATCTTTATGTCCCTCTACTTTGTCGATATTATTTGTACATGTAAACGAGACAAAAAAAACAAGGGATCAATTGAGTTTTATTCTAATTGGATTATTGTCAATTTTTATGTAATAACTTGTGGCTTCCATGTCTTGTAGCTTGTTAGAACCCTGTCAGCGATTGAAGTATTCCAATGAGCTGTCAAGCCAGTGTCGCTAGTCGGCTGCTGACCAAGGCATATGGAATTTCCTTTTGACATTAACAACCTCTTCCCAGAGAGGATTTCCACTTTGGACAGGAACCTCGGTTCAGGTTGTGAGGCGTCCCGCAGGCCAGAGCCACAAGACCAAATAGCCACGGTAATAAATGAGCTTGGGAGAGCCTCGGCTCAGGCTCAACAGTTAGCGGCGCCAATCACAAGCGCTTCAAAACTACGGTACAGCAACCACCACCTCTTCCTGCTCAAGGAAGGAGAGGGCAACGGAGGGCGTGGGGTGGTCGTTGGATTCCTGAAGGTTGGCTGCAAGAAGTTGTGTCTGCTTGACCGACGAGACGCGCACGTAGAGGCGGAGCCGCTCTGCGTTCTGGATTTCTACGTCACAGACGCCATGCAGCGACACGGCTACGGCCTGGAACTCTTTGATTTTATGCTGCGGCACAGGCAGGCGGAGCCGGCGCTCATGGCTTACGACCGACCCTCAGCCAAATTCCTGTCTTTCCTGGCAAAGCATTATTCCCAGACGGAACGTGTTCCCCAGGTCAACAACTTTGTGGTCTTCTGCGGCTTCTTCCTCAACGGACAAGGAAAAGTAAACCTGTGCACCAAGTGACCCTTGCTTTTGGGACGGGGGAGACGTTTGGGTGGGGAGCTATTAGTGAGTTCAAATGTGATCCATCTGTGTTTTTGTTATTTATTCATTGTTAATTTGGTTGTTTGGCATCGATTTTTCCTTTTAAAAATTGATGGATGTTTAAGGAAATAATTACTTTAAAAAGCAACCAACCATTCATTAATACAATTTTCTATTTATATATTAATTTCATTAAATTTAGTTATAAATCAAAATGTATTTTATTTAAATATATATATATATATATATATATATATATATATATATATATATATATATATATATACATTATAGTAAATGGGAAGTGGAGTCACACACTTCATTCAATAACTTGGTTTTTAGACCCACTACTTTGCGTCAACACTGGCATATGCAATGTCTATTTAAGATCATAACACGGAGGTATATTGTAAACGTCTTTTATTGAACTTTTTTTTTTCCCAATGCTGGGAAGTTAATTGAGGGCAGCATACTGGAGAAGATCTCTACGTAAAAGTCAATTTTTAGAGAGAAAGGGAATTTATATTAAAAAAAGAAAGTTGGCATTCTACATAGCATTTGGCTTCCAAAACATGCCCATATGTTCTGATTTCAGTAAGACCATTTCAATACTTCTACAATTCCTCTATTAAACTATTTTTTCATAAACAAATAAACCAAAAAAAAAATAGAAGTCAGCCCTTCAGCATTCACCTCCCACATCCTACTGGATTTGTACAGAAACCGGTTTGGAATTTAGGACTGCAGTCTTCTTTCTGTCCTGTTGAGTGTTTGTGAACAGTTTGTACCCCAGCGTCTGGCGTCAGCATATGTCGATGGTTTACATCAGTCCCGTATAGGAAGAATGTATAGGAAGTATTTATAAAGTGGAAGAAAAAACAAACAAAAACAAAAAAACATGAACGGAGCACAGAGAATTTCGGTTGAAAATCCGACCCTCTTCTATTTCTTCTCATTCAAAGAGAGAAAGAGAGACAGAGAGAAGGGGCGAGAGAGAGAGAGAGGGGAGGGGGAGAGAGAGAGAGAGAGAGAGAGAGAGAGAGAGAGAGAGAGAGAGAGAGACAGGGTGGACAGGAGGGCAGGTTGTTATTGTCCAGAGTTTACAAAGAGGTTGGTATTTGGAACCAGAGTGGCCAACTTGGCCGAGGGCTGACTTGCTGGCTGACAGATGGCTGATGGAGGAAAATGTCCCAACATTATGGGTGAAGAGAAAAAATAAAAATAAAAAACAAAAACAAAAAAAACCTTCTGAACCATCTACAGAAGGACTAGGACTTTTTTGAGTCTTGTGTGTTGCGTTTCTTGAGGTCACTCAGGTCGACTGGTGTGAAAGCTAAAAAAAAAAAAAAAAAACAGAGGGAAGGGGGGGGGGGGGGGGGGGGAGTTACTCAAGCCTGTTAGTGGATATTGGCTGAAGAGTAAGAATCCACCTCCATCAGCTCCATCACTTACAATGTAGGTTAGGATTTGGGTTCTTTTCCACGTATTCCTGTGGTCCACGGTCATTGCGTTCACTGTTTTGTGTTGATCTGATGTCTCTGAGTACGCACTGCCAAGCTAGGAGAAAGAAAAGACCATATTGTTTTTCGATCACGCACGCACGCACACGCGCACGCGCACACACACACACACACACACACACACACACACACACACACACACACACACACACACACACACACACACACACACACACACACACACACACACACACACACACAATGGAATCACCCTGCAATGGATACCGGAGGCCGTCACGCTTGTTCATCAAAATACCGTCCGACGGACTGAAGTGCAATCAGGGATAAACGTAAATGTTCAAGTATAAATTTGAGGATTTTGTATTGAACAGCATAATATTTGCCTCCTTGCCAAACAACTTGCCTTTAAATCGTTGAGTGACAAGGCACTGTGATAAAAGCGGAATAAAATGACAGGTAGCCGAAGATGAAAAAAGTACTGTCTGTTATACATTGAAGGTACTGGAGTGTGTACATACTGTCATGGATAAAGCGCACATTCTCCTCATGCGCCGGAGTGAAAAGCTCCCCACTGTTGGTGGGGGATCGGGGGCTCGACGTCCTCTTGTAGCTGTTCACCATCCTGGGAGCAGATGAGCTTCGCAGGGAGCAGAAAAGCAAAGATTATCCCCTGAGCGCACACATCAATCACATAAAACGACTGGAGCTCGGACTCAGATATTTTGACTGAATGTGCAGGTCTTTGAAATGTCTTCTTTCGGCCTCGCTAACGACTGAGACTCAGGTTCACGTTTTAACCGTAGCTCGGAGACAAACACACAGGTCTTGATTGCCACGAGGGATATGTGTCCATCCTCACAACAGTAACAACATGGTTTACATGCATCCCATAACAAACGGCTCAGGTGATTGTAGGATGTAAATGTGATTGTTTGTATTCATAGCATTCCGGGTGTGATTGGATAACCTTACACCGCAGGACCCCGCCTCACAAAGCCAGTTTCCACATAGTCTGAGTTCCTGATTGCGTTTCAGCTTCACACAACTTGACAAATGGTAATGCCTTAGCTGCATGCACACAAAACAGGGGATAGCTGTGTAAACAAGATTATAATGTGAAAAGGCAAATAATATTCGGCACATCAATGGTAATGTAGCCAGCAATACTGGTGCTGCCGCCAAGACTAAAGGGCGCTGGCAAAGAACTGTCCACTATGCAAACATTAACTTTTATTATCACATTAAAACATTAACTTTAATTATCACTATATATAATATATATTTCGATATATAGTGCCTGGGGCGCTGTTGGCACTGTGCACCGGGCGGGTTATCTCCCAAATAGGAGCCTTTCTGTGTGGAGTTTGCATGTTCTCACCGTGCTCACATGGGGTTTCCTCCACCTAACGTTAGTAAGGACCCCCACCAAAAACATGCACACATCATCGTCTGACCAGCGATGGACACTCGTCACCAGGTCCCCGGGCGCGTCCACGCATGCTGCCCACTGCTCCTGGCTGCCCCCCCGGAGGAAGGACAAGCCAGGATGGGTTAAATGCAGAGGCCTGATTTCACCGGCCACCATCCAAAGCATGTGCATGTGTGTGTGTGTGTGCATGTGTTGTAGTGTGGTGTGTTGCGTGATAATTAAAGATTCTTCTTCTTCTATTTATTGTAAAATATATGGTCATACCTTTACAGTAAAGAATCAATTGACATTTTGCAATATACTGTAAATATATCATTAAATGAGTCTAAATTACATTGCGATTATATTGATGGCCAGTTAGATTTTCTTGACTATGATATTAACTTCATAGTCACAAATAATGAAAAACCTGGAATAACAGTCAATATTACATTTCCGCAGACATGGAGAATATAATTCGGCTGCCTCAGACGGGGAAGCCAAATTTGCTGTGTCAGGGACTAAAAGACACTCTTCTGAGAGCTGAGTGGTCCAAAGCCTGTTTCAAAAACTACGCGCGCGCACACACACACACACACACACACACACACACACACACAGACAGTATATATATGAACTAAATAAATTTTCCCTTCATTTCTTTCAATATACTTTTCATATGTTACATGTTAATAAATAACTGACAGTTTGTATGAACTGGACGTTGTCGGTAGTGAAAACTTTCACGACCCACCTCTTTTATCTGATGGGCTAAGCGATCATAATGTGACATTGACGAGCGCCCGCCGGGGTTTGGCTCGAGTTGCACGAGAAAGGAAAGCGGCAGCGCATCATACAGAGGAATTCAAGCGGCGGCGCGCTCCAAACCACAATGTCTAGTGAAGGTGCGTGTTTTGGAGCACCAGAGGGCAGATCTTTCAGTCGTGCAGCTCGGGCAGGGCACCGAAATCTGCGCTGCGATTCAGTCTGGTAGATACCGATCGTAAAATAACCTGTGTTGTCGTGGTACCGGGTTTCGGTACCCAACCCAAAACATCCCGGGCATGATCATGTTTTGATTCCGAGTATGCACAGAGAGGAGGGGCTATGCACAAATGGGTTCGTTGTCAATGTGTGTGAGAGTGAGAAAGAGAGAAAGTAAGAGAGAGAGCGGGCCAAGGAGGGGGCCTAGCTCTCTCTCTCTCTCTCTCTCTCTCTCTCTCTCTCTCTCACATGATATAAGAGGATGATTTAAAAACATATTTGTATATTTGCATGTCCTGCTGGTGCTCCTAGTTATAAAATTGAATAGCATCGTCTCAAAATATGGTTGCAAAACCTGACTAAATGGTTGCAGTCTGGAGCCCTGACATACAGTACACACACCACTATTTACAGACCTGGTCATTCTGTTTGTAGTCTGCACTCGCTCTTTGCTCCTTTATGGTGAATGAGTTGGGTTTGGAGAACACGGAGGCTCCAATGTCTTCTTTTAAAATCTATGGCGAAGAGCAGACAAGCGACAGGTTGAGCACAGTGGGAATTGAAAAAAATCCCCCAAAAATGACACCATGAAAACAGCCAAACATCGCATGTTACAAGGCGAGCTACATCTATGGTCTACCAACATTCAGAGCGAAAAACCGGTTTCTTTTTCTTGCTATTGTACAAACAACTACCACGACTATTTTTGACTATGGAGATATGTTGTATTAGCATGCTGGGAAAGTAGGGAAGTATGGGAAAGAAGTAGAGACCTCTGACAAAAACAAAGGAAATTACATGTTTTCTTTTAATCAATATGGTTGTTCTCCACAAACGTCCTTAATACATCATCTCTCCTCAATTCTTAAACATTTTATCCCACTAGGTACCTTTCAATTCTTAATGGCTGTCGCATTTAATGACGCCTGGAATTGTTTTTTTCATGTCCTTGTATGTTCACTGACTGCCGACTCTGGAACTGCCTGAGCGGACTATGTTTGTACATGTTTTTTTTTACATGTACCGTATATATGTCTGTTTTGTTCTCAGGTAAAATACATTTAAATTTCAACGAGACTACCTGGTAAAATCAAGGTTCCAATCAATGAACCTGCACAAGTGTTCATTAAAATAAATAACAGCATCCGATTCTAACCAGGGGGCTGCGAAGCGTGGAATAGGAACCAAATGAAGGTCATCTGCAGTGGCCATCATTCTAGGAGAAGTCAAATTACGATCACAACAACTTGTGCGGGCAACACGAGAGAGGCTTTTGTTTACGTTTGGGCTAACATTAGCAGTGTTAGCCACACGCTCTGGGTGCGAGACAACATTCAAGCAGGCTTGACCGGTGATCGTTACTCAAATCCACCGTCATGTACGGCGCCGCGCCACTTTGGGGTTGTTGATTTTAACGCTTTTTGACCAGGCGAGCGTCTCAACTTTAACACAGGCTAACCGGCTAGGAATTGATGGAGCTAGCTCGGGAACAAGGTTAAGTCTTTTAGCCGGCTCTTCCGCTTCTGTGCGGTCTACGTGGTCTTCGACAACACTGGGACGCGGCCAATTCAATGATCGATTGGGAAAGAGCCGATTTACGAACCTGTGCGGCGTTTCCTTTCGCTTTCTGTTTGCACACACTCCGCTGTGAGGCCTGGCTGGACGTTGCCAATGCCAACCGATCACTTCCGGATCACCGAGGCGGCACTAGAAACACGGAAGTGACGATTCCTTACAAATAATAATAAACACAAATTCAAATGTCTGGTTCAAAATGTGATTTTTAGGTAATATTAATATGTATGTATGTATGTATGTATGTGTGTGTGTGTGTGTGTGTGTGTGTGTGTGTGTATGTATGTATGTGTGAATGTCCTTTGACTAGCTCGACAACCATCCATCCGATCAACTTTGCACTTGGCGGGTGTAACGCTGGGGACCCACAGACACGCAAAACGTGTAATATCAATAAACTTTGAATAAACAAGCGAACAGCGAGCCACTCTATGCAGCTGGGGCACTTTGTGACATCATCCAATTCCACAAAGCGGGGCAAATTGTGACATCATCCAATTCCACAAAGCGGGGCAAATTGTGACATCATCCAATTCCACAAAGCGGGGCAAATTGTGACATCATCCACTTCCACAAAGCGGGGTGATTTGTGACATCATCATCCAATATGTGAAGCACGAGACGCACGAGAGGAAGGAAGTGCTGGAGTTGCGAGGCCGAGCGCCGGGCACGACCCCCAACGTCGCTCACGCGGCGAGCGGGGCGCCGGGAAGTCCACGTAAACAGCGCCACATCAAATCGTGGAAGAAACCTGGATTCAACTGATCCTCCTGACGTTCCAATAGGCCTATATCTGACATTTGGGACTTGTTTTTTATTGCAAAGTTGTCCTTACATTTTGTTCATCTGCAACATTTTGAACTGCCATGCATCTTTTTGTTAAACTGTGCCATTAAATTGTCTGAGAAAGTTTTAAACGGGCATGCACTAGTAATAACAATAATAATAATAATAATAATAATAATAATAATAATAATAATAATAAATATAGCTGCAGGCATCAATACACCGTCCAGTCCAGTTTATTCATTTTAGACACGTGTTACATTTATTTGGTTTTTGTGAAATGCAGCAAAATCTACTGAAGTGCAAACATATAGTTACGTTAATGTAATTCCATAAATCAAACTGTCATGACATTACGTATGGAGCATTCCCATTTCAACCGGATGTCAGCTATTGATTTTAAGTTCTAATGTGACATAATTTGTGTCATATGAGATAGGTCAGCTCTAAATGACAGTTCTAAATAGTTGAGCTAACAGTCACAATTTTGTTAATTCTGTTAATAATCTACAATCGGAAAATTCAGTTCAATAGATTACGTTTCTAAAACATTTATGGAACTTTAACATTTTTCATACGAATTTTTATGAAGAACTTGTCAATACTACAAACACCTTCTGCCTTTTCATTAAAGTTTGTTAAGTTAAGATGTAGGAAAATGATTATACATCACGTTTATTAAAATAAAGTGTTTTTTACTTTAAACCAAATATTTTCATCGTTTTAACTTACCTTGCTGTATGTAAATACATCTGGAGTCTCAGTGATGGTAGGTGAGGTGTCTCGTATACGTCAATTATAATATGTATATATGTAGGTTTATGTGTGAAAGGACATTTACAATGGCAGTCAAATTTACGCAATTTAATTTTTCTTGGATTACATTGTCAATAACTTGTGTTTACATGATATACAAAAAAGGTTGTGGTATTTCTGTGAGTAATTACCATTTCACGGCTTCTATTTTTCCAACACCCCACTGAATTTTGAACATATCACTCAGTCGCACATTTCAGTGGATTTGACTCGACGTGGTGACAAGTTTTTGTGGACTACTTTTTTGTGTATTTTTCATTAATCCAGCAAAGTAATGGGGACCACGGAGATCAAATATCAATCAAACAGATCCACAGATATCTACCAGGTAAGAAGGTACATAAAAATATACACGTAAACTGATAGTTTGTAATCTCTAGCCACTACAGAGCGACAGAGTCTACAGCGCACACTGGACACGGTGCGAATGGACATTCTGAATCACTGTACTACTGTAAATCTCATCTCGTCCCATTTTTTTTTTACAAATAGTGACTTGTCAGTCAAGCAGGACCAGTGGAATATTTGGAATTAAAGTTGTTTGGTCTTTCAATAATATCTGCTCCGTATGTGGATTGATTTGTATGAAATTTGTACCACAAGATACTTGTGACATACCTGTTCAGACACTTTAATGTGTTTCTAGCTTATGTCAATATTGTGTTCCAGATACTTTTAGCCAAGCTGGACAGATTTCGGCGTGAAATGCATCGGACCGCTTCTGTGATATAGATCAAATTTGGCTGTTTTTTTCATTCATTTCTGCTTCGCATGTGGATCGATTTGGATGAAACTTCAACCACAAGGTGTTTATGTAAATACGTAAAATATGACATATTTACGCAGGTTTATGTATTTACGGAGGTTTACGAAAGAAGTCGAACTTCGGTAATTTAAGTGGTGACTTCTTTCCTTGGATTAAATTTTTGGTGGTATTTCTGTGAGTAATTACCATATCACGGCATACCATATAATTTTTCCGACACCTTGATGGATCTTGAATGCATCACTTACTTGCAAAGTTAAGTGGACTCGACTTGACGTGAACACAGGATGTGTTTTTTCATATTCTTTCATGAATCTGCCAAGTAATAAGGACCAAAGAGTTAAAATATCAATTGAACAGATCCACGGACATCTACCAGCTAAGAACGTACACACACACACACACACACACACACACACACACACACACACACACACACACACAAAAGGAAAAATTGATTTTATTAGAAAGGTAAATACGATCCTCAATTTCGTTCAGTATAGACCAAGACACTGAAGGATCACATTTATGAGTGAATAATCTTTAATTATTATTTATTATATTTATTATTTATTTCTCTTGAAATATTGACCTTGAATTATTAGTCTTGATTATTGTTATTATTTGTCTGCAATTCAAAGTATCCGTTTTGTCACTTCAAATAGCCACTTCAAATAGTCCTGCACCTTTGTAAAATGTGTCTTTATTTAAGAAAACATGTACAAAAATAATTATTGAAGAGGAAATTATAAGACTTTCTTTGCTGACATCAATTATTCAGCATAGCTCTAATACAGAACATAACAACAGCAGTACTTGAATATGTGGGTGAAGAATAGTAAAGCAAGTGCCTTGTTGCTTTGACTGGATATATGGCCGGCCAATGTAGTACCTCATTCTGGCCAGCAGTGAGGAGACGTAATACCTTAGACATAAACAATTCAAAGATTTAAAATCTGACATTGTTTTTTTTGTTCTTTTGCATCCAGCAACCAGCACTTAAACACGCGTCATTCCTTCACACAAAAGCTGACATGTTGTGTTTGGACTGAGAAGAAGAAAAAGGTGAAAACCTCTGTTTTTGGCAGAGAGTTTGTATTGAAATCTGCATCATAAATTGGTTCCATTCAAATAATTATATTTAAAATTGTTACAATTTCACATCGTAACCCTATAAATCATTGGAGCAAACATATTTATTGCTTTATGCCTGTAATAAACATTGATAGGCTCCAGCACCTTCACATGCAAAGAGAATGGATGGATGGATAGTGTTGTGGCATATGAAAGCTTTGCGAAGATAAGCTTATAGTAATTAAAAACCAAAGCACCAACTGAAGAAAACAATACAACCCAAGCATAAAAAAAAAAATCTGTCAACCGTGTGACAACAACACTGAAGAACCACGTTCTTTTGCGGGAACAGGCGTGGTCCTAGTCTCAGCTACCCTCTTCCACACAGGCATATGTTTATGTTTGTATAGTAGTTTATGCTGCTCACATTGTATATAGTTTTGCACTTGCAAATGGCTGCTAAGTCTCGTCCTTCACACCAAGCCTCCTCTGGTCCACTTGGTGCCAAATTAGGCACAGCCAGTTTCAAACAACTTGGCCAGTTCCTTGCAGTCTGCGTCAATGAGGTCGGCTGGTTTCTCTCCACTCTCGTTCTCTATCTCCGTACTGGCTCCCATAGAAAGCAGGTAACTGATTGGGGAGGAAGTAGGAGGTCGTTAATAAAGTACAATGTTGATTTTATTATCATTTGTAATTTGACCCTGCACAGTGGCAGCGCGGTCTGAGGCCCAGCTCTCAATGCGAAATACGGTGGAAATGCATTCAGAGAGGTGCATTTTGATTTCTATATCCACTCAAAAAACGTTGCGGTTCATGCCTCTCACCATGCATTACCTACACACTCAGACTTCACCTGCGGGAGGCAGGGAGGGATCAAACCATTTGCTCCACTCTAATTCTGAAACTACTACCACGCCCATTAATCATTTATGTTATGTTATTTTTATCCGTCAACCTCATGTCCTAATGAGATTTGGTGAAGTTATCCGTGTAGTTTAATTCTATAAACTGGTCTACAGATTTGAGAAAGAATATTTAAAATGTTGAATTTTACAAGTACATCAAATGGTATTTCGAGTAGTTCATTGTGTTGAGGTTACACTTTGCCCTCCCTGAAATGGATTATTTCTCAAAAAGATGATCAGCTTTAAACTCCCATTATATGCCCTGCACCCACCGAACAGATACTGAAGTACCTGCCCACTCATCTTCTATTTCCTGGAAGGGGATCCCCTCCTTCCTGTCTCCCCTCAAGGTTTGCGCTTTTGGGAGGTGTTCCCCCGCCCATCTGAGTGATTAGAGTTAGGTATTGAAGTTAAACTGTCCTTTAACTGTGAGTCGATAAAACCCCTTGACCTTGTAAATGTGATAAAAGTCCTATATTTCCCCCACCAGTGATGATTAAAGTTTCATCTTTTATTTGAAAAAGTCTGCTCTTAGGAGCTCAAAAACTGTGTGGCCAATTGCAAACTATCTTTAAATGAAAGATAATGACAGGCAACCTGGCAATATCCGGGAAGCCGTCGCTGCAGGCCATGTGAAGCGGCGTCCAGCCGTCCTCGTCCCTCTGGTGAACGTCGGCGCCGTATTTAACCAGCAGCTTCACCACTTCCAGGTTCCCGGTGAGGACAGCCTCATGGAGGGCGGCCATACCTGCAGACACAGCACCAGATATGGACCCGGTCAGGTGTTACGACCGCTGCACTGCAGACCATCGTTACATGGTCAGTAGAGCAATCTCCATCGTAAAATTATTTGAAGGTCAGAGGTGTGGTTACATCTTTATATCTCACTATGTACGGACCTCGCCGACCTCGGACAGCTTACTTACCGCTGCCTTTTTATTGCACACAAAGTAAACCAACCTGCATCGCAAACCGTTTGAAGATTATGGGATGTATTCATATTGTATGTAAGCTGTCGTCGATGATGCAAACATTTTTATGACTGACATCTTAAAGTAAAGTAAGATGCTTTGGCCGTGATGAAAGAGCAACTAGAGAGAGCCCGACTCACCTGAGTGGAAAACGGTATCGACGCGAACCTTCCTCGCTCTCATAAAACGCCCGATTTGCTCCAGATCTCCGCGTCTGACTATGTCCTGGAAGACGATGTCATTCGGGAAGTGCACCACTCGCTTGGCCGGCGCCACAGGTATTGCGGGGGCCGGGGCGGGGGCGGGGGCAGGGGCAGGGGCGGGGGCTCCCTGCGCCCGGGTCCGACGCGCGGAACTGTACCGCGTCCCTTTGCTGTACGAGGGGACGTACGTGGACGTGGACTCGTATGCGGGCTTGTAATACGACGACGGGGTGTAATGCGACGTGGAGTAGTTGGTCGGGGTGTACTTCGGGGAGGAGCTGGGCGTGGATATGTGGTGAGTTGCCGCGTAGTGCGTCGAGGTGTAATGCGTGAGCGCGTATTGCGTCGGCGTGTATTGCGAGCTGCGGGCGTACGACGACACCGGCACGTGGTAGTTGTACTTCATCCCTGCGTTTCGAGGACGGCTCTGCCTTCCCACCCTTCTGCGCTGTCAGCCCAGGAGGCGGCGGGGCGGGGGGACGGGGGAGGGGGTGGAGAGGGCGGGGTGGGGGCTCCGGAGAAATCCCAGAGAATAGATCAATCCAATCAGAGAAGAGAAAACAAAAAACCCTCCTCGACACGGCGTCCTCTTTTTTGTTTGTTTTTTTTCCAATTACAAAGTTCTCCCCCTGCCGTTCTCACTCCCCTCTTCTCCCTTTTTTTTCGGGAGGCGAGTTTCGGCTGGAACAGCTCCTCAGAACAAAAAAACGCTTCACCGCCGTCGCTCTTAATCCCCCTCGCTTCTGGTACTCTGCCCCCAGCAACGCTTATCTCCCGAGCATTTCTCCCAGCTGTGTTGTCTTGCCCCGTTGCAACGGCTAGTCTGCCGGGGCCGGCGGGAAAGGGTCCATATATACCCTCTGCCGGGCTATTTTAGAGCCCTGTATCGGCTGACCGCTTGGAAGACCCCCCCTCGCCTTCGCTCCTCCCACCGTCCCGTCACATGCGCACCACGGGTCCGGCTCCCACCCCCTCGGACCGTAAAAACATATTGAGAACTTCCACCATGCCTCTCGTCCTCGCTTAAAGGTGTCCAATGCCGCGTAGGCGCACTGCGTAAACACCATGGATCAGCAGCTCTGTTTTGAAATGGGTCGAGTGACGCTGATCGCGAGTCCCGTATCCCTAAACCTGTTTACAAGGACTATTTGTTTTGACTGGGTAGACAGCCGTACGACCGCAGCCTCACATGTTTACATTTTGTTTATTTAACGGATCGTATCGTTCTATGCAATATTTCATATTCACATATTCGTGGAGACAAGATCAACTTCAATAACGAGGAAACTTCTCATTTTGTCAAAAAACAAACAAACATATTTTGTGGTTGATTTAGTATCTGGCTGCGACGGACGGTATTTTCTCGCAAAATAATTTCTTCATAATTCCTCTTGCTTTCGTAGGTTTAGCCGTTTTCAAAATCTCGACAGAAAACGCAGGCTCATCCCAAAGTCCTGGTCATATGGTTTAGTAACATTGCAGTGGTGTCGCCAGCTGTCCCTCCGCAGACTTCTAAGACTGGCAGAGCCGGTCCCAACTGGATCTCTAAAAAAAACGCATTTCAAAGATGCTGCCGTGCGGCGGAATGAGAGAATAACACGGCGCGTACGAGTGCTCTGCTTTTTAGTCACATAAACAAGTCACCCTGTAAAAGTGTGTTCATCCAATTTCAAAATGTCAAGGCTTATTTTATCACAGCACGATGCCATTTAGTGATGCAGGGTCATATGCACCCAGGGACTCATTTAGAGTTCTTTATAAATAACATATAAACGGGAATTATATTTATTTAATTTTGATTAACATACTACGGTACTCTGTGACATTTTAACTCAAGTGGTGACCTATTCTTTTTTTCTCCTGCTGTTGATGACGTCAGCTCTGATTGTCATCGGTGATCGGGGGCTCCTGGTTATTATCGGAGTGAAAAGAGGCTCTGAACCCCGTGTCTAGACACAGCTATGTGAGAATAATTGAATGTTTTTCGGCTGGAGCAGGAGGAGCCTTTTAAAAGCAGCTATCGAGTTCCACAGTGTCTTATATGGAAATTTGGGGGGGGGGGGGGGGGGGGGGGGGGGGGGGGGGGGGGGGCGCGGCCCGCCTGATCAGGGGCGCCACTTCTTTCTGAGTGTCGCTCTCTACTATCACCGCATCCTCCTTGCCACGGGAAAACGGAGGGCCGCAGTTGGTGGAAAACGTTTTGTTTGTTGCACCCCGCTGTTACACCTGGATACGAGCCAGTCGATGCGCTCATGCCTGGCGGCTTGAACCCCAGTCACGGCCTGCTATAGATAGACGCCGCGCCTTCAAACCAAAACCCCTCGAGGTGCATGTTACGCTGTCAAATTCCTAAGAAGCCACGCTGAGTCCTCGCTGCAAAACATTCAGGTGTCAGGACTCACACTGTAAATAATGTTCTCACCTCAAATGTGGGGCATCAACTTGGCTATATGTTGTGATTCAGTTTTCAGTTCCATTTGTTCTAATGCTCTCTTAAGAAGAAGAAGAATCTTTATCCGGCACACAACACGCCACATGCACACACACACACACACACACACACACACATGCTCTTGGAATGCCTCCTCTGCATTTGACCCATCCTGGCTTGTCCTTCCTCCGGGGGGAGGCAGCCAGGAGCAGTGGGCAGCATTCAATGACGCGCCCGGGGACCTGGTTCCATATGTCCATCGCTGGTCAGATGATGATGTGTGCATGTTTATGGTGGGGGTCCTTACTGATGTTACATGGAGGAAACCCCATGTGAGAACATGCAGACTCCACACAGAAAGGCCCCTAATTGAGAGATAACCCACCGGAGCACGGAGCGCCCCAGGCGGGAATCAAATCCAGGACCTTCTTGCTGTGAGGCAGCAGTGCAATGCACTGTGCCACATTTACTTCCATAACAAATCAAGGTACCTATCTAATGAAATATTCTTAAATATGTCTCGATTTCTTGTATAGTTTTCTTTTTCTTTGTTGTTCCTTTTTTTTTATAACCTGTGCTGCCAGCATGATGGGCATACAACACAGAGTATTTGTGCCATTGCATCTAGGACAGAGTTAGTCTGCAAGTGGAGTTCAACTTCTCAACCTGCAATGCAACTCTTTATTCATTCTTTCATCATCAAGAACTGCTGCAACAACTCTATCCTGTGGACGACCTGGAGGACGACAAGAGCACAGTTCTTTTGTTGCACAGAACCGCCACCAAGCCCCCTCTTTGTTGAAGTCTTTTACCATGTTTTGGTCCATAAACAACTAATTACTACTCACTGTACACCACGGGTGAGAGGGATAAACATAGAACCAAACAAAATGTACTTGGAAAAACAGAAATAGAAACGTCACCTGACCACAACGTCCCTTTCTCGCTTAGATGAAATGTTTTCACTTTGCGATTGAAAATGGGCTGGGTGATATATCGATATCCATATCGTGAAGTGAGACTAGATACCGTCTGGGATTTTGGTTACCTTAAAGGCGTGATATAGTTAAACGTTGCCTCTCTTTAAGAATGCATTGCAATAAAGTAATTGAGCTTAATTACTAGTGGCAAATCCCATATAGATTACTCTATTCTCTTCTATTTTATACCCCCAATTTGTATTATCTTTTTCATTCTTATTTTATTTCTATTTGATTTAATTTATATTTTTCTATTCACCAACTGCATTACGTTTTAGGAATCAGTTTGTTTCAGTTAGTTGCTAGGTAGGAATTAGGTTAGTTATTATGTTCGGTTTAGAACTTTTTGTGCATAATCTCCGGGTGTGTTGCAAAGACATTTCACTGCATATATGTATGAACGTGTGTATATGTATGTGACAATTAAACCTCTTGAATCTTGGGCTATTTTCGGAACTTCATAGGCTACGTTCTGACCAGGGCTTTTACCTGCTTGGTCATAATATCCACGTCACGAAAGATTGTTTCTCAAATCAAAATCGAGGTTTCGCTCCAAATATCGTAATCGAATATTTGACTGAAGGCTCCTCTTAGGCCAGTCTTGCAGCTTGGGGGACCCGGTTTCCTTCTTTGTAACTCAATAACATGGCTGTGGTTAGACGTTCACCTCACGGTATTCATTCTCTGGAAGAAGCCTATTCTGCAAAAAGGCAAAGGTCCGTGGTAATAGTGACCCATCAGAAAGGTTTATCAGTCAGCTGCACACGTTTACAAACCAGCCAGCGCTGCATTCCTGAAACTCTGCGGATTGACTCGCGTGACACAGGTAGGGGAGCAGTTGATGACTCCAGGCCTTAAAAATAGACGCCCCGTGGTGCAAGTCTCTCATAAAGCGTCCAGAAGGGTCGGTGTTGGGTTGAGGGACTTCATGACAGAAATTTCAGTTTCAGATCGAGACGAGACGAGACCAAGTCTGCGTTGTGAGGGCGAGTCACGACTGGCACCGAGTCACCGGACAAGGGGTCCAACTCAAGACCAAGGGGGTTGACACGTGAAGGCCATAACTGACCAAACTTTTATGTTCAAAATTCAATTAAAGAACAAGTTTTGACTTGACTGGTGTGGTCTTGAAATCGTCATGTCCTTTACAAACGCAGACTCAAGACCGAGTTCCAGAATCAAGCCCTACGACGCTGTTCCAGACGAATCTTTTTCATGCCTGTTTTTAGCCTTCGAATGCAAACATTTTGCCAAGTTGGCAGAAGGCTGTGCCTTCTCAAACCAGGACACAGGAAATGCTGCCAGTCCTCATCAAATTCTTATGAATGGCTGCATGACGTCCCTTCTCAGAAACCATACCTTCTGGCAGCTCCCTCGGGTGACAGCGGGGTCACTGGTCTGCTCGCAGCGGCGTTGGGCGGGGCTGCGGATGAGTTCACCTGGATTACCAGCATTGTCCGGGTCTGGATCCTCCTGAGCCCAATGGGAGATACACGCTCGGGCCAAGTTGCCCAGGATCCGGTTACGGCACGCGTACCAGCCGCCCCAAAATAAAAGCCCAAATCTAAATCAGGATCCTGTAATCTACGGTTCTTTGGCGAGAGAGAGAGAGAGAGGGAGAGAGAGAAAGAGAGAGAAAGAGAGAATGTGATGCAACCTGCAATCACCGCTGTGAAGAGTGTTGGATTGCATTGACTCGGAGGAGCAGGAGGGTCAGGGCTCATGGGAGATGGTCCATTTTGGGGGAAACCAAAAGTTGGACATGCTGTACCTCAGCATCTACAAGGACAGGTTCAGATTTAGATTTTTAGTAATGCAAAGGGATACATAGAGCTGGATTTAAATTCATCCTATTATTAAAGGACTGCCAGGAGGGATGTAATAATACAAAGGATGGTTTGAGATATCAGCCCAGTAATATGGGCTAAAATAGGATATTAATATAGGTGAATATCCCCTATAGATAAATATGGCAACATGATTTTCTACTTTTCTTGATGAATAGAATCACATCAGATAGCTCTAATGGAGAAAACATGTTTATCATAATGATTAAAATGTTTACATGTTACGCTAAATTGTTCAGTAAAAGTTATTGGATTGGATTTGACCAGAACTCTGTATTGGTCAATCTTTGCCACGGGACTGGGTGCCAGCGCTGACAGCTGTCTGAAGGTAATAGTAGAATTGCTTGCCCCTGGACCATCGAGATTTAAGAACATGATTGGATGCATTGGAAAACCTCTGTCTCTGGCGTGTAGATCGTCAAGCGGCGCGCGTCTCAGAGAATCCCCGCTACCTTCAAGCATCTGCCGCAAGTTACATAATGCTGAAGTAGGGTCAGGTTAGACGGGATACACCCTTACTGAAGTTGTCCAGCGAGGGAAACTGAGGTGATTCAGCAGAAACATAGACATAGACTCTTTGACCGTAAAAAAAAGGTATGGGAGACATCGCAAGACATGAGAATCAGCAATAAACAACACAATATCAACCAAATTGTACATGTGCTCACCTCCACCAGCCAACCAGCCAACCAGGTATTGATCAGCTATGCATCAGTTAATGCTGTGTGTAGACAGAGCTGTAAATAGAACATATGCACAATGCCTTCATGAAGCAAAGATGGAAATATTTAATTTCATCCTGGGTCTGGTCACCTACTGTGGAGGGAATGAATGAATGGAGCAGCTGGACAATGCTTGACAGCCAAAGGGCTAAGCCACCAGAGCCCAAGCAGTTTATGTGGCTGCACTCTTTTTTCATATATATGATTCAGTATATTCTGATAAAAATCACCCTATGTGTTAAAAAAGAAGCTTGAATTGATGTACATCTGTTCCCCAACAACACATGGAACTCCATATTCGCTTGGGCTTAAGAATATTCGATCACCTCGAAACTAGCTGGTTATAGCAACTACAATGACACATCATTTTTTAAATGCAAAAGGTGACGTAACTGAAATTTTCTTTAACTTTTCTGATCAAATGGAAATTAAAAGTTTTACCCATTTCATCCCGCCTCTGTGGTGCGCAAATTCTGAGAATGTTACAAAAGGCAAATTGACTTTGTTCTGTCTCTGATGCCGCATCCGTCGTGCAGTGAATGCGCAGCACATTATCCACAGAGCAATGGGTTGCAGCTCGTCAGAGCTCACACGCTAAGTCAACACGCCTGGAAGCCTGAAAGACAAGCCAACCCAAACTAAATCCAGCGAGAAGCATCTGGCCCCACATACACCGCGTGTCCCTCATGGTTCCCGTGCCTGTGGAATCTCAGGTTGCTGGACCCCTTGTGTCACGAGCACATAGTTTCCACGGAATTGGCTCATATTAATTACCATTACTTAGTGCAATACAATAATAGGGACATTAATAAACATTATAGTCATTTTAATCAATGCATTTGCTTCATATGCATGTGGACCCACCAGGGACACACAGCGGCTATTTCAATTGTTACTCAAATGTTTGACATTGACATTGTTTATAAAACTCAATGGCCAGACGAGACAACCATTATGTTTATTGCACATTTGAAAGACATCAAAGAGTGTAAAGTGTGCTTTACATTAAATATACATGAACATACCTTTAAAATAAATAAGGGAAAATGATAACAGAAAAATAAACACATATAATGAACACATGAAATAAAGAAATCGGTAAATAAAAGTGGAGAAATAAAATTAACACATACATATATACAAATAAAATATATGAACCCAAAGCCTAAAAATATGAACATATAGCCTGATTTGGTCTCGTAAGCAAAACAGTGTTGATCTAATTGAATATAGTCAATCCATCAGTTTCCAGCCATCATTTAACATTTAAGTATTTATGACCGAACCCACACATAGTGTAGCACAGAGCACTAGTGGAGCTCAGTGAAGAACTGTGGGACATTTGGCATTGGCATAAGTTTATTCCTTTTCCTTCCTATAGTTTCTTTCATTGAATACATTCCGTATAGTCTTTGTTGAATAGTTCCAACCACAGCATTTTATCAGAAGATACTTTTCCCAGATATAATATAATATAATAGAATATAGAATTTACTTAATTGTTAATTGTCTCCTAGTTGGTTACACTTCCATGTTGCCAACTTGGCAGGACTGACTCTAATATTAATAGATTAATGAATGTGGCAAAGCTTATAGTTTTACAATTTTGTGCATTGGCGAATTTGGTCACAGACTGTGGATGTACACACAGCACCTAAAATGCCAGAGATGATGAAACTATAGCCTCCACGAGAATAACTTGTACATCCGAATCAAACTTGTATTCATTTGTTTCTGTCTTTGGTTGAATTCAATGCTCTTTAATCTGCCATAATAATTTGGATAATAATTAGTGGCCAAACAGGAATGTGCTGGAAGGACCGCTGTGACTGTAATTTAGACACATTACAACAGCCAAATATGTATGTACAGTAAGTATAAATATATACTGAATATATATATGCATCACACCTGCATAAGAACAGGAGCAAATTGCTGCCCTCTCTGAGTGCTATTGTGTTATTTGTTCCAAGATTAAATATACACGAAAAAGGGCAGGCCACGTCGAAATATTGGCAAAAAGAGCAGAAGGTTCAAAATCCAGGCACCTATTGAGGGGGCACGTCTCTGCGTAATCACCCTGCCTCCCACCTCAGGACTAAGACTTAAAATCGTTCCACTCCCCAGCGCCCATTACCTGCACCCCTGGGAAGGATACCAGGCCTTTAGGGGCCATTCAGAACAGCGCTTTGGGTGCCGTCCAACACTCCCGAAATGGAAGCAGCACTCCCGCTGACATTGGCCAGGTATGAGGAAGGCCACCCCGCAAAGAGAGCCCGGTCGAGAGCGGGCACGGCAGCTGTCCAGCCGCGGTGCCACAGCCAAGCTGCTCCACTGTTGCACAGGGGGATTGGGTTACTGCAGCCGGGGGCCCACTTCCGTGGAAAAGGGAGGGTGAAGGTTAAAAGCTGCCTAATTTGTTGATGCTCTATTGCACAACGAGTGGAAGTGGAAGTGTGTGGAAGCGGGGTAGTAGTCAGTAGAGAATGAAAATGGAGGAGCGAGTGTGTCCGGTGAAAGCCCCGCCTTTCCAAGGTTAACATGTGCTAGGTTCGGATGAAGTAGTCGCTTGGCTCTGGTGGAGCTTAAACAATTAAAGATGGGGCGGTAAGGAGCGGTACGGGCTCCCCTACACTACACAGCAAGGACAATACAGATGTAGGGGTGGAGCTTCGTGGCACGAAGGATTATGAATGGTAACCACAGCGGCGGTTTCTCCCTCTCATGAACCGACGTGCTCTTCCACCCGGAGTGACCTGGCGTACGATCTGACAGACAGATCTTCATTCACCTGCATCCACGCGTGGCTGAGCCAGCCACGCGTGGTTTTAAAAGAAGATCTCACGTCGCAATTCTTCCCCTCACCTGTTTTACCCCTCTCTCCCGCTGTCCTCCCGTTTAAATATCTTCCGATAAATCTCCCTCTCTAAAAAAAAAAATAATAAATAAAAATTCAGAAGCGATCTCCGCTACGCTGCACGATCAGAGCGATCTTCCGTTCCAAACAAAATCGATAAAAACAGTGTGTTTTCTACCGCAATGTATTTTTTTTCCTCTGTTCCCTAATTTAATGAAACAAAAAAAAGCCCCGTGCCAGCATTGCACTGAACCGAAAAAGACCTCCACGTTGATTGTCCTGAATGCGGCCAAAACCATCAAGCCCCGCCCGTACGACCTTCAATGACCTCATCGAACATTTAAATAAAATTTGTCATATTGTTAGAATTTATGAAAAGAGCCAGCGCTTTCAGACCAGCCTCGCTCGGGCGGACTCGATCCCTGTCGGCGCTGAAATGTACCTCCACACATCCTTCCCTAATCCTTGACACAATATCTGCGGTAGCCCCGTCCTTTGCGGCCGGCGGGCCCCCGTGGCTGAATCGGAGATATTATCAGAATGAAGCCGAATGCCGTGACCCCGCCTTGTTAGGCCTGGGAAATTGATGACAGTTATTACTTCCAACAGCGCGACGATTGCATAACTGGGATCAAATCAGCAGATGACGCTTGACCTATTACCGCGCGGCGGGGTTTTTTTTTTGTTTTTTTTTTCCCCGGAATCATCAGGGTGTGGGGGCACACTCAGGGAGCCGCAGTCATGCCTCCGGTTGAGTGATGTCACGGAGGCCGACTCTTCGAACACCTCCTCTCTACTCATTCTCCTGATTATTCTAAGGAGTTCTATCGGATTCTCGTGCTTGCGTTTCGAGACGCCTCCTGAAGTGGGGTGCACGCTGTTGGCCCCTGCTTCCGACAGTTGTGAGGGCGTGTGCCATGCCGTGCGGGGCCCGATCGTTGCTCTCCACACACGCGATAGGAGAAAAACTGTTCAATTTATCGTGATGTGTGTGGTGTGGTGTCTCTCACATTATTAACATCATATAAAGAGGCTGCCCATGTACTTAACACCAAAAGTGAGGAAAGTAGCATGCGATTCAGGAAAAAAAACAGTTTTGGTGGGATTTTTCCACTGATGTCACTGGACTCCCACCCTGAAAGAGAGGATTGAAACATTTCCTGTTCCAAAATTTGGACACGCATAGAAGTGTGAATTGACGAACGCAAGTGCGTTGCCATTTGAACGGAACCTAAAACCGGGGGCGCACTCGCTTCGGTCGAAGACGCCGTCTTGGCCCGGGTTCAAGGATGAGATTAAGTGTGGATTAGCGAGGCCGGAGCAGTTTGGGTGCCCTGTTTCAGCACTCGGCGTCAATCATTTCCCCGGGGGAGCAGCGGGAGGGGTGGCGGTAATTTAAGGAATTAAGGCATAGCACGGCCAAGAACATACATACTGTAACGGGAGCACGCAGGAGTATTAGGTAGCTGTCACCTCAACGGGTGGTGACAGCTACATCGAAACGCCACCTCCTCCCCCTCCGCATTTCGATTGTCATCAGAGCACCCTGCTCCTTTTTCGTTTGCGGTACCTTAAATAATAACCTTCCTTCTAAGGTTTCGGCAAAAAAGGATTTTTGCTCCTATTGTGAGGCAATTTGCATCCGTTTTCCATTTTGTTGTTCATTGTGGTGCAATATACCTTATATCTCAGAATTGTATTTGACCTTGTCTTTTCCATATCTCCGCTAAATGCAAATTAAATAATTCGGTCAAAGGTTTCCAGCGTTATGCAAGCCATTGAAGGGGGCGGGAGCTGTGCGTGTGTCCCTCTGTCTTTCAGTGTGTGTGTGTGTGTGTGGGGGGGGGGGGGGGTGTCGCGGCAGGTGATGAAGGACAACTGCAGGAAGCGGTGTTTGAGTTCATGTCATGCAACAGCTTATGTAACTGCGGTCCAAATTCCATCCATACCCTCCTCACATCATGCGCGGAGGTATTTGCGTTTTTTTTCACATTTCTTTTCAGCACCAGCTGGGAGTCTCTGCGGCCTCAGTCGAGAGCTTCAGCACGTCTTTGGTGGTGGGATTTCAACCCACATTTTGTTATCGCTGTGTCTTTGGCCCGCATTGTATATACTGTAAAAAATACCTTTGTGGTGTGTGGATGGGGTGGCTGGTTGGTCCGGCTAACGACCGGCAGGTTTAAAAACCCCATCCACACACACTCAGGAAAGGAGCCCCGTCAGGACGTGTTCCATCTGCTCCTGGCTAAGTCCACCTGGCCACCTCTCTACAATAAACTGGTGTCTACAACCGATCGTCGTCTGTGTCTCTGTGCCGGGGTGCCCCGGAACCGCCACAGTGGCGCCCAAGGTGGGGCTCCGGCACGGGGAAGGGACACAGAGGGGCCGTCCGAATGCGCCCTGGAGCCATCAGCGGGGTCAACGGGCGGCCCCAGCACCAACCCTCTCCCGACTGGCAGCAGCAGCACCCAGGGGTCCGGGGGAGGACCGGGGGGCGTGGCAGCCGTAGCAATCACCATGGGTAACCGTCTGCAGCTAGCTCCTCCACCCAGCAGCCACCGCCGGGACCATCCAGCAGCCCAGCAGCCAGGCCACCCCTCCAAGCAGCCCCCACAGCAGCCAAGTCCGGCCACGGCGTCACCGGTCAGCGCAGCAGCCCGAGGCCCCACGCTCCGGAGGGGGCAGTCTGTCGGTGCCCTGGTGGAAGGAGGCCAGTCGACGGTGCTGCTCCGGGGAACCCAGGTCCTCTGGAAGGGGACCTGTTAATTCTGTTTTGGACTTTTGTTTGTATAAGTAGGCTTCGGCCCGGAATTCTTACTGGTTTGGTGTTGGGGGAATGTGGTGTGTGGAGGGGAGGGTTTGAGCAGCCACACTTGACGCTCGTTGGTCGGGCTGACGAGCGGCAGGTTTAAAAACCCCATCCACACAGACACTCAGGAAAGGAGCCCCGTCATGACATGTTCCATCTGCTCCTGGCTAATTCCACCTCGCCGCCTCTCTTCAATAAACTGGTGTCTACAACCGATCGTCGCGTGGGGGTGAAACTGGCGCCTGAACAGGGACTCTCCGGCACGGGGAAGGGACACAGAAGGGCCGCCCGGAGACTCCCCTGTGGCAGTTCCGTCCGCCACACGCCAACCAAGTGACGTTTCCAGGGCACCCCGGCACAGAGACACAGACGACGATCGGTTGCAGACACCAGTTTATTGCAGATTGGGGGCTAGGCAGAATTAGCCAGGAACAGATGGAACACGTCATGACGGGGCTCCTCTACGGAGTGTGTGTGTCTGGATTGGGTTGTTAAACCTGCCTTAGCTCAACCAACGAGTGTCGGGTGTGGCTGCTCAAACCCTCCTATCCGCACACCACAACCTTCAACCTCTTTCCTGTTTTCATTGTGTCACTGTAGTCATGAAAATGTTTTACTTGAATGGATATTTGCTGTGAAAGCAAAGTTAGAAAGCAAACAAAATGTTGTCAATGTTCCTCCCTTGGTCGTTTTGCACATGAAAGCTGCAATAAAGCGTGGCGTTGTATTAAATTCACAAGCGTTATATAATCATTTAGTCTAATCATCTCCAAACACACTTCTTTGTGGGGTCTAAAGGAGGCATCCCTAAACAAAATGACCTCATTGCTCCGTCTGAACACCACAAACAGCACTGGCCCCATAAGGCTAAGCTAAAGACAGGATATTCCCAGAATGCATTTCAAAGGGGTCAATGTGCCAATTTTAGCAGAGCAGCCAATGGCAGTTGAGGACTGGTGCTGCAGATATAGGTGGGGCTGGATCAGGTTTCGTGCCCGAGACATGGACACGCATACAGGCAGTAAAAGATGGGGAACGGAGCGTTCTACCTCTTAAGAATTGGCACCTTGTGAAATGAAAGGTTCGATAGACCCATTTTCCTCCTTTGTTGCTATACATAGAGCTCAGTTATGTGTATATATCTCTATACAGTGTATATATGGTTTAATTTGCACTGTACACCTCGTAGAATGTGACTAGTAGAATGGCTTTAGGAGGAGGTGTAGCTCGGTACCACGGGTCACCTCGTAACAGGAGCCCACATGACCTCATACCGTGGATTTAGAGACGTAGTAAATCCAATGTCTCGCCCGAGGCGGCCTCCCATTACCAAGTGGCTTTTGGGAAGGAAGGACGTGACACCATCCTTGGGCAAATTGGATCGTGTCCAGGACGACACTGGTGGGAATTCAGTCGACGGGTGAGGGAAGCACCTGCACGGCCCGGTGGCCTGGTTCAGGTTCGGAGGCCAGGATGTGAAGCAGCGCGCGACATTTATTCGTGAATTAGAATTAATAATCAATCTGCAGTCACTCACAGGACATAAAAAACAAAGCTGGAATTATTACTGAAAACTGGGAAGACATATGGCACCATCCATCCCTAGCCGTCTCAGTTTAACTTTATTTATTAAACTAAAACGCAGGTTGTAAAAAAAGAAAACAAATTATTATTCGTTTTGATATATATATATTTTTTTCTTAAGTTAAAACGTTTAATCGTGACACAACCGAAATATTCGACTTACTTACATTTTAAGCGAACTACCGTACAGAGGTTTTAGAAAGAGGCCGTAAAGTTATTCAATTACAAGGCAGAAAGTACACATTTCCAAGGCAGAAATCATATTTTACTGCGTGAAAAAGAATTAAAGGGGACCTATAATGCAAAAGTCACTTTTTCAGTGCTTGTGCACATACATTTGGGTCTCTGATGGGCCTACTAACACACAAACTGTGAAATAAGACGACCCAGTTAGTTTGTTGTGAGCATTTTCACTCAGGAGACACGAAACGAGCCCTTCAGCTCTGTGTCTCAGTACTACGTCACACTGAGACAAATTAGAATTTGAGCCCCCCCCCCATCTAAGTAACTCCACAAGAAAATAATTTAAAAGAAGGAAATGAACACCAACTGTCCGTGAACAAACTGCAGACGATGGAATGGATGGAAATGGTGTAGGCTGCGGCGTAGCGCAATCCACTGTGTTTTTCTCCGAACCAAACCAATAAAAAAATATATATATATATTGTACACCCTATATTTAATTTATTTTATTTTATTTTCCGAGGTTTACATGAAACAAAAAATTCCTGCGTGCAGTGTCCCGGCACAATGTTTGTGTCTCCCACAAGCTTGGAGCACGGCGATGATGAGGCCTAATATGATGATGATGATGATGATGATGATGATGAGATCTAATATGAGTCAAGATTTGGCAACTGGATGATTTGGACAGATTTTGGTGGACTGATAAGGTGAAATCGGTGGAAGTTACGACGCAAATACAGCAAAACCCGGAAGCCATGCTCAAACGCCATAGGCTCACACAATCCGGAACTCGTGCTCAAAGCCCCGTTGGCTCACAGAACTCGGAGCCTGGGGAAGGTGGCTCCTCCCACAAAAATACAGCCTGTTTTGGAACAGGATGGTATAGAGGTATGTTAAAATGGCGAGTATGCATAATCTGAGTGGTATTTTCAGCAAAAAAAAACCCAAAACATGGTTTAGGGACATCAGAGACCTACTGTATATTAACTTATGTAAATAGGAGCATAATAGGTTTCCTTCAATGAACTAGAGAGAGATAGTAGTTTATTTTATTTTTTTAATAATAAAGCAATGTCTGATAAAGCAAAAATATAGTTAATACTAGCATCAATGACCAAACAAGACTTAATCCACCTGAGAAATATAATTGAAACTCAGATGGTGATGTTCCAGTTTGAAAAAAGTAAAAACCCTCTCAGTATTTTGATTATAACGATAAATATTTTATTGTTTTCCCAGTACACTTTTAAGAGAAAAAAAAGCTTCCTCTGTGCTTTGGGTTAAAAGGAAAAACCACAGCAGGAGTGTCTTTTATTCTCTGGAACTGTAACTGGGACCGCTTTCATCCTTGCGATTCTGTGAAACCAAACCTTGGAGACGGACCAACATACTCACATGACTCGTTGAACCTGCCAGTTTCCAAAGATGGAGGCATCACTCAGTGCAGAGGGCAAGTGGGCGAAAGTGAGTAGCACAAGCTGGAAACACGGCACCTCACACCGGGGTCACTCAGGGCTCCACTGGGAGAAGGGAAACACCTCTGTAAATACACACGTACAGCATTATGAAAACTGGACCGACCATATAAAGACTACACATAAAGACCATACAGACAACATTAAGACTACACATAAAGACTATACAGACAACATCAAGACTACACATAAAGACTATACAGACAACATCAAGACTACACATAAAGACTATACAGACAACATCAAGACTACACATAAAGACTATACAGACAACATCAAGACTACACATACAGACTATACAGACAACATCAGGACTACACATAAAGACTACACAGACAACATGAAGACTACACATAAAGACTATACAGACGACATGAAGACTACACATAAAGACTACACAGACGACATGAAGACTACACATAAAGACTACACAGACAACATGAAGACTACACATAAAGACTATACAGACAACATGAAGACTACACATAAAGACTATACAGACAACAACAAGACTACACATAAAGACTTTACAGACAACATGAAGACTACACATAAAGACTATACAGACAACATGAAGACTACACATAAAGACTATACAGACAACATAAAGACTACACATAAAGACTATACAGACAACATAAAGACTACAAATAAAGACTATACATACAACATAAAGACTGCCTAGGTCTTCATAAAGACTACACAGACCATGGTAAGTCAACTTTATCCTGTTGGGGGTCAAACAGATAAAGCTAGCAATTTAATTTTTCAACCATGACGTAAGACAATTTAGAACAGGAAATGCACTCCTTATCCTCCATCTTCCATCAGCTTCCAAAAATCTGAAAGCTTCAAATGATAACAGATAAGATTACATTAAAATAAACAGTAAACGTTTTATATTCCCTCTTATATACACTTATACCATGTACAGATACAGCTTCTGCATAGTAATGTTTGCTCTGTTTTATTACTTGTGTATTTCTCACATGCATATTCTAATAGTTTGTTTTGTAGGATCTTGTAGTATATACACACACACACACGCACACACACACACACACACACAGACGTGAGGAAAAACATTTAGGTGAATGGCTGTCATAAAGACGGACAGTGAGCCGGCGCTATGGCTTGGCCTGCGCTTGCGAGGGGGATGAAAAGGGTCTAATTTGGCAGCAGGCTGCTGGTGTTAGCTCCCAGTGTCAGGTTGTATGGACTCACAGGGGGGGGCTTGCTCTGCCTTTCAGCGTCACTAAGAACTTCCTGTCAAATGGCAGAGCCCCATAAACTGGATTGTCGAGGGCAGATGTTGCATGTTGTGTTGTGACGTTGCTGCTTGAACCCATTGTATGTGCTGTAATTTAAATGACAAAAAGGGTGACTTGCACCTCAGCTTGTCGTAAGGGCATTATGAAACCCGTCCTATTGTAGAGAGGCTGCTCTTTCAGAAAGTTCCTCAAACAAAAAAGGAAATCTGTACCATATACTTGATCAATACTGTTGCTTGTCTTGCTTTTACACACTAAAAAAATGCCTTGAAATTGAACTAAACGGAATCGACAAATCTGTGCTTGGAACTGATGGCATGATAATACTGTTGGCAAAGTGTGGTGAGGCCGATTCCAATACAAAATATAGCTGCAGGCAGCAATACACGGGTTCCAGTTTGGTCGTGTTGGGTATGTTTCCCGGATTCCCTGATTTTCCATGTTTACTTGAACGCAGCATGGGTTCTCCCCATTCTGTCGTCTCCTGGTTGCTCGTCTCGTTTCTTCAGAACTTTGTTTTTTTTTTCAATATTGTGACTGACCTTGACGACTGGACTTTTGCACAATGGCTTGGGTATTGTTTAAAAAATTCAGTTGAATAGATTACTTGCCTGTATTGTAATACAGATAGCATTTATGTAACTTTAACTTTAATTTGCAATTAGAATCAGTATGGAATAATTACTCAAGATCAAACATTTTCTGCCTTTTCATTACAGTTTAAGTGCAGTTATAGGACAATGTTTATACGTGATGTTTACTACCAAAAATATTTATTTTATTTGAAGCTATCTGTTGTCATTGTTATAAATTACCTTGCTGCATTGAAGTACATTGGGAGTTTCTGTGACGGTCAATGTTATGTGTTGTATGTGTCAATTATGACGTATTTACGTCGAATTACGATTGCGGCGTAATTTAAGAATTTCTTAAGTGAGGTCAGTTTTTTAGTTGGATTACATTTTCAGAAAGTTCAGTTTCCATGAAATACGACAAAGGTTGTGGTATATCTGTGGGTTATTACCTAACACGGCTTCTATTTTTCCGACGCCACCTTGGATTTTGAACTCATCCCTGAGTCGCGCATTACAGTGTTTTGGAGGGACGTTCAGTCGACTTTTCAAGGATTATTTTCTATTTGCTTTTTCATTAATAAAAAAGTAAAAAGTAATATGGACCAAATATATGTGGCAGTTTCACAAGTCATCACATGTACCTTTGCAATATACACATCACAAAATGTCACAGACCCATAGAACTGTGCTTGTTAGTATGGTCTGCTAATTGTTGAGTGAATCTTTAACTTTATCCCTCGCTCACGGGAGTCATCAATTAACGTCTCACCATTACTCATTGTTCTCACTTTCAATGTGAAACTTTTGCCGAATAGAGCTGCTATTCTGCCTGGTACTGATGAATTTCATATATGATAACATCCTTGCAATTTTGAACTTGCAACACAATGGTTTCTGTTATTTATGCATTTTAAGTGGAATTTTAAACATTTCCATGACGTTACAGCGGTGAAACAGCCGGAATCCTTGTGACTTTCAGGATAAACTGTATATGTGACTCTGCTATTGTGGCAGATGAGGGGGCGTGGTTCAGCCACGGTCCGCGGATTTCCCCCCTGTGGCGGCGCAGCTGTACCGGGTCTGTCCGATCAGCCTCTTTAGCGCTCATCGGTCGGACCTGGCTGGGAGAGTTTTCTTATGCGTTGTCCTGTCTTTCAATGGGGATCGCGTGGTGCCAGTCGATGCAACGCCTGCGGACCAGACCGCGACCAAAGAACATGGACACTAGTTATGATCATTATTTAATGTTCCCGGTTTTTGGCAGTTTGGTTTGCCACAATAAACTCACATCATGTCGGCACCCCACTGCTAGAACGTGGACAGAGACTCCCATAACTATATATACAGCATATATATATATATATATATATTTTAAGTGTTGGTGTGGATGTGTGAATGTTGTTATGTTATTCAGATGTAGGAGCATGGACAGTGAAAGGGATACGGGTGGATGCTGTAACCACTCTGAATGCCATGGTCACATTAAGAAAGGTCTCAACCAGATGGCACCAAGTTTCCATAGAGCTGCATCCAAACGCTGCCTTCTAGTGGCCACAGGGGACCGAACACACGTCTCCATGGCATTCAGGAGGACGAGGCCCAGGCATGAAACCAAACCATACAGTAGGTCATTACTCTCAGGGCTTAAGTGGATCTGCACACAGTGCACAAACCAAACACATCACAAAATCAAAAGATCTCTCAACTTTGACTGCCTTCTTTCTGTGCTTTTATTGCGTGTGATTTTAATATAAAGAATCTTTGAGCAATGGGAAAAAGGCTACACAAATAACATTATTTATTATGATTATTAACATTATTTATAATAATAAATATAGCTGCAGGCAGCAATACACAGAGTACAGTTTATTCGTTGTAGGTACATTTTACAATTTTTTTTTTTTTTGTGAAATGCATTAAAATCTACTGAACTTACAAACATCATTTAGTTACGTTCACAAATCAAACTTTCATGACATTACGTATGAAGCATTCCCATTTCAACCAGACGTCAGCTATCGATTTAACATTTCTAAAGGGACATCATTTGTGTCGTATGAGATCAATTCTAAATAACACTTCTAAATAGCTGAGCGAACAGTCGTACTTTTGTTTGTAAGTGGTAAAGTAGAGTCATTTGGACAGGAAATGACAAGACAAGCCACCTGGAACAATAAAAAAAACGGCAATGTAAATACTTTTCACAATAATAAAAAAAATATAGCCGCAGGCAACAATACACAGGGTCCAGTTTATTCGTTTGAGGTAAGTGTTACACTTTTGGGTTTTTGTGTAATGCAGCAAAATATACTGGACATATAAACATAATGTATATAAACACATTAACATTGGACATATGGACATACAGTATAAACATTATTTCCTTTAATTAAAACATTGTCACGGTCATTATGTGTCCATGTGCAGACATTCTGAATCTTGTTTTCTAAGATTTGCTGTTTAACTCATAGTCGTACAAATTGTGAATCATCGTGGTGAAATGAGCCTCTTAACCCTGACAAGTATTGCGAATTTACATTTATATTTAAAGTGTTGTCATTCACATTAATGTCATCGATTTAACTTATTCTTTTTTATTATTTTTGCTCCTCTACATCTCAAAGTTCTGTCAGTTATTCTTTTTTTTCCCCTTTATTTTATTTCTTTCGGAGATCGAGGAGCGGATATCAAATCATGGTCTTTTTTAAAGTTTTTTTTATTATTAGTAGATTGATTGCACATATGAGCATCGTCTTCTGTGTTGTGACGTTTACCACATGCAACAACTTCATAATGACATTTATTGGTATGTTTCAAGTAAATTCCTGTTTCCATTTTAAACTGTGTCTTTGATGTGCAATATTTCAACCATTTGTCATGACTAAAAGTACATTTGCTGCTGCTTGTAGTACTTCAGTAGTCCAACTTCCAACATATTTTCATCTCTGACAAACGTAAATAGTTTTCAACAGCTAACCAGTCATGTCGTACATAATTACTGTACAAATTCAGGTGTTTCATTATCACAAGTCAAATTTTCCTGTGATTTCCTTTGTTTCTACTTTAATGTTGATGATGTAATTGAAAATAATAATGCTCCAAAGGAGACAATGGATTTTGTTTCACAAGGGTCAGTCATTGCTATAGCTTTCCGTATTTGAAAATTGTTATTTGAATGTGAAATGTTAAATTTCGATCAAAGTTTCTTTTGTTGATATATTGTCAAAGGTAGGAACTGAAAGTTAGTATTGTCAGATTCATTGACTATGATTACATCCTTTGAATACATTTTATCCATCCTTAGTGGTCTCCGTAATATATGAAGTATTCATACATTGTTTGTTTTGTTCTGGTTCTTAATGACATTATGATTGTATTTATTTTCAGTACATTTACTATTTATGGATTAATTTTATGTCTTGATTTCATGAAACATTTTCGGTTCGGTCAGTAGTGGTAGTAAGTCAGTGAGTTTTTTTTTTTATTCACAAACATTTTAGTTACGGTGTGTTTGGGATGGTATTTACGCCTTTCATCTATCTTTTTTTGGTACTGGCTGTTTCGCAATTTTCACTTACTTTTAATTCACTTAATTTTCACTACGTATTTTATGTGTCAATAATATCTGTTTGTAGTGATCTCAAATATTGGTTGAGTGGCGAGAATGATTTATTACTTTTTCAGACACGACGACAGACGGATTCAATGTTGTTGTAGTTAGCTGCAGAACTACTCGCTGGGTCATACTCATTCAGCCCGATTAGGATCCTTGCGTGTGAATCGAACGACTGCATGCCACGATCCCTTCTTGATAGCTGCACATGTACTGGACATGCACACGTCTGTCCTCTGCACCTCCATCACTGTCCGGTGTGGTTCCGCCACCAATCAGGATCGGGAACAGACCACAACGGACCGTCAGGACTGCAGAGAAAATCCCCGGCGCCGACCGGCCCTCCTCCAACTCGGGACATGCACGTGTCCAGAGTCAGGAAACGTGCAGGAAACATCACTGCAGAGCCATCACACCCTGGGATACAACCTGTTCCAACTCATCCCCTCTGGGAGGCGCTACAGAACACGGTGCGCCGAGACAAGCAGACACAAGAACAGCTCCTTCCCACAGGCTGTCACAGTGATGAACACTTAAACCAGGCGCACGGTGTCAGAGACAACCCCTGCGCACTAAACACTGGACACTTGCTGTACATACAAATTCTATATAATATATTTGGGAGGCTAAACAGTTTTGAACATTTTGCGATATAAACAAAAACACAGTGTATATACTGCACATTGTATACATGCATATAATGTCAAATCCACCTACATAATGTTTATTAAGTAACCTATTAATTATTCCATATTCACTCCAGCGTCTTTGCACTCTGCACTATTGCACTATTGCACTACTATGTTTTTATGTGTATATATATATACCGGATATACCTATATGTATAATTGTATATACATCTACATCTGTATATAGTAGTTAAATGTTTATGTTTTAGGTCGTTGTCTTTGTTTCTGCTGTATGTCTAAGTCCAGCGGTTCGCAACCTTTTCGGACTCGCGGCCCACTTGAAAATCTGAAAAATGTTGGCGGCCCACACCCCACCAGAAGTAACACATGGAGCCAAACAGTGTGTTCTCAGAGGATGTTTATTTTAACAATCATATGCATTCTCATACATACGGTGCAGTAGTGGTAAAACCAAAAAAGAGGTGGGTTAAAAATAACCTTATATCTATGGATCTTTTGCGTAACGTTTGTAATGTAAAACTAACAATAACAGGAGCACATTAATATGAACTCACCTCATGAGAAGGCTGATGTTGCCTGGAAGACACCAGATGCTTGATGTCTGGCTTAAGGGACGACAGTCTCAGGTGGAGATCTGGCTCAACATTCAGTTTATTCCTGTATTTCGTCTTCAAGGCCACGAGCGCCCTAAAGCCAGTCTCACAGAGAAACGTCGTCGGGAAAGGCATCAGAAATCGCACAGCTCTGTTGGACGGATCCGGACACTCAGAAGCCAAAAGTGTGTCAGGTACTTCTGTGAGAAAGCCAGTTTCAATGCGCTGTCGCAGGAGAGATCCACAAGATCCTCCTCTTTGTTTGTTAGATTCTTCTCTTTTGCGCTCAGGCCTGCGAGGGTATCGTCTCTGTGGCTGGCTTTTCGATCCAGCTGCACTGCCCGTCTGGGATGGGGAAGTATTCGTGCAGCTTGGTCCTCAAACCGTGCAGGTGCTCTTTGACATGATTGATATCGGTGACGGGAAGCTGCATTTCTTCCTTTGTCAAAAAATGTCAAAGGCATCAGAAATCGCACAGCTCTGTTGGACCGATCGGGATACTCAGAAGCCAAAAGTGTGTTTATTTATCTTTTCAATAAATTCTATGTGTTTTGCCCATGATTTGGTGGCCCACTTGCAATACCCTTGCGGCCCACCGGTGGGCCCATAGGTTGGGAATCGCTGGTCAAGTCCATGTTTGTACACTGAGAGAAAGTGTGAGAGAAAATGTGAGCATACTTGGGGAATAAAGCTGATTCTGATTCTGATTCTGAGTACCCAAAATAGTTAATAAACATGCATCATCATAATTTAACAGTGATTTCTTAAGTGCTCTATCAATTGGCATAGCTATATTATACAAAGCAGTCATACTGATCTACACCAATACAGCCAGTAAAGGGATCTGCATACGTTATTTGGAATGCTGTATAAAACATAATTTGTCTTGTTGGAAATTTTGTTATTGGAATATAATCTATTCTTGGATTCATTTATTCTAGCACCTTTACCACTCGATGTTCATATCCTGATAAAGATTATTTATTTTAATCAAAACATCATTTAGGTCATTTTGTGTCCATTTGCAAACATACACATCTTGTTTTTAAGAACTGCCGTTAAACTCATAGCTGCACACTGTTTATTTCTGGAGTCTCTAAATGTTTTAATCGTGCTGGTAAAATGAGCCTCTTAACATCGAGACGTACGGGGAATCAACACTTACATTGAGAGATTTACCATTAGTGTTTTTTTAACAGTATTTTTCTTCAGTACTTTTTTTGTGAATATTGTGACTGAACTTGACGACTGGATATTTGTACAATGGCTTCTTTATTGTCTTAGATTTTCTGCTATTTGCATCTGCATTGCTTTTCATAACAATAACAATAAATACATTTCATTTTAGAAATATATAAGTAAATGTTTGTTGTAATTATTGTATTTTTTCTGTTAATAATGTGAAATTGAAAAATTCAGTTTAATAGATTACTTGTCTATATTGTAATGCAGACAACATTTACAGTATGGATCTTTAACATTAATTTGTCATTGGAATTATTGTGGAATATTTGTCAATATTACAACATTTGCCTGCCTTTTAATTGAAGTTTGTTCAGTTTAGGTGTAAGAAAATGTTTATTCATGCATATATTAAAAAAGTATATATTTTTTTACTTTAAACTACATCTTGTCATTGTTATAACTCACCTTGTTGCATTGAAGTACATCCGGTGTCTCAATGATGAAGGTGACTTTGTGTCTCATATACGTCTTATGATGTATTCATGTTAATTTACGATAAGTGGAATTAACGTAATTCATTTGTTGACTCTCTTTCCTTGGATATAATTTTCAGTAAGTTACGTTTCCATGAAATACGAAAAACATTGTAGTATTTCTGTGAATAATTACAATTGCATGGCTTCTGTTTTTTTCCGACGACTTGCTGGAGCTTGGACGCGTCACTCACTCCCATATTTCAGTGGATTGTACACGACGTGGCGATGAACTTTTGTGGACCACTTTTTATTGTATTTTTCATGAATCTGGGCAAAGCCAGTGGGTATACCAGCAACTCCTAGTCTGTTTCGGCGCCGCCCCCTCTCTGCTCTAAATCTGTGAGATAACCATGCCCCATGCATTTGCATTTAAGGATTGGAAATGTGGCATTATGAAATAAAAGTCCCCTTAAATAAATAAATGTGGCATTACGAAATAAAAGCTTCCTGAGTTTATTTCAGGATTCATTTCATACGTGTATTTATTTATTTATGTATTTACTTATTTATTTAATATTGACTCATATGGCGTTCCACACAGTGGTACCCATATGGTTATAATACTACATTAACAAAAAAATATAGCAATATTTCTGAAATGTCCCTTTGCTCCATCAAACCATTATGCATTTTAAAATAAGTCTACTAATAATATCCAATTAAGGAATGAAAAGCATGATGTATACAATAATTGTAACTTATTGTTATTACCATTACCATATTATTATTACCGTGAGATTACCGTACCATAAGATCGTTTTCCCGCTGTAATAGGATTTCCTCGCACACTGTAAACAGAGCACTAGAATAGGTGGCGTTTAAATGGATTACAGTAGATGGCAAACCGGAAGTGACGTGGGGAACCAGACAAGTCAAATCTATTGTGCCGCCGCATCTGCTGCGGCTGCCAGGTTTTTGCACTGCAGATGCCGTGTTCTCTGGAATATCACACTTAGATGAAGGCTTCAATAGAGAAACGTGGATTGATATAAAAGTTTTTTTTCTTCTATTTATTAATTGCATGGAGGCTGTTGTGGTTCTTGTAGCGTGGAAGCAGATGGAAGATTTGGACGTGGCGTGGCACGTTTGGTCCGGGTGATAAGTTGCGACTCCAGGTTATTACTTAAATATGGTGACAAAATAAATAGGAATTAATAATAAAATCACCACGGAAAAGAGGTGATCAGCCATTGATCACTGTTAACAGATCATTGATCACTACCAGGAAACTCTATAAATGCGCTCTCTCTCGAAGACGTCATAGGTTGATATGTCTTATGGAAGTTTCAGTTTTGGATACCGCAGACAATGTCCCAGACAAAATTGATTGAAATACACTTCTAGAATTGTTGTATTTAATTCAAAATAACACTTTAAAGAGCCGCGGGTTGAGTGTCACTGGTTTTGGCCTGGCCAATGCTGTGCGGTCCACAGGACGCAGGCCGCTGGATGCGAATGACTTCCGAGGGACGGAGCTTGGACTTCTATGTATAACTTCAGATGATGGCGCGGTTCCTCAAAGTAATCATGTCGCGCCAACATTCTTCTGCTTCCAATAAAATTTGCAATAGTTTTTCACTCATTTCTGCTCCAAATGTACATTGATATTGATCAAGACATCTGAAACGTCCATCTGAGACCTCAAACATGTCTATGCGTACTAAGGTTACTGTGTTTCGGACACTTTTAGAAAAAGCCTGAGAAACGCCAAGATGAAAAATAAATAAAATCAGAGCAAAAGAAATAGGGTTCCAGCCCGAGGTAATAACAGATATGTTGAGTTATGAGGTCAGAGATGGTCAGCAATTTAATTAATTTAAGTTATGGATTTGGTATGGTGAAATTCTGGGTGAGGACAGTTGGGAAGAAGTACTCAGACCTTTTACTTTATTAAAAGTATAAATGCCCTGACACACAATTACTGCAGTGAAAGTGAGTTTCTGAAATTAACATTTATACTGAAGTGAAATAAAAGTACTTGCTCTTAAATGTACGGTACTCAAAATAATTGTAAGGCATGTTGACTAAAGTAATGTGTCTGTCAGAAATGTAGTAGAGTAAAAGTATAGATACACAATAGCACAAATCCTTTTGAGAAATCCCGTCTGAGCAAAAGAGCAAAATGTATTTTTTTACATTCTTCAGAGGCATAAAGGGTGAGATGAGAGTAAGGACCCATTTTCATACATTACACAAAAAATATATACTGTGTATAAAAAAACCTAAGCGGATTTCAATTCAAGTAGAAAAAGGTTTCCAGCGAGACAATAACCTCAATTATTGCAGAATATTTTTTTTTCTGGTTGCAGAGTTTCAGCAGTCCAGAGTCCGGTCTTGGCTGCACTCCCCACGCGCCGCGTTTGCATTGGTGTCATCAACTACTACAATGGCATCAATGCTGATTCGCTTGAGGCTGTGGTCACTGTGATTACTCTGCTCTCTCACGTTGGGATTCTGCTCAGCACATCCACCTGACTCCTGCTTAGAGAGACAGGTTAAGGGGGGCATTAATTCCAGGTAAAGTTACTCTCTCAGTGCACATGCCTATAGCAGCCCAGAGAATTTCCAGGCGTCTAGGTTCCATACTGAACCTTTCTATCGATAGCAGCATGTCTAGGAACTGCCGTGAGCGGCCAGCGTTTTTTGGGGGGCGGGGAGCACTTTGTGGAACATAGAAGAGCAGGCTGCTGTTGGAATATCAATAAAGGAATTACCTGAAATATATGATAATGCGAAACCTACGTATTGAAGCAGGGAGTTACACAGAAAAATATCAGATGGCTATAAGTGCAAAACATGGTGGAGAGGGCCTTTTAGATGATCTGTCTGTAAACAACAAAACAATAAAAACGGATTCCGGGAGAAGTTTCTGGAAGCAAAGACTCAATAGTCATCAGCATTTGTTTGTACGTGCATGTGTGTGTTTATGTGTGCATATACTGTATGTGCTGGTGTATGAGGGTGTGTTGATTTGCCTGTTTACGTGTGTGCCATGAGTGCATGAATGTGTATGTGTTTGAGCATGCATGGTGGTCTACTTACACTCTCAATTCGTTCAGCCCCACCTGGAAAAACAAAGCCAGAGGTCAGGTCCAGGAAACAATTGTGAATCAAAAGAGTTGATTTTGCGTAGTCAGCGGCTCCTTCCCTCAACACTACCCAACCATACTATTAGAAATGTGGAAGAATGGCCTTCTTTCTAGTATGCCATTTGTTTCCCATTACGGGGGCAAAACCCAGCTTATTGTTTTCCTTCTCTCCTTTCCGTGTTCTGCATCATTGTGTGATATCAACTCCTGTGACATTTCAAGTTCGGACATTTAGAGGGACAACAATGGACAAAAAGGGCCTCGGGGACCTTTCCGGCACAATCCCTCGTTAACAATGCAAATGTTTCCTGGCACATTTTTGGCCGGTGAATGTGTGTCTCTGTGACGTAAAGCCTTCATCATCTTCAGCGAGGAAGAGGGTGTTAATTGTACCTTGCTCGGACGTCACAGGACTACTTTAAGTATCTAGGAACCAAGGAGGTAGGCAAGTAAAAACCTTTTGCTCCACATTGCACTTTACAGTGCTTTACACATCTTCAACATCATCATCATCATAGTTGGAGCCGTCAGAGATGATCTCGATATATCCGCCAGCCACTGTTAGCTGGGAGTGTCCTTGTAGTATACCGAAACGTTATGAACACCAATCTGCATTGCGATGTATGACACTTTTGCAGTATACCTGTTTTTTTCTTAAATTCTGGGTCTTCAGGACATACAGAACCTTTTGTTGTCATGGGTTTTAAAAGCAAATTCATGCTGGGGAAAAACCCGCCATGGAAAACACCACAACTTCTCACCCTGTTGCCCTTGAATTTGGTGCAGGCTGTTTTTCTGAGGGGGTGGAGGCAGACACTACAATCAGTACTTTTAGACAGCGAAATAAACTCCCCCTGATATTTATTAACATACAATCTTGTAAACCCATTACGCAGCACATTACCTCAACCCCGCCATTTTCAAAGACATTTGGTTGTAAATATTGACGTGCACACTCACGCTGCAGTTCCATTCTGTTTCCTTCTGAATAAGTGGCCTTTTTTGAAGGTGACTACAAGGATTGCAGTGATTGTCACAGTACCGACACCTACAGTAAGCCCTGTTATCCAGACCGCCGTTTCTGTAGAAACATAGACAAGTTAAAATAGAAAAATGACAAGAAATTGATGCTCCTTTTGAATATTTTCTTACCGTGACACTGATTCAGGAAGCACAGGACCCCAGGAACTAGGGACATGAGATGAGATAGTGGAAGATAAGATGCTCCAAGATAAGATGAGACAAGTTGAGATGGCATTAAATTAATAAGCACATGGCAGATAGATACCTTTTTCATTCCCAGGGGGGCGAGGCGAGGTGGGAATCATTTCTATGAGATATATCAAATGACAACAGAGGATGATGTGATAAGTTCCATTTAGATTTGATAGGAAATGGTATGGATAAGATAAGATGAGATAACATAAGGTAAGGTGAGATCGGGGAAGGTAAGAAGGTAAGGTAAGATAAGGTACAGTGTGGACATGGTAATGATGATGACAGGTAATGAGGTGAAATAGGGCAAAGTAAGGGGAGGATATCAAATAAGTAAAGGTAAGGAAATATGGTAATGTAAGGTCAGAAGATGAGACAATGTAAGGTAAGGAAAGAGGATGAGATAGAATATGGTAAAAAGATATGGTACGTGTATGTGGTCTAGGTCAAGGTCTACAAAAACCTGCGTAGCCTGAAGATCCACGAGGCCAAGGTGAGATTTTTGAGGGGGGAGCAAGTGGTACATGGCACAGATACAGCACCTGGCGAGACGCAGGAGGAGCCATGCAAGGAGTCACCCCACAGTGCCCGGAACCCCCATGTGCCACGGGCTGCGCCCCAAAGCAGAGAATCAGAACAGCGGCGCGGGAAGTGGCCTGCAGCCAACAAGGGGATCCCGGAGTGGAAATGTCTGACTTTTTTTTCATGCTACACAGAATAAAATTTAAACCAATTCATGTGAATGGGGAGATTTTATTTGGCTTAAGAAGGGGGGCACGGGGAAGGAGGGGGGTGCAGATACAGATACACTAAAACTAAAACTAACCTGACAAAAGTAAGCAACCGCGGGGAAGGTTGGGGCATGGATGTATTACAATTTTGTTCTGACAAGCATGAATTAGAAGTGCGATACTGGTTTTGCTATTTCTCTATCGAATGGTCTATTAAATTCAAGGTTGGGCGTGAATAGGGATATAAAGGAATTTCATTCATTCTGTAGATACAATTGAACTGGATATAATGGTGCATTCCATTTACCTCGGAAGTCTGAAGCCGGAGCTGGGAATGACGTCCAACCCGAGTTGCTGCATTTCAGTACAAGTTGGAAAACCGAGAAGCCTCTGCTGTGCTTGCGCTTTCTGAATACAGACAACTACAGAACAAATATAGGACCGGGGAGGTGCTCCTCTGGGGGTCCACGAACACATACATGTTCACGTCCAAATAGACTTAATGAAAAATAGAAAAACATTGTAATATCACAGCTGTCAGCCATCTCGGATTTCAAGGTCAGGGTTGGTGAGGGTCTGACCTGAGGGGTGTGTTCAGTTGAAATTTCTGACTGGGACAAAGTTCCAAGTTCCCAGTTCAAATGGAACGCGCCATTAGTGTCAGTGTTTGAGCGCCTGTGTGAGCCAGGTGGCACCCCTATTAACACTACTTCCCCTCTAAAGGTACATGTCCAGAGCTGTCCAAAACGGTTGAACGTATTTCAGTAGCTCTTTTTATTACTGCGCTATAGGGCTTTAAAGGTGACATCTGGTCTGGGTTCAAAGGATCTCAGTTGAGGGTTCACTGAAATCTATCAAACTTACATATTAACCTATAAGATGAGACCTTTCCAAAAAATGTGTTTGGTTTTGTTCCAAGACAAAGTAAAAAAAAAAATCCAACCTTGTCACCGCAGTGGGGTGTGTATTCAAAGACTATTCACATTCTAATTGAAAGTAAATCAGATATTTTTTATATCCCATGCCCAGGTAGAACAAACCAAACACATTTTTGGAAAGGCCTCAGCTGGTAGATTAACATACATACGTTTAAGAGATTTCAGTGGACCGTAATTACACATGCATGTCGGTTTTCACTCAAAAATGTGTTTCATTTTCAGGTTTTTTAATAATACAATTGCTTTACCCATAAGGAAATTTCATGAAGATGCATAACAAAATAGCGCAGATTGTAGTTTTTTTCAGTTTCTAGGATTAGGGTTACCTTTAGGGTTTGAAATGTTTATAAATAATTGCAAACATATAACGCAGTGTATATAATAGATTGTTTTTGCTTCTGCAGAAGCCAAAAGTCTGGATGATATCAACCTTTTGTTTCAGAAAAAAATGTTTAAATAACAATTTAATGGAGACTACAATACCCATAACAGTGACGTCTCTGATGGAGCTTGCTGTTACCATGGAATTTTTTACTGGATGATAGGTACACATGCAGTTAAATTGTATCTATCAATTAAATTCATACTGAGGGTATGACCCTATATCCCTATTCTCAGCCAACCTTGAATTTAATCAGCCATGCAGAGAGAATGCAAAACCAGCATCCCGCTTTTATTTTCGTGATAGTCAAAGCAAAATGTAAACCCATGCATTTCCCATTTTAATACATCCATGTTTCCACCCCCCACCTCCCCGCGGAGACGTACTTTCATGAGGTTAGTTTTAGTGTGTGAATCCGTGCCCCCTCCTTCTCAATGCCGCTTTTAAAACCTGTGAAAATCTTCCTGCTCAAATTAATTGGTTTAAATTTCATTATGTTTGGCACAAAAAAAAAATCGGACAATCCTACTCAAGAACATCATTCAATGGATAATTTTTGTGACTTTGAGCACAAAACGTGAGACCGGTTTGCACCCTCCACAGGGCAAAGTGGCACAGGATGAGGGGATGAGGGGGTCAAGAAGAACATAGCCTTTACCAGGAACCCTTTCAGATTCACCAAGCAGCTGCTTTGGCAGAAACACTATGGCAGCCCAGCATGCCCCGAAATGGATGTTGACTAGCACCTCAACAACCCTTGAGCTGACAGAGCAAGGGAGCAAGAGCCAGAAACCTGCAGGGCCTTGATATCCCCACCAGAACCCACCTCAAGTTCAACAACAAGTTGCCCACCTTGAAGGAGGTCCAGGAGGTTGTCAGAGCTGCTAAATAAAAGCTCAGTCCCGGGCCCCAGCGGAGTGCCATACAAGGTCTACAAGAGGTGTCCCAGGCTCTTGCACTGACTATGGAGGGTCCTCCAGCCCAGAAGTGGAGATTCAAAGAGGGCGTCTGGATTCCAAAGGAGAACTCAAGTAACATTGAGCAGCTTAGGACCATCTCGCTCCTCAGTGTTGAAAGCAAGGTATTCTTAACTATTGTTGCCCGACGCCTGATAGAGTACTTCCTGAAGAACTCCCACATTGACACCTTGGTGCAGAATGGGGGAATCCCGACGTGCCAGGTAGCAATAGAGCACACAGGGTTGTCACCCAGTTGATCAGAGGGCAGGAAGGTAGAGGAGACGTAGTTGTTCTGTGGCTGGACCTCGCCAATGCCTACAGTCTATATCAGACAATGTGATGGAAACAGCGCCGGACTGGGATTCTGTTCCAGTCAAGACCAGGAACCTCATTCTGGACTACTACAACAACATCAACATTTCATTGACTGGAGCAGGCTTTTATCACAGATGTACCAAGGTTTCACTGCTCCCTGAGGACACAGCATCACTCCAGGCAACCAGCAGGGAGTTCGAGTCATGGCTGTCGACACTAGACAAATGCCAGGGAAGTTCAAGGCCTGAATATGCCAGCACCCTTCCATGATTCCTATGGCCCTTGACCACTGTCAAGCACTTTGAAAGGAGGATCAGCCACTTTCTGTGCAGGTAGCTGGGCCTACCATGAACAACCAGGTATGACTCCCCTTCAGAGGTCAGACCAAGGAGTTCATGGTTACCTGTGCTGCAATAAAGACTCAAATGACACCAAACTATCCATGGCTGTCAGCAGACCACAGAGAACCCAGAGAGGGCCTGTGGATGACGGCTGTGGATCAAAGGGGGCAATCCGTGGGCCACGCAGGCTACTTAGACACTGTCACCCACATATAGATCACTGGGCGAATGTGCCTAATTGTTGATTGACCCGAAACACCAGATGACCCCAGGTTACATCACTGATGATGTGTGCAACTGCATCGCAAGATGTGTGAAACATCTGTCAAGGTGAGGTAAGATATGCTAAGGTAAGGTAAGAAGGTAAGGTACAGTTAGAAGATTATATAAGATGTGGTAACATAAGTTAAGGTAAGTGAAGTAAGAAAATTAGATGGTGGACTTCATTGAAAGGAACAGTAATGAGAAATATATGTAAACGTAAAGATTCATTTTCACATATTATTTTCCACAATGACTTACCTTTGACTGCAACAACTTCTGTTGCGCTCTCTTTCACGAATATGCTTCCATTCCAATTTGCTTGGGCTTTACAAGAGTAGCTTCCGTTTTGGGAAGGATGTGCAACAGTGCTGTATGTTTCAGTTTTGGCCAGTTGGACGTTGTCTCTGTAGATGGAAAACTCTATGTCTTTATGGAGGATCCTCTCAGAGTATTTTGAGATGGAGCACTTCAGTGTGAAAAGTTCTCCTTCAAATATGTCTATGGGCTCCATAATCAGCTGTGGCTTTGAAAATAGCTCTGTTAAGTTGAGACAGAAAATCACATTTTGTTTAATGAATACACATTTCTTGAAATGTAATGTTTGTAATGTTGTCAATGTGTTTTCACTTTGATTCCTTACAATAATGCAGATGACAATGCAGATAATCTTTAGGTAACATAAAACAACCACATTTGTATTCTCTGCATGTGAAATCAGATTTGAGTCACAAATTAAGAAAATTAACAAATTCACAAAAGGATTGCGCGGCCTTTGCGCCCACTAAACCTGCGCATATAATACAAAAAGCAATGGTCTAACAAAGCACCCACAAACAGTGAAATGCACCGCAAACTTGGCTGCCATGCAAATAGCATTTTGGCGCTACATTGCTATTTGTACGTATTTAAATTAGGTATTATTCATACATTTGATGCAAAATTGGCCCCATTCTATGCAAATGATTCTTGTTGCAAAAATGCAATTCACAAACACCGGCGCGAATTGCCACACACAGCACACATTGCATGTGTGGGACATTATTACCGTCTTCAGAGAGCTGGTGGTTTCGTGGACCAAAAAATAAAATTTCCACAACTGTCTCTCTCAGTGCGCAATGGAGGAAGACAGCGGTCGAAGTACCAACAGTGCAAGTATCAACGGTTACAGGTACAACTACCAACGGGCACAGGGACGCTGGGACAAAAAAAACCCAGTATGTTTTTATTTTAGATGTAGGTTATTTTATTGTACTCTATTTCCTAATGGAACGAAACAAGCTCCGTGAGTGATGGGGACAATGGGGAATACACAATTTATTGATGTAATAAATCAACTGCGTGGCAAGAGTATGTTTTATTATGGATTTAATCATACTATTTAAATGTTTTATAGTCACTGCACATAAACTTACTAATACTAAAAATTACAACATTTTAATCTAAAAGTATAGTGTTTGAGTCTGCGCATATCCGCGGATCCGCAATCAGATGCAAAACAAGGGCAAATAGCACTCTAATGGAACAGTAATGAGAAATATATGTAAACGTAAAGATTCATTTTCACATATTATTTTCCACAATGACTTACCTTTGACTGCAACAACTTCTGTTGCGCTCTCTTTCACGAATATGCTTCCATTCCAATTTGCTTGGGCTTTACAAGAGTAGCTTCCGTTTTGGGAAGGATGTGCAACAGTGCTGTATGTTTCAGTTTTGGCCAGTTGGACGTTGTCTCTGTAGATGGAAAACTCTATGTCTTTATGGAGGATCCTCTCAGAGTATTTTGAGATGGAGCACTTCAGTGTGAAAAGTTCTCCTTCAAATATGTCTATGGGCTCCATAATCAGCTGTGGCTTTGAAAATAGCTCTGTTAAGTTGAGACAGAAAATCACATTTTGTTTAATGAATACACATTTCTTGAAATGTAATGTTTGTAATGTTGTCAATGTGTTTTCACTTTGATTCCTTACAATAATGCAGATGACAATGCAGATAATCTTTAGGTAACATAAAACAACCACATTTGTATTCTCTGCATGTGAAATCAGATTTGAGTCACAAATTAAGAAAATTAACAAATTCACAAAAGGATTGCGCGGCCTTTGCGCCCACTAAACCTGCGCATATAATACAAAAAGCAATGGTCTAACAAAGCACCCACAAACAGTGAAATGCACCGCAAACTTGGCTGCCATGCAAATAGCATTTTGGCGCTACATTGCTATTTGTACGTATTTAAATTAGGTATTATTCATACATTTGATGCAAAATTGGCCCCATTCTATGCAAATGATTCTTGTTGCAAAAATGCAATTCACAAACACCGGCGCGAATTGCCACACACAGCACACATTGCATGTGTGGGACATTATTACCGTCTTCAGAGAGCTGGTGGTTTCGTGGACCAAAAAATAAAATTTCCACAACTGTCTCTCTCAGTGCGCAATGGAGGAAGACAGCGGTCGAAGTACCAACAGTGCAAGTATCAACGGTTACAGGTACAACTACCAACGGGCACAAGGACGCTGGGACAAAAAAAACCCAGTATGTTTTTATTTTAGATGTAGGTTATTTTATTGTACTCTATTTCCTAATGGAACGAAACAAGCTCCGTGAGTGATGGGGACAATGGGGAATACACAATTTATTGATGTAATAAATCAACTGCGTGGCAAGAGTATGTTTTATTATGGATTTAATCATACTATTTAAATGTTTTATAGTCACTGCACATAAACTTACTAATACTAAAAATTACAACATTTTAATCTAAAAGTATAGTGTTTGAGTCTGCGCATATCCGCGGATCCGCAATCAGATGCAAAACAAGGGCAAATAGCACTCTGCAGCAAAACTTTATGGGTGTGTTTGCGCTGTGATATCATTCGTGCAATGTTTTGCGCACAATGTGTCATTTGCCAGTGATTGGGAAAAATGTTTTATTTTAAAATTTTTCCAGGGTCACGGTTTTGTCCCTAGCCTTGGACTGTTTGAAAATGTGAAGGATGTAGAACAGAGGAAAAATATGTGTAGAAGGCTCAATCTACAATAAAAGTAAACTTTCTCGTTCTACAGACTACTCGCAGAAGGTGAGGGAAAGTGAGGTGGCGCCGGTTTGGTTTTAAGGGGGTTCATTTTGAAAAATAAAAAAAATGATTAAATAAATAAATAAAATAAAATACCAAACGATGCTCTCCATCGTTTTTTTTCCACACTTTCACACAGTATTCCTTTACAATACAGCATTTCTTGCATAAATTATGCCTTGTCCAGACTTCTCAAAATCAGGATATCTAGTACTTGCCTTTGACTGTTATGTTTTGGGACGTTACTTTCTCTGCCATGCCCCACTCAGCTGCACACACATACTCCCCAGAGTCGGCCTCTTGCACTGTGAAGCTATGACGTAAATGGAGAACTGCCTCCTTGAGGATATGTATGTCGTCTTTGGTGAGATAAAGGGTGACGTTTTTGCTCGAATTCTTGACTTTACAGTCCACCTCTATGATGTCACCTTCAAAGACAGTGGTGTTGGGAGACACGTCCATGATGGGGGAGCTGAAGAGTTCTGTTGAGGGAGACAGAGATAATACAAAATGCACTGAACTGATTATGAACACCTGAAAAAGCAACATCAAAATCATATTTCACCACATTTCCAGGTGGTGACGCCTTCTCCCAAGGGCTAGCAAACATATTCACGGCGAGGCTGCCTTGGGAGACTAATTTCCCCCATCCCCCAAAAAGCATTAAACATTTCATCTGCCGATAATAAACAATGGTTTGTTTGAATGACAAACTTGCACGTTACTGACAAAAAGTCAAAATTTAACACCAAAAATTGAATCTCATTATTTAAGTTGAGTTAAAATATTTTGAGGGGGAAATTTTAAAATAAATAAATAAAACATAAAAAAAACATTCTGAAAAAAATAACTGCTGAAAAATAACATGACTTGCAAGGCCTCCATTGACTTACATGGGAATTTAGAAGGTTCATTGTTTTGAAACAAAGCTACTTGAGGGCCATCAGACCTTTGGCTTTACTCTTCAATCTGACTTCTAAGCTTGGTCCTAACTGTTCATCAAATTACCTTTGACTGTGACTTGAATCACGTTGCTATGATTGGACCTGCAAAACTGTGGATATGCCATATAGTCACAGAATATGGTGAAGACCCCGGCTTGTTTCAGGACCAGTGTGGTCTCAGTAAAGTTCCCAAAATTTGACCAATGCCCCTTCAGCGCTCCATTGTTTTGGGGTAGCAGATGAAAGTCGAAGATAAGGGGGCCCTTTTCCTGCGGAGCGCTGCAGGTGGCCACCAGATCCTCAGTTTCGTAGAGTGTGGTCACACTGAGCTCCAGCGTTGGGGTCTCCAGACCTACAGGGTGCAAGAGACAATCCACATGGAAAGGCAAAGAGGAAGAGCCGTCAACACCAAGCCTCAACCTCACTATTGTGGAGGTTGCAATGTTCATATTTCCCACATTATAGGAGACTACAGAGATAAGTCTTTGCTTATGCAGAGGAGTAACAACGGTTTATAGAAACTAGATTATCTGTTATACTGGATTACCTAAAATGTTGAGTATTTTGGCCATGCTGGTTACTCTGTTGTCCTTCACGGAGACCTGACACCTGTAGTCTCCAGAGTCGGCCACCCTGGCAAAGTCAATGCGATACAGGAACTCGGTGTCCGTGGTGTTGACCATGTGGACGATGTGGGTATTGTCCCGGATGAGCTGGAAAGTGTGTATGAGGGGGAGCGAAGGCTCGCCGGTGACGTTGATCTGACAGTGAAAATCCACCGTCATGACCCTCTTCACCCTCCTCGGCAGAATCGTGAGGTTAACAGAGTCAATGGTGTATTCTGTAGGTTAAAAAACGTCTCATATAAGAGGACAATTCGACACTGTTCATTTATGTACGTAACATTCAGAAGCCAATATATGTAGATGTGGGCGCTGTCAAGTCGGTTGTTCTTGCACATTAGACGGAAAACGAAACCAAATTTTAAAAATGAAATAATCGGAAAAAAAAGATCATTGGAAGAGAAGACGAATGGAAACAAAGTTGTGACAACTTTGGCCTCTATCGGGGCAACAGACCTCAGTTGGCTTTATTGTTCAATCTGACTTCGGTCCTAACACTTCATCTAATTACCTATGACTTGGACTTTAACCACGTTGCTATGATTGGAGTACCCAGCCTGTGGAACTCTGGAGACGGTGTAGTCACAGTACAGGAAATAGTCACCGGCTTGTCTCAGGAACAGTTTGGTCTCCGAAAGGTTACCATTAGAAACCTGTTCTGTTATCAGCGGGGAATATTTGGTTCTACGGTCCTGGTAAAATCGGAATTTGAGGGGACCCTTTTCTTCAGGGGCGCTGCAGGTGGCCGTCACGATGTCACCTTTGTAGAGCGTGGTCATGCTGAGCTGCAGCTTTGGGGTCTGCAGACCTGCAGGGTGCAATGGACAATCCACATGAAAGGGCAAAGAGGAGAAGACGAGCCGTCAACACAAAGCCTTTAACCTCACAGTTTTGGATATTGCAATGTACATATTGTCCACATCATGGGAGACTGAAAAGATAACCCGGGACGCTTGACTTCCACTGAGCTCTGAATCTCATAGGGAAAGCCCTTCTTCTGTTCCCTAAATCTCAATTTGTTAACTGTTAACTAACCCCTCCCCACTTTCTAACCGTTCACCTGTCTGTGTTAAAAAAAATAACAAAATACATTTCTTTGCTGTTGTCATTTGTTGAATACATACTAGTCTTTGCTCATGACGAAAGGTAACAGTTCATAGAAACTGGATTATCTGGTTTACTGGATTACCTGAAACTGTGAGTTTTTCGGCCAAGCTGGCTTTTAGGTCCCCCTTCATGGAGACCATACACTTGTAGATCCCAGAGTCGCCTGCTCTGGCAGGGTTGAGGCGATACACCAGCTCGGTGTCCGTGCTGTTGACCGCGAGGATGAGGATGTTGTCCCGGAAGAACTGGAAACTGTGCACGAGGCTGTTCCTGACCTTGCAGCGCAGGGTCACCACTGTGCCGCTCTTCACGTTCGTCCTTGGCAGGACTCTGAGGTTAACGCCGTCAACGGTGTATGCTACAGCTTAAGAGACACACACACACACACACACACACACACACACACACACACACACACACACACACATTGAAAAAGTATAAAGGATTTTCCTGAGCCTCAATAATCCTTTTTTCAGGACAGGAATAACATGCAAAGAGGCCCTGATGATAACTTCAGGAAAATGCTGTTGCTTTGCAATGACAACGTGGACCTGTGACCCACAAATTGTTTCACATCTCATACAAAAACGAAGAAGACTCATAGCATCATAGTTCCACCAGCAAAACTTCGGTCTATACAAAAGCCGCCGTTTGACACAGTTCACAGCGGAGACCCGACGGAGGGGAGATGATGTAACTGCATACTTACACGAAGGAGCTCCCGCAACTTGTGTTAGACCACGTGTAAGAATGCAAAAACGCAACGAAGGGGCCAATATAAAACAACAAAACAACAACGAAAAAACAACTCACAGAAGAGGAGGAGGCCAGTGAGCAGCCAGGAGAGTGTATCGGGGAGGGGAGCCATTCCAGAGACGAACGTGGAAGTGGACGGCTGAGGGCCAGCGAGTAGAGGCAGAGGCTGAAAAGTGGGGTGAGAATACAGGGTAAGAATTGTAGGATTGTAGAACAAGGGTTGCACGTCGCATAAACGTGAGTGTGTGTGTGTGTGTGTGTGTGTGTGTGTGTGTGTGTGTGTGTGTGTGTGTGTGTGTGTATTTTTTTTTTTTTTTTTACTTATCGAACATCCTCCTTAATTTGGCCAGGAAATCCTGCTGTCGTTGGAATCAGGATGTTGAAGGTAAGACAGAAAGTCATTTTGCTACCATCAGCAGCCTGAGTGTTGCGGTGAAATGAAAGCTTTTGGGTGAGAAGAGCTGGGTAAGTTGCGTTATGGGTTAGGCTGCGGCACGGACACAGAGGGAACGGTTCTTTATGCAAGTGTTGTTTTCCCTGATTGTAACACTTCTGGGTTGAGGGAAAGGGGGACCCGGAAGACTACTCATGAGGATATGACTTGGAGGTGGTCTTGCTCCACCCTCTGGCTCCAACTGGAACGGAATCCCCTCTTATAGGAGCGCCTCGGGCCCCGCTCACTGTGACGTCACAGCATCCGTCGCGTGTGATATGCTGGAGATGCACTTGTGGGCTTTTCCGGTTAGGGTGCCACAGGTCGTCAAAGAATCCTAAGCTACATCCCATGGTGTTTACTTTGGGACGTTGACAGACAACTCAAAAACAACACCAATGATGTCATTTGTTCTCTATTCCCTTTTGACTTTTCAGACCCTTTTTTTTTTTTTTTATAGTAGCCCAAGCAGCAGATCTTGCAGCGCCCGAAACCGTAGTAACCCTCAATATTTCCTGCACGTGTACTATCCAGTAAACTGACGCTGAAACAGAATCGGCCAATACAAACTGTGTTATTTATGTCACATCGGTTGATTTGCTTGGGCTTGGTAAGGCTGATTGCAATCAGGCAATGAATTTATCAACTGCAACTCACATGTACCAAACATGAGTCAGAAAGCAGTGTACCATCCTGAAGGTCACGGGTGTACCTCCATTTCTGTATTACATCTAATTGTTCAAGAACTCACAAAACTGCATAGGATGAAATGAATAAAAAGCTTCAAACCCTTTTATGCTCAAACGGCAAGGCCTCGTAGAAAACATAACAACTTAACAGATAAAGAATCTTCTTCTTTTTCTAAACACTGGTACATAGACGACACCCCAACCGTGTCCAACTTGATATCTAAACGTAACCATCTGTCACCCGACATTTTTCGGACTATTGGGGTTTCCGAATAGAAATACGCCTTGCTGGGTCTCAAAGGTTTGGTTTCTTGAAGCGATTCATCCTGTGTCTTGACGGGTAACAAAGACAAACAAGATCTTCGTTTTTCTGACTACTTCCACATCCAGAACTATTTTTGACTTTTCACCCGCCGGGCACAGTAATTATCAGCTGTGAAGCGCTGTTTCTAGTCAGTTGGGGGTTGCCAGGTATACATGCCAAAATCTGGGTAAATTGCCATTTAACTGCAGTAAACTGCAGTAAACTTTACAGGGAACTTTTCGATGGTGTTTTGGTCGGTGCTTCATTCTCAGGAAATCTCAGTATTGCATTTAACTCTCTTGTGGGGTTCTTTAATAGCAGGGGCAGCTGAGCGTAAGTTAATTATTGTTTGAGAATTAACCCTATCTGCTCCCCGCTTCACTTAATTGTTCCTCACCAACATTAACAGACATTTAACAATATATTTCTGTCCACCGTCGTTCCTGTCCCGAAGATCGCCTCTCCAACCTGCCTGAATGACTACCGTCCGGTGGCCCTCACCTCGGTGGTCATGAAGTGTTTCGAGAGGCTGATTAAGGATTACATCTGCGCCTCCCTCCCCCGCACCTTGGACCCGTTGCAGTTCGCGTACCGGCAGAACAGATCCACGGATGACGCGGTCTCTCAGGTACTGCACACCACGCTCACGCACCTGGATGGCCAGAAGGGGGCCTATGTGAGAATGCTGTTCATTGATTATAGTTCAGCTTTCAACACCATAGTCCCCACCAGACTGGCTGTCAAGTTGTTGGAGCTAGGATTGAATGCTCCGCTGTGCACCTGGATCCTGGACTTCCTCACAGGCCGCCCCCAGGTGGTCAAGGTGGGGAAGTACATGTCAAGCTCCCTCACCCTGAATACAGGATCCCCCCAGGGCTGCGTCCTCAGCCCCCTACTGTACTCCCTGTACACACATGACTGTATGGCCAGGTCCAGCTCCAACACCATCATCAAGTTTGCTGACGACACCGTGGTCGTGGGCCTGATCACCGACTGCGATGAGAAGGCCTACCGCGAGGAGGTGGCTGACCTGTCACTCTGGTGCCAGGACAACAGCCTCCACCTGAACGTCAGCAAAACCAAGGAGCTGATTGTGGACTTTAGGCGTGGATCACAATCGAGGACGCACGCGCCGTTGTGGATTAATGGGACTTCTGTCGATAGGGTGAGCAGCTTCAGATATCTGGGAGTCCACATCACAGAGGACTTAACATGGACTGTTCATACAGACACTCTGGTGAGAAAGGCGAGGCAGCGTCTCTACCACCTCAGGCAGCTGAGGAAATTCCGGGTCTCGGTGAGGATCCTCAAGTCCTTCTACTCTGGAGCAGTGGAGAGCATCCTGACAGGCAACATCACTGCCTGGTTTGGGAACTGTACTGCCCAGGACAGGCGGGCCCTGCAGAGGGTGGTGCGTTCAGCTGAACGTACCACTGGAACTACCCTCCCCCCCTTGCAGGAGTTATACACCAGGAGGTGTAGTAGCAGAGCCCGTAGGATCATGAAGGATCCTCATCACCCCAACAACGGACTGTTTCAGCTGCTGCGGTCAGGCAAGCGCCTCCGCAGTCACGCAGCGAGAACAGAGAGACTGAGACGGAGTTTCTTCCCTCAAGCCATCAGAACTGTCAATGCTGACCTCACCAGGGGTCCTAACTGAGCCATGCACTAGGCTCCACTACCTACTGTACTGTATGTAGCATACTGTACCGCATACTGTATCACTGTTCAGGGTTGTTCGTGATGCCGTATTGCTGCGCCGTACTGTTGTATACTGTGCTGTATTATCCCAAACACTACCTCACACTATTCACATTCACATGCCACTTTAATTCACATGCCACTTTTAATGCACATATCTGTATATACATAGCCATATTCCTTCAACCTATTCCATTTTATTTCAATTTATTTTTTATTGTATTTTATTCTATATATTTTTTATCTTATTCTATAAGTATTCCACTTACTGTATTACGTTTTAGGAGTCAGTTAGTCGGTCTATTAGAAAGTAATTTTCTACTTTTTATTTTATTTTATTTTAGTACTTTTTCCTAGGACTTCTTGTGTGCTATCACCGGGTGCGTTGCATTACATTTCACTGCATATATGTATGGAAGTATGTATATGTATGTGACAAATAAAAATCTTGAATCTTGAATCTTGAATATTTTTTATTTTTTCTTCCCACATTGACCACAGCAGGCAGGGCAAACTTATACGAGTTCTCTTGATCATTTCTTGCCTTTCCCCATTTTATTTTAATTACCATTTATTTTGTTTGTGTTCATTCGATGTTATGTTCACTATAATTTCAACGGTTCAAGTGGATAAAGTGTGATAAAATAAATACATTTATTGGAAAGAGGTTGCCTGTTGGTTTTCCTCAACCGTTGAACTCCGGAGTCAACGTGAACGGTGAAGAACGCCTTAACCCTTCTGAGGCTGACGAGTTACGCCTGGTGATGGACCTACCTCAATGAACCCATTCCCTTTTTTCCCCCCAACAAAATCAAAACGGGGGGGTGGTGCCCTAAACGAGACAAATACAAATGATTAGTCATTGATTATTAAATATCAAACATCGAATTGTAGTGGTAACAGTACAACGATATAACTTTTTTTTTGTTTGTTTTTTTTGTTCCAACATTAAAATCACAGCTTCAAATTCATTATGATGCTACAATGACTTGTAACATGGAGAAGGCGTCTATTCCATTCGTGCATTTGCACTCAGAAACTGTGGGGGCGCCCCATTCCAAATACCAAAAGGTACATAGTGCTGCTTTAATACGGCTACAATTTGGCACCAAGTAAAGATAAAATCTGAAAATTGGAGGGTTAGTACTTTTTTAATTCAAGCTGTAAATTAGAAAACACACACACACACACACACACACACACACACACACACACACACACACACACACACACACACACACACACACACGTCGATGCATATCAACTGGTGATAATACATCTGCCGTTACCGGTAGAGGTCAGATAAAAAATAAATTACTCTCTCGGGGGAAAGTATTTCCTCAGAGAATAGTATCAATCATGTTCAAACGGAGGTTTCTCAACCGAAATTGGAGGAATTCGCACGTTTTGAGGCCGTTCATGTTGTGGCGTCGCCACAGGCTCCGTGAGCAATAGTGTTTCAGTACTCCAATGTAACCACTGGGGGGCGCTAATGTCCAGAGGATAAAAGGTCCTCGAAAACATCCAGCCCAGCCTGCACCCCCCTGCATGTTTTCCCCACCGGCTTCATCTGCATGGAGCCGCCACTAAGCTCTCGCAGACGCACGCACGCACATACACACACACACACACACACACACACACACGCACGCACGCACGCACGCACGCACGCACGCACGCACACACACGCGCGTTCTCAAGTAGTACATTCTATCTTTTGCTGACCTTAAGTTGATTCTGGTGCCGTTGGTGGCGCCGGACTGCAGACCGTAAATTGTGTCATTGCTCAGCGGTAATATTTGGGGGTTTGGAAAAGCAAGAAATGTGTTGAAAGGTGTGTAGTTGTGTGTGTTTGCCGCCTAATCTAACCCCATTCATATCGACAAAGCACTCACGCACGTGGGCGCACACAGACGTCAAACACCTTTTGTCATATAGTCATATAAAAAGCCATAAAAAAATATTTTTCAATCCGAATGTTGTGCATGGAAAACAGTTGTGAAACAGTTGCATGTGCACACGGTGAGCAGCTGAACTGTGCTTACGGCCAAGTCAAAAGGGATCAATGGCAGATCGGGACCGTCTTCAGACAGCAAGAAGAAATGATGAAAATTTTGAATAGAACGGTGACTAAATAGGAATCACTGCCTGTGGTGTGGCGTAGTCTTTTCTATTTCATATCCTATGGCAATCCAAATAAACAAACAGACCTGATTTTGCTGTAGGTGCAAAGCTCTCCCACCCCCGTGTAAAACCCAAACACAAGACTCAAAGTGAACGCCGACCCGCGCTCAGGCCGAGCTCCCGTGACGCGACCGCATCGGCGACCCGCCAAACTCCCGGCTCAGACGTCGGGGCTTCATGTTTATGATCCGGTCAGATCAAGCCGAGTCGAGGTCGTTGGGAGAGCCTGTTATCACAGTCGCCGTCTCACCGGGGCTTCACGGTTCCAGGTTCCTCCTGACGACAAGAAGGTTTTCCCAGGAAGGGAGCGGGGGCGACCAGCCGAACCCGGGGAAGCGACGGAGGCCGAGTGGAGGTGGACAATTCCAGGTTCAGAAAGTAAAAATCCTGCCCCCGGTGTTCACGCTCCAGCCGCCCACTGATCCGGCTCACCAGCTGGACCCCCCTGGGTTGACGCTATTTAGCAAATCCACGCGGTTGACTCGAAAATCCCGGAGTGGTGTTCCACTTTCTGGCCGCGGAGACATCCAAATACGATTTTGGGTCGGCCGCCTAGCGTTGGACTGACAGTTGGTATCCGCTCCTGTCTGAAAGCCCTCTCCCCTGTTTGCGCCCAGATTCTTTGAAAGACTTTGCAACTCGCCAGTACCCACTCAGTATTTGATGTTTGACGTTCGATTTTTTATTTGGGGATTTTTTTTTACTTGGCGGACATGCTGTTGTCAAAGTTGTCTCCGAAATGAGAGCTGTGACGGCCGTGCCGGCGTAAACATCAACTTAGATGTATTATTGTCGATGGGATGGAGGATAGACCGGAACAACACCCCTTTAAGTCGTGTCGTCGCCGAGCTACGTGCATCGCAACTCAGCCTTGGCGCGCCTGAATTAGAAAACTCAATAAAAGCTGAGTTTCCGTCGTTACATAATGAGACTCCTGAGTCAAAACGATGGCGAGCGGAGACGCGTCCGCCGAGAGGCAAACAAACGCTGCTTTTGATTATACAAGCAGTAAACCCCTGTAGAGTAACACAGAAAATCCAAAACCACCGTTTGCGGGGCGGGTGGTGTTATTGGAATAAATACTGTACTGTATGGAAACGTTCTGTCCATCTATGGAGCCCCACTATTTCTTCACCCTTTGGAGTCTTGGGTCTTTACTCTTGTCCCGATGCCCAATTTGTGGACCCGTCAATTCGAGAAAAAAATCTCACCCGTCCGTCTTCGGAGGATCTCTTTCCCTTTGGTGCTGTGACAAAATGTGCTGATTATAAGTTGTTTTGGACGATGCAATGACACATAGTCCAAAAAAAAAAAAGGATAAAAAAAAACAGATCCAGTAAAAAGCTACAATTCTGACCACCACACGACACAGTTATGGCTGATGATCACTGCCTGCTCCGGCTGCAGGCTCCAGCTGATGACAAACAGTTATTTATGAATTTCTTTAATGTACATTTATTTATTCATTTACTTATATGTCTTTTATTTTATTTATTTCATGTCTTTGATGCAGTTGTTTTCAGAAGTTTCCGGATTGAAGTGTCCCCAATAGTCTTTTGTCAGTATTATGTTTCTAATTATGTGAAGCACTTTGTAACCTTGGTAATCCATTATTATAAAGGTATTACTGGATAATTATAATTTTTAAGATAATATTTGACAAATGTTTGATAAAGACCTTATTTTGTTAGGACAGTTTTGCGGTTTTAATCACTGTCGGTTCTGAGTAAGTTGGAGTATTTTTGACACAAAGATACCTGGAAGGGTTTAATTCTAAGGTAACACATATACAGAAAAAACTAAAGTCATAGCTCTCTTTATCTCTCTCTCTCTCTTCCCCGCTGTCTCACCTGCATAAAGTCGTCATCCCATCTTTCCCCGCATAAATCTAAGCAACAGATTCTTGCAGGCGCTCTCTCATCCCTACTTTCCCTTTTTCCCTTGATTCCTTAGAGTACATCCTCCCCCTCTCCGTCTCTCTCTCCTTCTGTCTGTTTCTTTTTTTTCCCCCACTAATTCAATCGGGTGACTGTGAATTTCACCTGCCCGACCAGCCGCCCCCTCTCTCTCTCTCTCTCTCTCTCTCTCTCTCGCTCTCTCTCTCTCTCTCTCTCTCTCTCTCTCTCGCTCTCTCTCTCGCTCAATTCCTGCCGCTCTCCCTCCACCTCTAACCCACTTCTAGTGCTAAATCAATAATAAATGATGGGAGAGGGTTGCGCGGTGATGTGGTGTTTCCATGTTCCCAGTCTCCGCTCTGCAGCGGGATAACACACCGACCGGGAGATGACAGCACAGATGCCGCCCGCAAGTTCAGGAATCAAATTAGAGGACTTGAGAATAAAAAAAAAAGGGGTGTTATAAACACCTAAGAACAGGGGTTCTCAACCCTTTTTGGCCCGTGATCCCGTTTTCCAGGTCTCAGCAGTTAGAGAGTGACCGATGTTCTTATTTATTTTACCCTGTTTATTCGGATTTTCCCTTTCGTCCTGTGAAAAAAAGGGCCTCTCACTGTACTTGTACACTGTACTGCCATCTGTTAAAATAACAAAAGTTTTTAGTTAAAAATGAATTTGATTGCAGTGTCGCAAAATATTCCAATCCTAAAATATTACAAACATCACATCACCACAAATTTTAGTTTACGAGTTGCACATTAAAAATACCAAATGTGTCCAGTTGAGTTATTCATGGAAGTGGAATTTCTACTAATTCTATTAAACTCTGAAATCAACAAACTACTTAATTACTGACATCTATAGCACCATCACAAATAAATCGCAGTAATCCAATCCGTTATTTTGTTACTGTCTGGAATCTCTAGCCGTGTGGCGTAATGAAGCGTTGGAGATCAAGTGAATGCAGCCAAACAGACTGGTTGTCCTCACGGGAGAGGGAGTGGCGGCCGAACGACGGCAGAATGCCTTCTCCCCAAAAACGGAAGTCTCTGTACCGACCTTCCGGTGGCTTTCCCATCTGCAACGCTTGCTTTCTTCTCAGCTCTCTCACCCCTCTCCTTCCGCCTGTTTCACAAACACCGGATGTTGATCAGGGTTGGCGTGCGGCTGCGTCACCTCCAGGTTTGCGTCGGTTGCCCGTTATAAGTACTGACTGCTCAGCACCGGGCCCGATTCCTGAAGGGACGCTGTCCGTGGTGCTGAATCATTTGTCGCGATCATTTGTTTGTTGTGTCATGAATGGAGGTGAGTGTGATGTATATATATATATATATATATATATATATATATATATATATATATATATATATATATAAAAATGCAGCCAATTTCTTTGTCCTCGCTGCGGTACATCCTTTGTTACTTTGTTCCTCTGAGCTCCGCCGTCACCCGGGCACACGGCTCGTGCATCCGCCTGGACAGCTCCAGCAGGACCCCGCGGGGAGCCATTGTTCTGCCATGCCCGCCGTGCTTCCTCGCACGTACAGACAGGTCTGAACGTTCAATGCCTCCTTTGAGGACGCGCTATTTTTCCACAAAAGGCCGCTGTTTTCTTCTCCGTTTTGCTCGATAAAAGTTTTTCCTCTCTTTCTTCTCCCTCCTGCGGCATCGCCCTGTTACGTTTCAAGGCTTTTCAGAGGGGACGCCATGGAGACCGCAACTGCTCAGCGAACAGCTTATTAAAAAGAATCCTTCGTTATGCCAACTGTGAACTGTCGGAATAGATTCACAAGGTAGAGAGGTAAAGAGGTAAAGAGAGATAAAGGTGTAGAGCGGGACAGACAGCGAGAGAGAGAGAGAGAGAGAGAGAGAGAGAGAGAGAGAGAGAGAGAGAGAGAGAGATTTCACTTGAAAGCCACTTTGTTATACTCTCTGCAGATGGCATTGAGGCCATTGAACGGCAACAAAATAGACCCTCTCTCTGTCTCTTAGTACTAGAGGTCCAGCCCGCAGGAGTTTTTATTTTTAAATCTTCTTGCCGTTTTTTTTTTGGACAAAAGTATCTGGTGCACGACAACCGCAGTACACACAGACATGGTTTGTTGTTTCTTGTTGTTGGAGTTTGATCAACGTCGTAGTAGAACAACGTTGGCACGATTTGATTGGTTTCAGGAGCAGCCCGCTTTGTGACATCATCAAATGAGTCCAAGCTTCGTCTCTCGGAAGTCATTCCCATCCAGTGACCTGCGCCCTGTGGACTGCATAGCGTTTTCCACGCGTAGACAGGCAACTTGAGCCGACGGCGCGTTTTAAAGGAAACTCAGAATAATTTTTCTAAAAACCCCAAAAGACCATGATCGGTCAGAGAAGGCGCTTTCGCACAGCAGGAAGTTCTAAGAATCTTTAGAGGGACCTTTATTTTGTGTTTGCACTGCATGATCCAGGAACGATTGTAATTAGAAAAACGTTCTTGAGGGACATTTAGACTAAACGACACAAGAGGAACATTCAGTGACGTAAGTGCCCAAAGATTGGAAAAACACATTAAAAATGAGATACTTCATTTAAAGTAAACATGTCTTTATTTATACAGTGGAAACCTCTTTAAGTGATCACGGTTACAGTGATCAACCGCTCATATGGGTCAGAAAGTTTGGGACGGAATGATTCCTACAGATATGCTGTTTAAATAATTCCCTTATAGTAATCAAGTAGTCCGCTTAGAGGGTTCACTTTTGGTCTTTTCATATATGACAACATATGGAAGAAAATAAATGGGGATAAATGCTCCGCTGCGCATTTATCCCCAAAAAACTAAAACAAATAAAAACAGTGCGGCCTATTCACAAAGCGATCACTATTAGAGCTTTCCACTGTTCACAATTTATTTCCAAAACATTAAATCTGGGCCAATCGATCACGACAGGTTTCCCTCAGTGCGACCCGACCAAGTGGCATCGCCAGTCAGTCAAGAAGGAGTGGACAGAGCGTCCATCCTTAGAGGTGAGTCACACTTGTGTTAAAGAAAAGACCAAACAAATCTCAGAAAACCTTGAGTGAAAAAAACTACGAGGCGTTCAACGTATACTCGGAAAATTGTAACTCGTACTGCGTTTAACAGAACCCGGAAAAATGTAATACGTACCTAACACAACTAAACTGGACCCTGCCTTCAGCTATATAAATATATATATATATATATATATATAAATATATATATATATATATATATATATATATATATATATATATATATATATATATATATATATAAATTATATAATAGTAATAATATTATTATTATGAGTAGTAGTAGTACACTATTATATTTTTTGAACATATTTGGTAGCTATGAATAACCATTCACACTTCACAGGTAAAGACAATGAGACCTACAGCCGTCACCACTTGTGTTTCCAAACAGTGTATGAGCCACACAGCCCATGCAGGAGTCTCCTGCATGTTGTTCCTTCTGCTCCTTCTGTGTTGAGATTTTGGGTACTGTGTACAAACCATTAGTCAGAGAGACGGTGAAAGCAACCGTGAGTAACTCAGGTTTAACCTAAGATATCAGAGTTTTCATTAGTCACCCTCTCCCACTCTCTTCTCCCACGGTATCAATAGACAGTTTAAGGGCGACTCGGCGCCGTGATCTCTCATTCGAACCACCTACCCACGAGACGGAGCTATGGATTTCAAAAGCCGCCCATCTCGGAGAAATGTGTTTGACCCCAACATTTTTCGGCGAAGGCACCAGCGGCTCGGAGGAGCAGCCGGGTGGGAGCCGGGGTGGCGTGAGAGTGGGTGGAGTTAGAGGAGACACCGTAAATAACCCTCCGCAGAATAGAGCCTCTCCAGAGAGTTATGTCTTCCTTCGGTCCTCATGCATCATGAAGTGGGCGCAGGTTTATTCTATTTATTATTTTATTTTTTTGAGAGGACAGTGCTGACACACCAAGTGCTTCCAAACCCAGAACTCGCACAAAGAAAGGGACAGGGAGAGTTGGGGAGGGAGAGAGAGCGAGAGAGAGAGAGAGAGAGAGAGAGAGAGAGAGAGAGAGAGAGAGAGAGTGCCATGATCATTTGATCAGGCCTGTTGTTGTTGGTCCTTGGAGCCGAACTTATGAAGGGCTTCAAACCAAGGCCGGTTCATACGGTGTATTCTCACTGCCAAATTGCATTTATTTGAAACCCCAGTGTTTCCGCGTCCAACCTTCTGTTTACTCAATGAAGGCCTTGTGATATCAGAAAGGGTATGAGAAAGAAAATGTATTTATAAATGGGAAAGGGGATCGTGGCGTAACCTACTTACACAGAAATCAATATGCTTCAGCACGCGCAGACGCACACACACACACACACACACACACACACACACACACACACACACACACACACACACACTCTCTTTTGAATTCCCCCTCCCCCGGGAAAATCAGATCTGATCTCATTTTTATCTCATCTCATCCCGACCACATTTTGAGTTCCCCCGTCGTGACAGACTCTGTCCAAACGTTGACACGGAGATGGGACGTGATCGTCGATGTGTCATCCAGATGGAGCCGCTTCGCCGTCCGCCGCGTGAAAGACGGGCGCGGGCGACTGAAGCCAGCGGACAGCTCGGGGGAAGGAGGAGAAATATTTGCTCGAACTCAAACGAGAGACCCGTCAGGGAGGGTGACCACGCCCCAAGATGCACGTAACAGCCTTCCTGTCTTCTTTACGGAACAATACGTTTCAGGATCACAATCCACACACCCATTGGAATAATTACACATAGATGTCATATAGGTATATTATTACGTCCCGCAGGAACAAAATAGATTGAGCTTGTATTTGCCGTGAGAGGTTTCCTTCTTTTTTCCGTTGCAGTTTAGAGCACCTTTGCGTTGTCGTAGTGAGTCGTAATGGCAGCAGCTCGGGTTTCGCACTAAAACTGGAGACGAACCTCCGGCCGTCGGCTAGTGGCGCTGACGCTACAGTAGCTAAGGGGACCGATCGATGGAAACCCTAACTAGCAGCTTTATGTTAATGCTACCAGCCGAGGACGCCGCAGAGTCACACAACGAGATTACATCGGCACCCCGAGGGAGCAGGGGCGCCCCCCCCCCCCACCCCCGTTAATCATCGTCGGAGCTGATTAAAGCCTCTGCATTTAGCCTCGCTCCCTAACTTTATTAAAAAAAATTTAAAAAAAAACCCTCCCGTCGCGGGGGAGAACCCACTCACAAATCAATGCAAACACGAGCGTGTTTGATGGCAAAGAAGCACGGGAGGGGACCCGTTTCTCCCCGCCCAAAAGCAACTCTTTTCTTTCCCCGGTTTTCGTCCCGGAGTTGAAAAAGGAGGAAGGTGCCGGAAATTAAAAGGAGGATAGAGGCGGAGGCATAGAGAGAGAGAGAGAGAGAGAGAGAGAGAGAGAGAGAGAAAGAGAGGGGGAGAGAGAGAGAGACGCCCCCCCCCCCCCACTTGACATCCACCAGAAACAAAATGTCTCAGGATGACAGCGAGCCTTGCAAAGTGTTCCTGTCGGCTGCCGCCGCCGCCGCCGCCGCCGGCAGCGCTGACATGTGACGGGGCTGCAGTGCGGGGAGTCAAAGAAATACTCAGGGAAAGTTACAAACTTTTATTTATTTTTTATTTTTTCTCCCCCCCACCCCCAATATTTCTTGTGCTGTGAAATTTTTCTGGAATGCCGGGCTAGGAAATGCATTTTGAATTTTATTTCTTTTGAGTTATGGGATTTGGCAGTTGCGCTCATATTCTTTCAAAAAAACTCAATATCATTGCATTTTAGATGAAAACCAAAAAAAAACAAAAAACAACAAAAAAAACGCTGTTGAAGCAAAAGTGCAAGACAGAACTAAGGAACTTTGGAGGCAGGAAAGTTGCAGAAGTTATGGTAATGCCCATCGCCTGGTGTTGGCTGACAAATAATGGTTATTATTTGAAAGGAGTAAAATGAGCGATCTCCAATTGAAATGAGAGAATTACAGAAAAAGAAGAGCAAAATAAAACCCATAACAACAGAACAAAGGCTGATATTTCTCCATTAGCTCTTTGCTGTCAAGTGGAGGCGTACGTGACAAGTTGCACCACCGCAGGCTCCTTGAGACGATTGCCGCAGCGCTAATCCCACAACCCCGGTGTCTCTTCTGGTTTAGGGAGTTATTTATTTGATATTTTATTTACTTTTCATTTTTCTTCCATTTGCCACCTGAGAGGCTCCTGTCACCGACCGTGCACGGCGGCTCTTGCCGGCACTTTGTTCCAAGAGTTTCCAGAACAGTCTCAGATAAAGATAAAGAGCCTCCTCGACCCCTTCCCCTCCGTCGACAATAATTTATTCGCGGGGCGGCTCATTCCATCGCGGATGCAAAACGGAAATTCTCGGTATCGATATCGCTCTCTGAGACCGAAAAAAAAGAAATCCGTTAAGCCGCTTGAAATGCGACTCTCAAACAAATGCTTTATAACTGTGAGTATTTATCCAGCACTTAACCCTGAATTAACAAAGACGCTACGGGTGGATGGGAGGGCGGGGGCAGGACGGATGAGGGATCATCCCCCCGCCGTCCCTTCCAGCCACCGGGCCTGATTTGAGTGTCAGGAGCGGGTGAATGTCAGAGGGGACGGGGATGAAGGATGGGGTGAGAAACGGGGGTCCTTGGCAGTAAAACTAAAAAAAAGAAGTTAAAAAAAAAAACGACAGAATACGGACTTCTCTCGGGATCCATCGCATGAACGTTTTTATTTTTTTTTACCCGCCTTGCAGCACCAGAAACCTACCTGGGTTTGAGTCCCGTTTTTGGGTTCGATCTGTGTTGGGTTTGCATGCTTTTTCCCTGTGATTTGAGTGTCTGGTGGTGTGGGGCCTTCGGGTTGCCTGTCTGTCTGTCTGTCTGTCCGTCTATCTATCTATCTATCTATCTATCTATCTATCTATCTATCTATCTATCTATCTATCTATCTATCTATCTATCTATCTATCTATCTATCTGTCTATCTGTCTGTCTGTCTGTCTGTCTGTCTATCTATCTATCTATCTATCTATCTATCTGTCTATCTGTCTGTCTGTCTATCTATCTATCTAAAGTGACGGTGCTAAATCCCCCTTTAGAGTTAGGTCATAAACCATGAACTTTACCAGAATGGGGAACAGAGTAATAATTAAACCCTAAATCCTGAAATGTGTTTGCCAGTGACCTTGGCGCAGCAGCCAAACATCGAAACGACGGTGGATTTTTAAGAGTCTGCGAGATATATATTTTCTTTGGTGCCAGAATATAATAATAATGGCGTGTAAGTGTTACCATGGTAACGGCTCCTCCGGTAATGAGCGGCCTGTCAAAGGCTCCGTCTACCTGCGTCTCCACAGTGCAGCCAGATGAAAGCACAGGAACACATTCCTAACAATCCACGGATTTAATAGCACCGACTGATAGAGAGGGGAGGAGTGTGTTATTTTGCGGTGAAGAATGAAGATGAAAGGTGCTGAGAAGTGGGGGAAGGGCATGACAGAACGGACTAGAAATAGATGACGGGAGATGGAGAGACGGAGAGACAGAGAGAGACACACAAAGGACGCCTGATGACGGCATTCAGCCCAGTTAAACAAAAGGTTTCTATTATAATTTCATACCAACTTCTCACGTCTCTGTTATCAAACAGAGAAGTGATCAAAAAAAAGAACAAGGCTTTAATTGGGGGTGGAAGCGGGCCGACACTCTCCACACACCTTTGGTGAATAAATTAACAAATAAGAGAGATATTTAAGCGGTTCCTTTGGCGACGTTGCCATTTATTTCTGCGAGGCATTGAACCGACCGACAACTTAAAGGACTCCCGTGAAATTCCACTAAAATTCTACCAGTCACTGTTTAATTCTTGTTGCGCAGCTATTAGTGTAATTACAGCACTGTCTGTATCACTCATTCTCAGTTTTCGTAGGTCCTGTCCGTAAATATAGATAGATAGATAGATAGATAGATAGATAGATAGATAGATAGACAGACAGACAGACAGACAGACAGACAGACAGACAGAGATATTTATGACTCTATAATACATAACACTATATAATACCGTATGTATGCGTGGAGCTGCAGCGTACGCACAAAGCACTGTGACAATCAAAGGAGTGATGGAGGAGTCGAGGGAGATGGAAAGGCATTGTAGTCAGAGCGTAAAGGATGGAGAGATAGAGTGTGTGGGAGGATCGGGAGGTGGAGGTGTGCACACTGGAGCCGAGGAACAGGCTGATCAATCAATCAATCAATCAATCAATCAATCCATCATTCAATCAGTCAGTCAGTCGCACATTTAGAACTTTTTAAACACAAATGCAAAATGCTTTCCAATAAAACTAAGAAATGCACTTTGGAGAAATCCAGTTTATTATTCAGCACACGGTACCTAGTCAAGTCTTTCCATCTATCTTGTTCCTTTAATCTATCTATCTATCTATCTATCTATCTATCTATCTATCTATCTATCTGTCTATCTGTCTATCTATCTATCTGTCTATCTATCTATCTATCTATCTATCTATCTATCTATCTATCTATCTATCTATCTATCTATCTATCTATCTATCTGTCTATCTGTCTATCTGTCTGTCTGTCTGTCTATGGTAAACCAACAGGAAAAGAGAAAGAGAGGGAGACGGGGATAAAGGAGACACTGGGTGTTTTGGAGATAAAGAAAACAGTCTGTCTGTCTGTCTGTCTGTCTGTCTGTCTATCTATCTATCTATCTATCTATCTATCTATCTATCTATCTATCTATCTATCTATCTATCTATCTATCTGTCTGTCTGTCTGTCTGTCTGTCTGTCTGTCTGTCTGTCTGTCTGTCTGTCTGTCTGTCTGTCTGTCTGTCTGTCTGTCGATGGTAAACCAAACAAAAAAGATGAGGAAAAGAGAAAGAGAGGGAGACGGGGATAAAGGAGACACTGGGTGTTTTGGAGATAAAGAAAACAGATGAAAGCTCTGAAACTGGCGGCGCGGCGGTGGGAATATGAGGTGAGAGCCGCTTCCCGGGCCTCTGTGCCGGGGAACAGGCAGCGGTGAGGGTCAGAGGTCAGGGGACGACGTGGCGTTCACCCACATGGATGGAGGCTGAATGTGGTGACTCATATGCGCCCTGACATTAAGCTCCGCTTAGCACGCCGCGGCATCACAATCACACTTGAGCTACTGCAGCGGTCATGAGCACAGACGGCACGAAAACACACTCCCTCAGGGGTTCATTATGGAATTTAATTAGGATAACAGATTTATGTAGGCTCTTTTTGTTGTATGCAGCCAACTGCAAGCGAATAGTGAGAGTCTACGGGAATGGAAATCAACTACTTCCTCAATATTATTAATTATAATTACTATTATTATTATTATTATTATTATTATTATTATTATTCGGGGTCCAGCCTGCAGGGCTGAGTTTTGAATTTTGAAATCTAAAACTATCTGGAACACAACAACGGCAGAAGCTACAAACACGTTGACATCTTGTTTTAATCGATATCTCACAAAAACCTCATGGTTGAAGTTTCACTCAAATCAATCCCCATACGGAGCAGATGGTCGGTGAAACACCGACCAACTTTGATCGATATCACAGACAAGCAAATGCATGCAAATGTCCAATGCATTTCACGCCAAAATCTGTCCAACCCAGCTAAAAGTATCTGTGACACAACAATGACAGATGCTACGAACACGGTTGAGGTGTCGTTTAAACCAGTATGGTTTGTAAAGTAATCATCATATTATTTACTATGAATGTGCAGGTTCTGATTCGGAATGTACATAGGCACCGTAGTCCACCAATGGTAATACGTGTTTCGTATTTCATGGAAACGTAACTTATTGAAAATGTCATCCAAGGAAAAAAGTCAATAAATAAATTACATGAGTACGACTGCTGTCTCTAATCTCCCTATATACGTAAACCTACGTAAAAATGTCAGCATTGATGAGACCCAACGTCACCTGCCGTCACTGAGACTGCACGTGTACTTACACAAAACAAGGTAAGTTATAACAATGACAAGATATTGTGACTGACTCAAGGTCAGTCACAATATTCCGAAAGTACTGTGGATGTAACTCCACAACATAACTCCACAATGTTTGATGTTTGTGTAGAAAATTGTGATGCATTTCACAGAAACCAAAAAACTGTAACAAGTACCTTAAAAAAAAAAACTGGACCATGTGTATTGCTGCCTGCAGCCATATTTATTAATATAATAATAATAATAATAATAATAACAATAATCATTATAATAATAATAATAATCATTATAATAATTATAATGATAATGATAATAATAATAATAATAATAATAATAATAATAATAATAATAATAATCATTATAATAACAATAATAATAATAATAATTATTATTATTATAATAATTATTATTATTAGGGGTCCAGTTAGTAGGGCTGGAATCCGATTTTTTTTTTGCTTGAATTGTATTATTTTTAATCTTCTTGGTGTTTTTTGGGCTAAAAGTGTCTTGAATAGGGCAACCACAGTACACACGGACATGATTGAGGTCTCGTTAGAACCGGGACGTTTCAGACGGCTTGTTGTCAGAGTTTGATCAATGTTGTCCCATATTTGGAACAGAAATAGTGATTAACCGTTGTGTTTTGATTAGTTTCAGGAGCGGGGTGCTTTGTGACATCATAATCGAAGTTTTTAAGTCCAAGCTTCATCTCTCGGAAGCCATTCGCATCCAGCGACTTGCTCCCTGAGGACTGCATAGTGTTTGCTACGCATTGGAAGACAACTCGAGCGGATGCTGCGTTTTATGGAAACTTGGAAAACTGTAACTCGTGTTGCGTTTTACAAAACCCAGAAAACTATGATCGGGCACAGAAGGCGTTTCCGCACAGCAGGAAGTTCAAAAAACCTTTGGAGGAACCGTCCCTTTGTTTTGTGTCCGCACTGCATGCTCCAGGAATGATCATTACTGTTAAAACACCGTTCTTGAGGGACATTTTTTGCACCTACTGCATGCCAGCGACTCAACGACACGAGAGGAACATTCAGTGACTCAAGTGCACGGTAATTGGTGGAACACATCAGCCAATGAAGCACTATTGTATGTTGGTATAAAATGATGTGTTTTACGTAACCACGGAAACCTGTAATACGTACCTACGTCTCCATACGTTTCCATACGTCTCCATACGCCTCCATACGTCTCCATTCTCAATTTAATGTGTGTGTGTGTGTGTGTGTGTGTGTGTGTGTGTGTGTGTGTGTGTGTGTGTGTGTGTGTGTGTGTGTGTGTGTGTGTGTGTGTGTGTGTGTGTGTGTGTGTGTGTGTGTGAGTGCGTGCGTGTGTGTGTGTGTGTGTGTTCGGTGTTCGGTGTGTGTGTGTGTGTGTGTGTGTGTGTGTGTGTGTGTGTGTTAGAAAAAGAGAGAGGGTAATATAACTGCTGTGAGTGTTGATGCCGAACAAAGCTTAGGGTACCAGGAAGGGCTTCTCTCTGACCATATTATCTGATAATAGGAGGGTTCCCTGTATGATTAATTATTAATAATGAGTCTCTCACAGGCCCATTACCAGTGATCCTCTGCCAACAGGGCGGAGGTGGCGGTGGAGGTGGTGGTGGAGGTGGAGGTGGAAGTGGAGGGCGGGGGGATGGGGTCGTGTTTCCTCTGCCAGGACCTTTCAGAGACATCCCCAAATTATTCACATCTAACTGTGAACTGTGAGTCACGGCTGGAATGACCACTTTCTGTGGAGCCCTTAGAGACTGGAAAAAAGAATCCTTGGTATTATTTATGATTGTATGGTATTAAGTCTTTCTACTTTGTATTTGCCAGTTATTCGTTCTAAAGTTTCTCGTTCATACCAGATATTGATCTGTAAACTAATCAGATGAGGTTCCACCATGAGCCCTATAGGGGTTCTTAACCTGTCCTGCTCTTCAGTTTTTTTATGTTTTTTACGCCTTTACTTTCATAAATAATCATATCAGTGATTTTTTCACTGATTTCACATGATAATTCTGAATTTTATAATTGTCATTTCATAAAAAAATTATGTATATGATCGTAAAATTGGCTGCTATTGACATTTATGATTTCTAAAAAATCGGAAAAGATTGTTCAGGAAAAAAACATTTCCGCCTTGATTCTGCAAAAAAGTGTTTGTTTCTGACCGGTTAAAGCACGACAAAGATTCCATCTCACCGATGGAAATGAGAAAAACATTGTGCTGCACTTTTAACCTCTTATAATAAAACCACTGCATTCAATCAGAAGCCATCAAATTCGGTACACCTAAAAAATGATTATATCTTGTAAAGAAAACAAAAACAGGGCTTGACTTTATTGATTTTCATAAAGCACGAGGGCCCCCTTTGTGTTCTCCAAAGAGATATTTTCATTTAACCTTTCATTCAACTTTTCTATAGCTTCACCTCAAGTCCAGTTTTAGAAAAGCTTTTTTTTCTCTCAACCCCCTCGGAAGTCTCCCGTTACTCCCCTAACCTTTCAAGGCAGCCAACACTTGAAATACTTGCATTGGCAAATTCCAATTAGTTTTATTTTCATTTTATTAGGTTTTGTATTCCCACTCATCCCACGGTTAAAATGCACGTGGAGATTGTGGAAATAATCATTTTTTTTGACTAAGCCCTATAAATTAGGCCTTTTTAATGAAAAAAAAATCCACTTTGAGAGGTTGTCTGCCCATCGCATTCACTCACTTTGGTACTTTGCACTTGAGGGATTCATTTCTCTCTCTGTAAGTGTTGAGTGTATATGATTTGAGAGAGGGATTTAGTAGAACCGCTTCCTTCACCCGTGCATTGCAAATTCACAGAATCTGTCCACTGCTTTTCACCAGACATGAACTCATCCTTTAGTCCCACGTCTAGTAGCAAACTCCAGTGCCTTGTTCAAGAGCAACGGCCGGAGGGTTAGTCATTTTTCCACCCGAGCATTACTATTATAACGTTGGTTGCCATAATTTAAAACCACTCAGAATTGATATTTGATTTATTTTGGCGACAGGTTATTCCTTTCACGGTTACAGGGCTTACAGGACTTTTAACTAATGAGTCCTCAACTCAACTGCTGGGCAGGTGATGTGGCGGGGTTCCACCACACTGACACACACCATTCACACTTATGAGGCTCCGGGTGGATCTGTCTTTTTAAGGTGGGGCGGAACACCACGCAGATTCAACTGGGGGGAATTGAACCGACTGTATCAGCGTTTAATTCAGGACTCTTGTGCTGCGAGGTGAGATTCATCCAAGTGTGTGTGGATTTGATCGTCGTTTCATGAGGTCACCCACAAGGCGTTTGGGCGGTTAGGGGTAAGCTTTTCAATCAGGCACGTGCCAAAACTCCAGCTCCGCCTCACCGCGATCCCGAGGGTGTCTTTCCGTCGCACCTTAACCCCCGTCCGCTCACCGAGCAGATCTTTAGAGAGATCCGCCCTCTGAAAAGATTGCATCTGTTTACCGTGCTTTGCAGTCATCGGATCTCAGCTCCCATCTTGCCAGAGAATCCCCGCAGACAAACCACACTCTCTCTCTCTCTCTCTCTCTCTCTCTCTCTCTCTCATGGGCGTCTCCCATCATTGCTATCCATTATGGTCTCTGTGCAGATTCTCTTGAGTGCAGTCCCTAGGGAATCCTCCTCCTCCTCCTCCCCCTCTTTCTCCTCCTCCATTCCTCCCATAATTCCCTGTCTTCCCCTCGCCTCCTCCCCTCAAACTGCAGTCATGTCAGGGAAGAAGCCGCAGTCAAATCGGAGGTGGCTTGGAGTCACAGAGGAAGTGAAACGGGATAAGATGGGGCTCAGAAATCCGGGCGTTGAGGGGTTAAATGGTATCATCAGTAAGATTCGGACTGTTTCCAAACCCCAGAAATACTACAATGATAAAGATATATATTCTGCAGAATAAAGAGAAAGGTGCAGAGCTGCTCTCAAAGCGGTGGTCTTGACCAGTCTGCCTCTACTTTACTTGAAGAGGCCTTTACAGACGTGAGAGGTTGTGTCCCATTCTGAGACGAGCCGTGTGATTGGCTGTTGCCTTCAGTGACCGCTGAGAACATGTTTTAACGAAGAAAAACATCAAACACCACCGGTGCCGGGGAAGCATGCGTTCAGTGCTTCCACAAATGGTCCTTTTTACGCGCTAGAAAAACAGATATTACGACTAAAACTGTTGTGAACCATTGGTCAGCTTTACAGGACTATGCCCCCTCGATCATATCCCCGGGTTTTTTTTCTCATCCAATGGTTTAACAGTCAAGCTCAGGTCACAGGTACAGTCTTACTGTGCCATAAGACAAATCACAATGCTCTGTCGAGCCCCCCTGGGGGTTATCCCTATCTCCACACCAGGTTGAGTGAAGATGGAATGTCATCTGGTAAACCCTGACTAACCTGTATAGCACGGTAGGCACGGTTGGAAAAGAACAGTCTCTTCATATAAACTCTGAGAGACTCATCAAAACCCCAAGGCAATGTGTTTTAAAAAGCTACGTAACACGCAAAAAAGGCCATTGTCCCATAAAAAAAAACATGACAAACGTGCATTTTTTTCTCTCACACAACCAAGCTGGTGAAATTTGTCACTAAGAACGGCAAACCTCAGCGATACAGGCTCTACGTGTGGAGCGTGTTTGCATGTTGATGTGCTTGGTGCAGGCTGCCGGGGATACAGCCGGTAAGCGTGTCTGAGGTGGCTTAAAAGGGGACACTCTAGATTTGCACTGTATTTACTGACAAAAAAGAGGATACGGTTCAGTGTGACGTTATCCCGCCATGCGACCGTACGTGACGGTGGAGACGGCGGCGGCTCGGGAGGCGGAGCGGGTCGTCCAGGCATCGGAAGATTGCCGGTTCGATCCCCGGCTCTTCCCGGTAGCGTGCTGATGTGTCCTTGAGCAAGATACTTATTCCCCTTTAATCCCTTAACTGCTCCCCGGGCGCCACTATATGGCAGCCCAGCTCCTAGATATGTCAGTTACTGGGACGGGTGGAATGCATTTCATACTTGTGCAACGACAATTGATTGAGTCTCATCATCAGGCCGTTCCCCATCCAGACTTCGAGAGAGAACATTGCTTTCTTCCATCTATTTATGTTGCCGGATATCCATCCTTCCCAAACACCCGCGGCAGGCCGTCGTTTTGCCGCTTGGCTCAGGCTGCGCTGCTTGCCGCTGCCCCGCGTTGCCCGACATGCGCAGGCAGGATCAGGGCCCGCCCCGGGTCTGACCGCGCTACGAGCTGGTGGGCGTGCGCAGTTTTGGCATCCCTCAAGAGACGCCAACATTATGTAATCACGGAGGCTATTCCGGCTCGGTTGATCCCCCCCGCCCCCACACACACACACACACACGCTGAATCAATACCGCGGGATTCCCTCCACCTTCTTCTACTCTCTCCCTGGGCGGGGGGGAGCCCGGAGCCTGTGAACGTTGCCTTTTCCCCGGGCGCTACCTCTGCGTTGGCACGCCGCCGATCCGAGGGCGGCGTATCGCTCCGGGGACGCGGCGTGAAGGAAGCCGACGCAAACCGGCGGAAGCGGTCGGGGGGTGAGGGGAGTGGGGGTAGGAGGCATGAGCCTGTGGGAGCATAACCCCGGGTCTGAAGGCATGCGTGTCCTTGGGAAAGCGGATGGCATTGACTTTGTCAGGACTCCCCAGGCCCGATAGTGCTGCGGCAGCAGTAACCGCCTCCACCCGTTACTCCCATCAAAATAAAATGCAGGCAAGTCTCCTTGGGCTAAATTAGTTGCACATATTCAAGGATGCTGGAGTTATGTCTTTGGGTTAAAATGGAAGTTGGATATTCAATCAAAAAAGCATTAGAATTACAAATTAAATTCCGGATAACAGCTTAATCATTTATTTCTACTCGGGATTCTACCGTACGAGAGACTTGGGACGGATATTTTTGCATTTAGAAAGCATCGCTCAAACTCTCGCAGAAACAGAGTTAAAGTTATTTTACGGAACAGATGACCTTGACAAGGAGGTCGCGGAATGGCGGCGCACAGAGCGGTGCGCGTCACATGATGCGTGCCCATCTGCGTCGCTGCAACAAAAAAAAAATCTGTCTGTTTTATTTTTTAGGGGATGGGGGGATGGGGGGGTGCTATTGACATTTTATCCATTTATGACCAAAGCCCAGCCAACAATTTCTAGCTTGTACTGACTCTGAACTTGCATCAATGATTCATGCATGACAAATTGAGAAAAATATAGAACCCCGGAAGCCCACGGCTCCACAAAACAGCCACAGCTTTTGCCCTGTGCACACGAGCCACAGCTCCGCCATCAGTTCTACTTGGAGTGAAAGCCCCAGCGCCACAGGAGCGCTCAGGGGCTCTGAGCGCCGAGCTCACAGCTGAAACAGTAGCCTGAGCCCGGCAGTCTCCGGGCGTTATGAGCAATGGCCCAGCAGGCGGAAAAAAAGTCATCAACGGTAATTGGGAACCGCCGGGTCTGCGGCGAGGTACGGGTAACACATTCTCTGCAGCTGAGGCAGATGGAGCGAGTTATTTACTGATGGTGTGTCTCACTGGCTCATTGGCTGAAAGGGAAATACATCCCAGGCCGAGGCAACTACATGAGCGGTCCGGTAGAGCTCAGCCGTAATGTTTCCCTTCATGCATTATGCAAAAGGCTGAATCCGATGTATATTTGTCGAAAAAATACGACAAAGCCAAGCAGCAATAACTGCGGATGAAACCCCAGCTTGGTAATAGTCATTGCACACTATCGGAGCATCCCCGTGTCAGTGGAAGCCATAGAAGTTGGACTGTATTGAATGAGACACATAAAGGACAGAGGAACCGGCGGGAAAGCAATATCGATACCCAAAACACGAAATCTATCAGCGGGCAAAGCACAGCTAAAACCTGCGAGGCAGGAGGGTGCTCCCGCCGTTATGGTGATTTGAGTTTTTACACGCTGGCAGATGGCGACGGAGGTCGGACGATGAGAAAGTACTTTGTTCACACAAGTCGGCAGACACGGAGGAACTTCAGTTCCGAACTGAACTCAAGGCGTGCGAACGGGCGGACTCGGCTGACCTCGTTGCCGGGGAAAGTCCCCCCGGTAAATGAGTGTCTAAAGCGTCTTATCATCCGCCTCAGGAAATTACTGCAATCTGGACACCATGTTTACATCCCGTCTCCGCGTCATTAAACTTAATAAGGGAGGCAGCAGAGAGGAGGAGAGGAGTATGGACGCTCACGTCCATCAGCGGCAGACGGCTTTAAAACTCGAGCCAAGAAAACGACAAATCGCTAATAATAATATTGGACTTTTTTGTCACCCTTTGTGAGGGTCGTTAAAAAGGGATCGCCGACGTAGTAATGCGCGGTATGTCTCCACGCTGCCATGGCCATCATGAGCGGGAGCGCCAGCGTCGCGGAAGCCCGCATGCCGCCGGGCTCACTAAAACTCCACCCCGTAGAAGTCCGTTCAAGCCGCATGTTTGTATGTCAGCCTGCTGCTGTTTGCATAAATATAAATAAAAGCTGTCACGCTGTCCTCGCGTGGATTACTGAGTTCAATTTGCAAATTTCCCCCCGACAACAACTTCAACCTCGCTCGTGTGAAGAAAATATTATCGTTCCAGCAGGTAAACAACAATCACGCCTTAGACTTTAGATATAGACTTGATATTTTACTTCATACTTTGGAGGTAGTTTAATATACTCTATCGTTCCGGTATGCTGTACCTGTGGGAACTTGCTGCTCGGACTCACTACGTGTGGGTACTACTCAAACTGACTTGACTTTTTCACAAGGTATTATAGGTAAGGTATAAGGTATTATAAGCGATTATTATGTTTTATTAAATGTACTGGAATATACCCATTGCATGTTTTTTTTTTGTTAATTTAATAATCAAACTATAAAATGATTAAAAAAATTGTCAGAAAACACTTCATTACGAAAACAGCTTAATAAATACACATTGTATAGATTGCGGGAAAAGTTCCTGCATCCTCCTCTGGTTGATGGGATGGAGCCACCGCTGCCGTCCCCGCCGTCTCCCTCGGACCCGCGGTGAAGGACCGGTGCCGCCTTCCTCCTGCCAATGGCAGCAGTGTATTTATAGATTATAAATTACTCCAGCGATAAAAACGCCGCTGAAATGCGAATTAAATGAAACGAATGAAAAGCAAAAGGTTGAAAAGGAGTCAAGTATGGAGTCAAGGCCGACCCGGAAGAAGCTGTCGAATCGCAAAATAAACAACGTGGACACCGGCTCCAACGAGAGACTCGAGTCGAGGCACTCGCTGTTGTACCTCTGGACATAACAAAAAGTGAGATTCAAAGAAGGGTTTTCGAACAGAAGCGTCGAAACCGCAGGAAGGGATTTTTGAACGAGAAGCGGCACTTCCAGGGTGGCCAGGCGTGCGACAGGAGACATTTTTTTAAGATCAGGAGGCGCCGTGGCCGCGGGTCCCGGGACAAAGGTTGGATCCCGGTCAAAACAGCGTCGCTCTTCATCCTGGATCGTTTTAATGCCATTTAATGCAAATAAATAAATAAATAAATAAACAGACAAATAAATAAATAATGTCGTTTGGTCAGTTGATGTTATTATCTTGACTTGAGCGAAACAACCCAATCCATGAAATACAGAGGCGCTGACAGATGAACGAATGAATGAATTCAATGTCATTAAAACTGGGTATAAGTACATTCAAATATAAAGGGAAGCTGCTTGGGACCTACCACTCAACAGCCTCCATCTGGGGATGAAGGCCGTTTGCTTTCATATTTTTTAAGGTATGTCTTCCCATGTTTTATTAAAGGCCTTTCAACGTTACGCTCCTCGTGAGTGCCTCGGAGCAACGCCGGCCCCTCCAAGGCTTCTCAAGATTGTCAATCGAATGGCTTGGGTGAAATAAGATGAATGGAAGCGATACACGGACAATGGAGAATGTGTCCCCCGGTCGAACCCGCACCGAGAGCTTCATTTGATGATTGGCGGGTCCCACAGGCGGCGGCCATGACACGGGAGGGCACAGATCTCAGTGTTTTTTTCTTCTTCTTTTTCTCTGGAGTTTCTGCTGATTCCTCATTTATTTCACCAGCAGGTGTCGAGCTCAGCTGCCTCGCCTCGATACCCGAGTCAAAGACCGGGGGAACAGAGACAGGAAAGAAAGAAAGAGAATGGGGAAACAGTTAGACAGAGAGAGAGAGAGAGAGACAGAGAGAGAGAGACAGAGAGAGAGAGAGAGAGACAGACTCGGCGGCTCAGCGGCGGCGTTTCACACCCACGGACGGAAGGCGGGGTCGCTCGGGGTCAGGACGCAGCGGGTGGAGGTGCTGGGCTGACGATCCGTTCCCTTCCCGACCGAAACAGAACGTCTTGGCTAACTTCCCGCGGAGAGACCGAGCTGCCTCGCGAAGAAAAAGACACGGCCGTAGGCGCGAGCTAAACATAGAAAGAGGAGAAAATAAATAAAACGCCTTTTGAGTTCAGGTTATAAAACAACTGTCGTCCATTGGCATTCCGAACTGCGGCGGGGAATGCGTCCTTACGGAGAAGATGGGGGCTCGCTGCTGCGCCGCGATTTCTTTTTTTCGGGGGTGAAGCTCAATTAACCGGACCCGAGAAAACGATCCCCGCACGTGTCATCTAACTTAACCTGAACTCGATCCGCTGCGGAGACCGGATCCTGATTGGATAACCCCCGTTCAGGTAATCAAATACGCAAGCCCCGCCCGGTGGATCTTCCCAATAATGACGATATTCACCGATATTCATATTTATTGCGTTTGGGTCCCCGGCCACCAGGCGTGGCGCCGCCCACGCTGCGGAACGCTTCTAATCAAATCCTTGATATTAATTCCGGCTCTGATTCTCCCCCTGCCTTGCTGGGAAGCTTTAATTGCCTATTAAGAAGCCGCCAGCGCCAGCGCCAGCACCGGCGTTGCGCCGCGCCGCTGCCGTATCAGAGGCGGAATAACTCAAAGTGGAAATCCATCTGGCACTTGACCCCCGCGGGCGATTAAACAAACGTGACCTCACCTAACCCCCACCGCGCTCGATCCCTGGCACCCGGCGACGAGCCACCTGTTCGGCTCGCCCCTAATTTGACACCCTCGGGGGAGATGATGGATGTGTCTTTGAAAAGAAGTTGAGGAGGGGACCCGCTATTCAAAGTCCCTCCCGTGCGGGAAGTTTGCAGGCTGTGCCGTACGGTCTTCCGCTCGGTGGGCGCCGCTTGGAGTCTTGCTGCTGTTTGGAGGCTGCGCGAGGGGGTTGCGGCGAACAAAAATGGGCCCCGAACCGCGATCTTAGGATCCGGGCGTCTTACGGCGGCCGCTTAACCGAATATGTCACGCGTCCTCTTTGACTTTGGAGAGCTTCTACCTTCTCACAGCTCGGCCCAACGGGAATCTTTCCTTTCATAATTGCGGCCGCTCTCTCTCACACTCACGCGCACACGCACACACACCCACACACACACACATGCACGCACGCACACACACACACCCACACATCACATTAAACACACATATTCCGCCCCCCCTATTAGACTTTCCCCATTTCCTTCTTTCCTCCTCTTTGTGTCCCGGCTGTGAAGCTGATCTGATCACACCTTGTATATCACGTCCTCTGAGTAGTTTGATTTATTCATGAGTTCGCGGCGGAGAGATTCGGGGGATGCACATGCATCAGGAGGGTGACGTGACGGGGCATATCAGCGAGGAGCCGCTTCGGAGCCGCCGGCTGTGGCCCCCGTGTCACGTTCCGTTTTCCTTCCAGCCGCTCACCATGGATTCCACTGGACGGCCTCATGCGTATTGTATGGGTGTGTTTGGGTGAGTGTGAGTATTCGGGACCGGCGTGTACTTGCGAGCGTGTACCTGCATGTAAGCGCCGCAAGAACCCGTGGACGAGGGCGTTCCGGGACCCGATCTGGCTTCACGCTGTTTGGTTCCTCTTCCAATTATACTTTAGAGTTTTAACATGCTGGTTGTCTCTACTGCAGGGGAAAAGAATATTGGGAATCCTCATCTCCTGGTCTCTACAGTGTTCCACGCTCCTGCTACGCGCATTTAAAATAATCACAGGTAACATTCGAAAAAAATAAAATAAGCTTTTATTTGTACAAGTGAAATGGATGCCCCATGACTTGGACTTCCATTCGTTTCTCATAAATTTTTGTACAACCGCTTTTTTGCACAGTTACACAGTTACCAAAGGGCTTTAAAGAACAGTGTGACGGTGCCCTCGGAAGCTGAGCATAAACCCTCAGGGTGACAAGAAAGCTACCCAAATCCTAGAAGGAAAAGTGCTGGATAGGCATGATGGCTAGGCATGTAATAGGTTACAGGTTATTGATTTTTCTTTATGAAGATTCACCACAACTATGCATAGATCCCCATGCATTTATATTTTTACAGTTAGATGCATGTTTTTTTTTTGCTGATGATGCATAAATGGTCAGTGGTTTTTAATGCAAATTTCTGGGAAATGGACTTGTGTTAAGGGAAGCGTGCTTACCCTCAACTCTACATGAGGGCACAGTAATGTCACTTAGTGCCTCAGACCAGCTATCTTCAAAACAATCATGCCCTCATTTGAATAGCGGCCATATTTTCTGCTTCTATCCAGGCCATTGTACAATATTAAACCATTGCCTTTCTTTAATTAGACCCTGTGCGCCAAATAATGAGCTTGCTGGCACAGAGGTGCTGAGAATGCCCTCGTAGCACCTCTCTCAGTGGCTGTGACATTTACCTGACTCTTTTCCAAATTAAGTGTGATCTCTATGCTCCCTTTCCATTGCTTGCTTCCCTTCTCGCTTGGGTTCATTTTCCCAGGATTGAACTCAAGTTGGGCCATGCTTTAATGGGGACGTCACGTTGGCATTGTGTTTTCACCTCAACATAAAAATAACCAATCTCTCAGCCAAAGAGTGTTTACCATTACCCCAACATTGTGCACTAGTTTTGCTACCTGAATGTTAAAGGGGACCTTAAATGAAAAACTCACTTTTTCAGTGTTTGTGCACCTCCATTTGTGTCTCTGAAGGGCCTACTGACACACAAACATTGATATATCATGTATCATTTCACAAAATACTGACTCAACAAGTCAGTACCCCCAGATGCCCTCCATCTGGGGGTACCGGAACTCCATCCACGGCTGGAGAAATAACACAGAGAATAACAAGCGGAGCCGGAAAGACCAGCACAAATCTTGTGCATTCCGGTGCGGTGTCCCCCCTCAAGCTTGCAGGACAGCAACAAAGGAGTGAGAAAGTGACTGACAAAGTGTATCCGTTACGCACGGTTGTGCGCCGTGTTTCCTTCCGTTTCATTCAATTTCAATAAATACATCTAGGAATAGGATGGATTTCGAGGCATGTTAGAACGGCTAGAATGCACAATCTAATACACTACTTTAGTTTAAGCAAAAAAATAATAATGTTTTGGGAACATCAGAGACCTTTATTAACTTCCTGAAAAGGAGCATAGTAGGTCCTCTTGAAAGGTTTTGGTCTTACCCAAAATATCAATTTCATCCCTTTGTGTCCAGTACCAAGATAGCGGCAGGCTGCATGCTATTTGTGTTAGCTCACTGCATGGCTGCAGAGGGGATCAACTAGCCTAGCTCCCTAGCTCCCTGTGATATTAGAGAAACACACCTTCCAGCATCTCCAAAGCTGAATTCTTTAAGTGATACATCTTACACAAGCCATTACAGTTCGCAAGCAGCAACCCCTTACTCACTTGAAGCTGGACTTGAAAACTAATAATCGTGTAGGGGGAGCAAGGTCCAAGAGATCAATCACCCCGAAACTTTTAAAGCATCTGTTAATCAACTCAATCCCCTAAAGCGGCGTCTGCTGCTGGTTGATCCCCACCTGCAGCCAATACTAAACCCTGCTACCTGAATTGACAAAAATTCTATTCTTCTAAATTCTAATTCTAATTATCCAACTGTGCAAGAACGCGATTTCAGTAAAGTCATTGCATTTATTTGACAAAGAGTAACTGGACAGTCCACCGTCACATTAAGGGAAAAGATTGTGACATTTATTCAAATTCAGCCTTGAAGACTGGTGGGAAGGTTCTATGTATTCAAGCCTGTTCTTGTACCTGTACCTTCCCACCGTCAACTCTCCCCGGGCGGCTCTTTTCAGCTTCCAGCCAAGTGAAGAGGTCATGGGCTACGAGGAAAATGGAGGCGGACTGGCTGGCAGGACGGACGCGTGGGGCCGCCGAAGGGCAGCGCTGTAGAAGTACTGCAGGGGGTTGGGCGTGGGTTCTGGCATCGGCGCCGTAGTGGTCCTGCAGGGGGATGGGAACAGGGCTCAGCGAGGGCAGCACCGCCATATAGTAGCTCTGCGGATTACTGGACAGACGGTGGCGAGTAGGGAACAGATTAAAGCCGCAGGTTGAATGGGAGTGAAACGCTGGAAGGAGGCAGGCTAATCCGGATCCACTTCTGACCTTCAGGCCCTGCTCATTCCAAAACAACATTAGGCTTTATTCAATTATATTCTATGCGGTTTTATTTTCCTTCGGTCCAAACAGTCCAAAACTGGTAAATCAAATAACCAGGTAATCTGATATTGTGAGGAATTTTAGGTAAAAAAAAACCTAAAAAAAACAATGAGTCAATGGACAAAGCCCTGCAGTGAGTTGCCATATTTCCCATACAATACAGAGAGGACTAGATACCGTATAAATATTTACCAAACGTTAAGTCACTTGCAAGCAGATGTTGCAGGTAAGGCACCGTACCTCTGTCTTTGTTCTGCCAGGGACTCATGGATCATTCATTCTCAGGGATCATTCACTCCTAATGGAAAGCCGCGGGAGGTGGAACGCAGGGGTTGGAGAGATGCTCGGACCACCTGCTGCTCCTCTCCTCCAGATGCTGCCACGCTGAAAGCCTCATGTCTGCATGACGCAAATGCCCCGCCTTTACCATCCCCAACCCTTATTTGTTCTTTTTCCCCAATCCCCCTGCTTTAATCTTTCAATGGATTGCTGATTGCCCGCCTCTCGCCCCCGTTTGTCTCCTGCAATTTTTCTTAATCCCTCTGGGGTTGAAATGGGCAGCCCCGCACTGCAAATGCTTTCACTGGTCCATTGAGAACATTTTATATGTCAGCGCTGTACTGGAGCCAACTACCAGCCATCGACAGACAGACACAGATAGATGGAGCAGCGGGTGAGAGGGATATTTCTAATTATCTGCGGCGACATGCGGTGGTGGAGCCCATTGTCTCTTTATGAGACTTGATGTTAAGGATGTGGTCAAGCGAACCCAAACGCAGGACTCACACGGTGTTAGGAGTTTGTCGAGGGGTTAAATGTGTAGACAGACAGGGAATCAGGCACAGCAGGGCAGGGCAGGGCAGGGCAGGGCAGATAGAGGGAGCCAGAGAGGGACAGAGGGAGCCAGAGACAGACAGATAGAGAGGGAATCAAGGCAGGGCAGAATCCTGACACTTTTAGGACTACGTCATGGCAGACTACGTGGGCTTCGGTGACGGGGACAAAGGTAACGGCTCAAGGTGAGAAACCTCCGTGACTCATGTTGATCTGAAGGACGAGGTTTTAGATATTAAAGCTTGGCCGCCCTGTGTCATTGGACCATCATTTCAATATGACAGGAGGTATTTCTGCGCCCCCTCTCCGCAGTACGTCTACCCGGACAGGGTGTTGAAAAGTTTCATGGTGGGAGAGAGAGCGAGAAAGAGAGAGAGAGAGAGAGAGAGGGCGAGAGAGAATGTCAAATAAAATACACCTGAATAAATTAAATCCATAGTTACTTCCCAGACTAGACTAGCTTTCACCGCAGTTAGAACAGGTTTCCGCAGTGATATTACAGCCGCAGAGCTGCTTTCGAAACTGCCGACAAGGTAATTAGCTTCCAACTGGACACTCTGATGGGAGCTGATATCAGCACAACCGTTTCATCTCACAAATAATGGTTACGGCAGTATGGTTGTCAAGTAATGACTGTAGTGTTGTGCCATTTAATGCCCAACATAAAGTTCACATAAAGAACTGCTACGCTGCACTGAGCCCAATGGGCGATCTGCCCCGTTGGACTGATTCCTCTGGACAGGCTCCACGTCAAAGTTATTGTTTCTTCGAGGCAAAGCAGAACAAAACAATCGTTTCGAATCGTTTTCTGCCCAAACATACCCGTTGGTTTCTGTCTGAGCAGCCTCATTGGCGCTCATGTTTGATTGATTCCGCCGCCCTTGAATCAATGCATCAAGGTGTCTTTGCCCAGACTGACTTTTAAGCATTTGTTTAGTGCTTATGGGGCTTTTTACTGCAGATTCTAGATGAGGAGACAGAACAAAGCAACGACGGCCATCCAGGTGGCTACACTTAGGAAGTCTTTTTTTTCCCCCAATATTCTTTTATTGCAGAGACAACAAATTTTACACTGTTAACCCGCGGCTGTATAGACATTCCACGACCGCAGGAAAGCCCCGAGCACCCCGCCCTGCAGCCACGGAAGACCCCCCAGCTCCTAGAGAAGCCGGAAGCTCACGGAGCAACACCCACGCCCGTCCCAAAGGAGCATAAACCAGTCCTAGAGAGCGCAAGGAAACCCTGCATCCCTGAGGCGCACACACACAACCCACCCCCCGCTTGCAGCCATGAGATGCAGGCGCAGGCGTAGAACCCAGGCCGGGGACGCCAGGCATGGACCGCAGGCTCGGAGCCAGGTCCTGCGCGGACAGACCGACACCAAGGCCGAACCGGCTGCCGGTGGGGCCCCCATGCCCACCAACGCCCCGCGCAAGGGCGAGTCCCGCCCCATCCAGCCGCAAGCCCAGAGCCCCCATCCACGTAGCCAAGTGCGCTCAACGCAGGACACCCGGATGTCAGCCCCCTCCCCCCGCCGACGCCCGCAGACAGCCAGATATGTGGGCCCTCCACCACCGCCAGCACCCGGGGCTCCCGCCGCAGCGAAGCCACGCAGCAGGAGCAAAGGCCGACAGCTGCCTCCCGCACTCCAACCCACACCCACGACAGCAATCAGCCTCAAAGGTGCCCCGGAAGGCACGCGGCGGTGCTCCCTGCAGCCCCGCCAGGTAGCAGCACGCCAGAAACCACCCGGCACCCAGCGCAAGCTGCCAAGCCGCCCGGCCCACCCGACTCACCCGAGATGAAGGAGTTTCTTAACCATTTTAGAAACCTTTTACAACTCAGTGCGAAAACGCACATCCTGAAATTAAATCCTTTTCTAAATTGGAAAAGTTGCGCATTTACCAAAAAATGGCTGATGATAAGCTGTGTAAAACCACTTAATATGCTCCTCCATGTCCATGTGTGGACAATGTGCTATTGTGGAGCAGGGTGTAGCGAGGGCCTCCTCGGGCCGGAGCACGCTGCTGTGACATCCTTCATCGCGGCAGGGCAGGACTTGCAACCATCCACTACCGCAGAGTCAGCGGAGTTGTGATGCAGCGCCCATCACTCTGGGCGATGGCCCTGCCAATAGACAATTAATCTCCCCTTAATGACCTATTTCAATAATGCAGGGGAGTGCAAATAAATTTGAACAACAATGGCTCGCGTGGATGTTGCTGCTGGAAATCTAAAAAACGTCTCTCTGGCCCGACCGCAATTCTTTGCTTTGGCCTTTTTTTTTCCAGTGTGAGTTCAAGTACATCTGTGCGTACATGAATCCAAAATAAGGTCATGAAAAAAAATCTCAATGGAAGATGAGAGCAAATATGACAACAGCAATTTGAATGTGTGTGTGTGTGTGTGTGTGTGTGTGTGTGTGTGTGTGTGTGTGTGTGTGTAGACAGTGTGTGCATGTTGGCATATGTACATGCGAGCATTAGCATGCACTTGCGGCATAATTTTTATCCGATGTCAGTCAAAAGTCTGGGGAGGCTGCAGTGTCCTAATTTCTGTTGATCCCATAATCCCCAGGAATATCATCTGTGTGGGGGCGCAGGGACGACAGGGTGTCTGGTCCAGTGATGGCAGGATGTAGTTAAAAACCGTGGAAGTGAAACTAAAAACACAACGTATGATCTGAACGCCTCATGACTCGTCGCCTGATTGTCTGTGACACGACAAGATAAATCCAACTGTTTTGTTCCCAATTGGTTTATGGCGAGGTCCCCCTCGGAAGACTTATATTTATTTTATATGAATATAAACTGCTGTGGGGTTTCGCATTAAAACTGAGATTTAAACTGACAAAAGTGACAAATATTGTATGTATATTTAGTATTTTATTTTTTTACATGTTATTTCGGATTAGAAATATATTTCCACCTTCAAGGACCTCTAGCGACCGCCGACCCCAGTTTGGGAAGCCCTGCGCTGAGCAACCCAAGGTCACTGGGTTTTCCCGCTAATTTATTTATGTCCCTGATGAGTGGAACTAAAAGCCGTTCCGGGCACAGATCGAGACGAACTTTGACGATGCGCTCTTCCTCTCGTGAGAACCAAAACAATAGATGACAAATCATGACATCCGGCATCGAACCCCAACGCGGTTGAATGCTCCGGCCGCCTGCAGGTTAAAGCTGCAAACACTTCACCCAACGGCGGTGGAAACCAGCTCGGCTTCTCTCGGCCTAATTCCACCCGGCGTCGTCTTCTTCGGAGCACAATTTTGCACGGACCGCACGCACATGCAAAACAGAATGGCTTGACACGACGGCGCTAACTCCACCCGAGAGGTGTGGGCTGAGGCCGAAGGTTCCATGTAGTCCCCCGGCCGGACACCTCTTGCTCTTTCAAAGCGGGCGTGCTTGTTCTGCCACATTTACTGCAGTGGGTAGTCTATTCACACACACACAAACACAGCTCTCTCTCTGCTGTGTGTGTGTGTGTGTGTGTGTGTGTGTGTGTGTGTTATGTAGGAACTTTACGGCGGCAGTGCCATAAAGCACAGTGAGCTGCTGTGCGGCTCAAGGGCGTGGCCGCCCGTAAAAGCTCCGTCCCGCTGATGATAATGTGCCGACTTGCAGAGCGCCAACAGCGTTGCTTTACGATCCCTCGCAGCTCTATTGCTCTCTCTCTCTCACACACACAGACGCACGTACGCACGCACGCACGCAAGCACAAACACACACACACACACACACAAATTCTTCAGACTCTGACCTGGCATACAAACACAAACAAACACAAACAAACTGACATGGCAAACACATATTGTCTCATACACACACATGGATACACACACACGCACACGCACACACACACACACACACACACACACACACACACACACACACACACACACACACACACACACACTGGTCACACACAATTCTACACACTCTGACATGGCATACAAGCACAAATAAACACACATAAAAACACTGACATGGCAAACACATATGGTTTCATACACACACACACTCATGCAAACACAAACAAACAAACACACACACGCACACACACACAAACACGCACACACACACACACACACACACACACACAGACACACACACACACACACAGACACACACAACACGCATGACACACCCTACATTAGATTCATGAATGCATGACGGAACTGAGCTATGCACATTTAACCTAAACACAAAATTAATAAACAAACACATAAATCATTAAATATATATGCAAAATCAGAAGGTAAATACTCATAAAGATGCAGGCGCACACACACACACACACACACACACACACACACACACACACACACACACACACACACACACACACACACACACACACACACACACACACATCACAGGTACAAATAGTCGGCCCTGCGCTCCAACCCTGACAAATGAGAATGTGTGGGTGATACTTAGCCGCGCTGCTAATCCCCTGGGCTGCCCAATTTACTGCAGGTACACACGCACATTCAGCTCAAACACCCAGAGAAGCATCTGGAGCCGATGGAAGGTGGAGAACAAAATGTGCAACCTGTCTCTGAAAGCTGAACCCAAGTTACAGCACAACAACTGGATGTATAGACAGACAGACAGACAGATAGATAGACAGATAGGTAGAAAGATAGATAGATAGATAGACAGATAGGTAGAAAGATAGATAGATAGATAGACAGATAGGTAGAAAGATAGATAGATAGATAGATAGATAGATAGATAGATAGATAGATAGATAGATAGATAGATAGATAGATAGATAGATAGATAGATAGATAGATAGATAGACAGATGGATCGATTTTTTTATTTTCTATCGTGTGCTGTCAGCATGCTTGGAATACAACACAGGGTATTTATACGTATATTTGTATATATTTGTACTTAACTAAGAAGAAATGTCAATGTGGTACTTACACTTTTACTGGAGTCATATTTCGTCAGGACGGTATTTCTACCTGTGCTTATTGCACTGTATGGGGTCACCATGGAAACCAGAGACGTGGCGTGGAATCGCGGTGTCCAGCCCCTGACGTCCCCAGCTGGACGTGCATGTGTGACGTCCACCCGTCCAGGTGATGGATTGTTCCGGGGGTGGACCCCTGCGTGGGATCAGGACGGAGGTGGCTTTTTGCGACAACTAACTACTGAGTCATCAGCAAACCTGCGACAGCTGCTGATGAATGCCCCGCGACGGGGATGGCGGGAACCATTCCGGTGCCGCTCGGAGTCGAGTAAATGAGTGCGGGGAACTACCCAAATATAAAACCACATGAGTGGCACCAAGCGTGTCTTCGACTGGTAATGGCCTGGAGGGAGAAGAGCGGGCTGGTAATGTCAGGGTGAAGGCGACGTTGTTGTGTTGAGAAAGAAATGGAGCCGGGTTCCCGATACTCCGAGAGTAAAGGTTCCTGAGTTTTTGCATACGAGTATATTCGACACACTTCCACGCTATGTTGGTGGCAGCGGGATTTGGACTGTGTCTTTGCTTTTGTATTAGTATCCTACTTTGGACAATTACTAAACTTTCGAGTAGGCACCGCTGGCGAGCTGTACTCTTATGTTGGCTTCGGAGCGTCATGTTTGGAGGACTGAAGTGTGACAGTGTGGACGGCGACATGGGAGACGACTATTACAAACATACCACTTCGTGGACTGGGTCCTATATTTCAAGTCTTGGCGAGCAAAAGACAAAAGACTTACTAGGTGTCCAGGCTCAGGCACAGGCACGACTCTTACGAGGTCGGGGATCTCGTGTGGTCGAATGATCCCAACGAGAGCCACAATAAACTTGCTCCCTCCTGGGAGGGGCCTTACCTGGTCCAAGGACGTATGGACAGGGACGACAAGGACACATTCCACATTAGAAGCCCATTTGGGGATGAGCCCCCTTTTCCAAACCATTCTCCACGACAGGCTGCGGCGTTACAACCTACCTGTGGCCTTCCCTTTGGCCGGCCCCGTCAAGGACTCTCTTCACCCGTTCCCACACCTCCTGCATTGCAGGGGAATTCTGCCTCACCTGGTAGCCCCCCCCGCAGGCTGGTTCGTTCCTAGCCTGGACATGGACTGTGATCTTGAACCGGACGCAGGTTCATTTGATTCCTCTGAGCGCGCGCACTCCCACCTCCTGTAGGTTCTCCCTGGCTGAGAGATCAGCATGACACCCGCTAACGCTTTGCGGACGCTGCGATGGGCCGACCGTCACACGTAAACACGCTCATGTGTTGCTGATTCCCTGTGTTCATGAGGGGATCGCATGGGAATGCGGTTTGAACTGCCTGTGCACTTCTAAAGGAGTGCTGTTTGCTGCTTTGTTCTGTAACTTTTAACATATGTATGGTCAGGGTCACTCACACAGAGTCTGACATGCTTTGTTACTTGAGTGCCTATCACATGACCTATTTATGTCTCTTGTTGTTTACATGCGCAACTTTCCTGTGCATGCGGTTTACATGAATACGCTTATCTCCTTTGTTGTCATCTATTTTTGCGTACAGAAATGGGGACATTTTTTTCAGTAAGGAATTGAACAGTCTCGAACTGGTAATGCCTGGAGCGAGTAGGGGCAGGGAGGCGACGTCAGGGTGGAGGCCCCGTTGTGTTAAAAAAAATAAATGGAGGCGGGTTCCTGACGCTCCAAGACTGCAAGTTCCTTCGTGTTGGTGTGCATAAGAGTATGTTTGAAGCCTACACCCCTCGGACGCTACTCTATTAAAATTGCTTGTCTTCAATTAAAATCGAATAAACACGAGAACAAATTGACGGCTCTGAACGGTCCTGCATTGATGGAGTGGAGTTTTTCCGCCACAAGGCACCTTATTATTCACGTGAAATGCAGTGAAACTCAAAATTACAATCTCCGCTTCCTCTTGACCGTTTTAAAGTTGTAATTGCTGAAATCGTAAATTGCGCTCACACAAAGTCGTTTACTTTACTCAGAAATGTGTTTGTTTGTAAAGTTCCGTTCGGGCTGAAGGCTAAAACAGCGAATGTCACTCTTCAACTCATTGTCAATGGATCGGTTCACATTAATGTTCGTATTTAAAATGACTAATAACTCAACCATCGTTACGATATGTAAGTCACCAAATTAAGAAAAAGGGATACATTTAAGCCAGTGATATACAAACCTTTTTGCCAATCCCCCCTCCCTAGGATCTCAAGGACGCACCCCCCTTTCCAAAAAGCACAAATAAAAAATGTGTCATACGCAAACTAACGTAGTTCATAGGTCGAGCCGTCATATTAATGTGCAGCTATAATTGCCTATTCAGAGCGTAATGAGGGCAGAAAGGTGCACAGCTAATGAAAAAAAGAATAATAATAATGAAAATTAGATCACAAAATGTGTTAAGTAATGTCAAATTGGTTTCGCTTAAAATATACGGTATATTTAAGTCCTACTTTAAGAAAAAAAAAATCGTTCCCCAATCCCTCCGTGCTCCACCAGGGGGGCACTGCCTGCTGATGCACCTCCGATGTCAGCCATGGGTGTCAAACTAGTTTTCCTTCAGGGCCAGATTGGATTAGGCACCGCCTCATGTGGGCCCCGGTTCTGCCGCGGGCGGGGTCTCAAATGTGCGTGTTGATTTTCGGTCCCCGGCGGGAAAAATGGAACCACTCTCATTTTTAAATCAGTGGGGTGCGGCTTGTTTGTGCAACTTAGCACGACACAGCCTATTATTATCTTAAGAACAGTGTTGAATCACAACGCTCCGTAGCGGAGAGGGAATCGGGCTTCCTCTCGGTGCCGAACTCATGGACGCTGCTCCCGATGAGCCATGTGAGATCTGGAGAGGGGGGCGGCGGGGCCGGGGAGGGGGATGCACAGCAATATAGGACTGTAATGGAGCTGCATAATTCATAATGGCACGTCTGAGCTGATGAAACTGGAGCTGTCCAAGCTAATTAGATAACCACCACCCAAACCACCACCACCACCACCGCAGCCTCTGCTGATCTCGCCATCTCTTGGTGCCTCTCACTTTTCCCAATCCATTCTCTTTGACTTTGTCACTCGTCCTTCCCTGTACCACCAACCCCCCCCCCCCGCTCTCTCTCTCTCTCTCCCTCTCTCTCCCCATTTCACCCCCAATGTCCTGCGTTTTCCATTTGCTCGTACTAATCTCCATCAGCGGCTCTTCAATTCCCCTCCTCTTTGTACCCAAGGATAATGACATCACCGCAGCCTTCACCGCTTCAGTCCGACGCGGCGATGCTCCGGTGGATGGAGTGCTGTTCTTCAACGCTGCCCACTACGTATCGCTCATATAATATGAACGTATTGAATGTCATTTGTCATTTTACCGTGAGCAGAATTAATGTGTATTAAAATGTATCTTCAGGCCCGTGCATGTTTCACGTGTTGATTTTAAATATCTGATATATCAAATGATGAGTTCTTATCGTTGTGTCAGAAAGTGCTTCATAGGCCCTTGTTTTATGAGTTCTATCTCAACCTCAACCCTGCCATTTTTATTTCTCACGTATAATTTCTGTCTGTCTGTCCGTCAGCCAGCCAGCCAGCCAGCCAGTCAGTCAGTCAGTCAGTCAGTCAGTCAGCCAGCCAGCCAGCCAGTCAGTCAGTCAGTCAGACAGTCAGTCCGACCGTCCCTCCGTTCGTCCGTCAGTCAGTGAGTCTGTCTGTCTCTGTCTGTCTGTCTGTCTGTCCGTCTGTCTCTCCATCTGTCAGTCAGTCAGTCAGTCAGTCAGATAATTAGTCAGTCAGTCAGTCAGTCAGTCAGTGAGTTTGTCTGTCTGTCTGTCTGTCTGTCTGTCTGTCTGTCTGTCTGTCCGTCCATCTGTCTCTCCATCTGTCAGTCAGCCAGTCAGTCAGTCCGACCGTCCGTCCATCAGTCAGTGAGTCAGTCGGTCTGTCTGTCTGTCTGTCTGTCTGTCTGTCTGTCTGTCTGCCTGTCTCTCCATCTGTCAGTCAGTCAGTCAGTGAGTCAGTCAGTCCATCAGATAGTTAGTCAGTCAGTCAGTGAGTTTGTCTGTCTGTCTGTCTGTCCGTCCATCTGTCTCTCCATCTGTCAGTCAGTCAGTCAGTCCGCCTGTCTGTCTGTTTGTCTGCCTGTCTGTCCATCTGTCTGTCTGTCCGTCTGTCTCTCCATCTGTCAATCAGTCAGTGAGTCAGTCAGTCAGTCAGTCAATCAGTCAGACAGTCAGTCTGACCGTCCGTCCGGCAGTCAGTGAGTCTGTCTGTCTGTCTGTCTGTCCGTCCGTCCAACTGTCTCTCCATCTGTCAGTCAGTCAGTCAGTCAGTCAGTCCGCCTGTCTGTCTGCCTGTCTGTCTGTCTGTCTGACTGCCTGTCTGCCTGTCGGTCTGTCGGTCTGTCTGTCTGTCTGTCTCTCCATCTGTCAGTCAGTCAGTGAGTCAGTCAGTGAGTCAGTCAGTCAGTCAGTCAGATGGTTAGTCAGTCAGTCAGTCTGTCTGTCTGTCTGTCTGTCTCTCCATCCGTCAGTCAGTCAGTGAGTCAGTCAGTCAGTCAGATAGTTAGTCAGTCAGTCAGTCTGTCTGTATGTCTGTCTGTCTAAGCGTTAACACATTTAGAGAAGAGTTGCATTAAAGAGAGAAAAAAACAAACAAACAAGCTTATCTGTGTCATATAATATGTGTGTAGTTAAACGACATTAATGGATTGGGCACAGGGCTTTATCCCGGAGGTCGAGTGCAAAGAGAAGTGGGGGCTGCGGTGAAATTTAATCACAGGGAAGAGAACAGGCGGATAACATGTCACCACGGAGACCAAAAACTATGTTAAGTGCAAAGCGATCTCCCCGGCGGGGACGCGCGGGCGGCCCGCACCGTCTCCGGCTCCCAAAAATGTTCCCAACGCCAAACAAACAGACAAACAAACAGGATGACACAAAAACAATACACACACATACACACACACACACACACACACACACACACACACACACACACACACACACAAAATAGATAAATAAATAAACGTTCCATGACACAGAGATTAATTTCTAACTAGGTTGTCCCAGTGTTGAGTCCAAATTAGATTTGACGGCGGAGCGGCGCAGACTGGATCTGAGTGCCGTCGCTCTCAGAGTTCCCCAGAGGGCCGAGACCACTCAGCCTCTTTAACCCTTCACACGCTCTAAATCGGGGGGGGGTTCTGAACCCTTCTCTTTTCAGACCACTACACTGATTTTAGCTCCTGACCTTCAAGAGTTTTTCTTAAATATTTTGGGGGCCGGCACCACCAATTGTAACTGTATGCATGGTCTTTATAGCATGATGCCACTATTAGCAACAGATTGAGACTAAATGAGAATCTTTCTTATGCTACTTTCAAAATGGATGAGCTTCTCAAAGGCTACTTTTATTATTTTGTGGTGCGTGGATGGAGCCCCAAATGGACTATATCAAAATGGTCATATATTTCACACCTTACAATTTAAATAATCAATCGAATATCAATATTTCTGTTTTATCAATCTTGAAAAGCGTCCCCGTACGCATATCAAATGAGCCCACGGTTGAGATTGTCTGCTTTCAATAATCCTTCGTCCATTTGCATTCTCATTTGCTCTTGCGTCCAGGTGGGTGCGGTGGTCAGGTTGGGTTACTGTTCAGTGCGACACATTCAGACACCCTTCTTTAAAAGAAAAGTCATGCTCAGCATCGGCCACCAAGGCCAAGAAATCTGGCGTGTTCTTTGCTTAGATTTGTACAAATACTAAGGTATATACATTATTTATACACATTTCTCCATATTTGCAATGCTCCTTGCAGTAGAGTTGGCCTTCACACTTTTAAAAATCAATAAGGATTCCTTATTAATTCAAATATTTACTTTGTAATCATGAACGACGTTGCTCTGACTCCTCTGGAGCGCCCAAGCTGCCTGAGCGCACCCTGCCTCCCCTCCGGGGCAGGAACTAATTATACTTTGATGCGATGGAGAGTCCGTCCTCCCTGTTCTCATCAAATAGGCCTCGCACAAGGACATGTTTTTGTGATGGGGATTAATTTCTAAAGAGGTAATCCAGTTGTGCTGAAAGCAGATTTGAGGACAGAGGAGAGCAGATAGGACCAGGCAGGAGTGGGAGGCACCGGGGTGTTGGAGTGAATGTGACCTTCTCACAAAGGGGACCTATTGTGAAAAAACTCACCCTTTCAGTGCTTGTGCACACCACTAACTTGTTTTTTGGTGAGCTGCCTATTTCATAAAACATGCAATCCAACAAGTCGTTGAGATTTGCAGCCCCGTCCTGTGTCACACGGTGCCTCGGTAGAATTAGAACCGCACTCCATCTGAGTGACTCCGCCCTCGGCTGGAGAAATTTCATGCACCGCCGGGAATTGCTCTGTTGGCTTCAGACACCAGCACAAATCTTTTGTAAGAGAGAGGAATTAATACCAACTGTCTGTGTACAAACAGCAGACGATGGAAATGTAAGTATTTATTAAGGAATTCTGCTGTGTTTCTTTAAAAAATAAAAAAAAAGTATGTGGTGGATTGACTGTAGGCCGCGCCACACGATCCTCTGTGCGTTTCTCCAAACAAAACCAATAAATAGTAGTGTGTTTTTAACGTAGGTGTATTTATTTTATTTTACGAACTTTACAAATTGAATGAAACGAAAAAGAAAAAAAAGTGCAGCGTCCCCAATAAGCATCGTGCACGACAACGAAAGTCAGAACAAACTTTTAAATGAGGCGTTATAGATCTAATATGAGTGAAGATTCAACAACTGGATTGCCTATTTGAAATAAGGGAAAGTTTACGTACTGTACTTCATACAACGAAACACGACTACACAGTCTCAAACCCCAATGGTTCACAGAACTAGAGGCCTCAGGAGGGAGGCGCCGCCCAGTGAAACAGACCATCAGACCAAACAGGAGGGGTTTAGAGGTATGTTAGAATGGCTACAATGCATAATCTGAGTGGTATTTTCACAAAAAAAAACCAAACGTCAAATACATGTTTTAGGGGCCTCAGCGACTTACAGTATATTAATTTGTTGAAAAGGAGCAGAATAATAGGTCCCCTTTGAACGATCCTACTGGTGTCAAATTAAGTTTTAGCCGGTTTACTTATTAGCACACAGACACAAAAGTATTTTCTTGACGATAACTTGCATTTCCTATACTTTTATATACCTCCTTAAAATTATTTCCTGGTCCCGCTGACAATTACAATAACACATTTTGTTGCCAAAGTTACTTAATTTTTCCGTAATTTGTATTTCTGACAGACAACTCTGTCAATTTTAAATGGTCTTTATTTTATAAGCGCTGTTTGAGTTTGGGCATCGGGGCTCTACTGCTCATCACTCCATTCATCACCCCTTTGGATAGAAGAGTAGAGCCCAACAGGTGGATGCAAGGGAGGTGGAGGGAGGCGGAGGGAGATGGAGGGAGTGCAGCAGCACAGCATGCAAAGCAGGAAGCAAAGCAGGTAAAGCAAGAGGGACTGGCTGCTTAAATAGGCCGGCCCATAACGGTGTGGAAGTGTGTGGCGCTGTCAAGTTGTCTGACAGAACTAGCTCTGCAAGCTACGCATCATTTGTTAGATCAATTTTCAAATGGAATAGACAAATACAAAATATTGCTCAATTAAGTAATCATTCTGTTTGATTGTTGGCTTTCCAATAGACAACCAGTTTTTTTCCTTATTGTCTTATTTTTAAAGATAAGCAAACTGCGTTTTTTTTTTTGTTTTTTTTTGATGAGTGTTGACCTCATGTGTGGCGGCAAAAGCTTCAGCCTAAACCTCCTCCCACGGAAGATTTGGTTGAAAATGTGGCTGGACTGAATACGTAATCAGCACAGCGAAACCTTACGATCGGTTCAGTCGTCATGAATAAATAATTTCACGGGTGCGCATTTTGTAAAGTGTTAGTAGAGCATTTCCAATAATTAAGAAGACTTGAGACGAATATGCACATTTTGAAGTTGTGAGCACAGAGATCAAAGTTTGATGGTGTGCGAGAGCGGCGCAATGTTCTATTCCCTTTTTTCCCCGTGGCTCATTTGACAACCTGCGCGTTCATGTTTTGACTTCATCAGAGCGTGTAAATAAGATGGCAATTCCCTGAAAGTAAATAAGCAAACCAACTAAAAAGTTCTGTTGATACTACTGGTGTTCATACTACTAATAATAATAATCAAGTACTACTGTTAAATAATGATTGCAGATTGCCCTTGAAAACTGCTGTCCTCACCGTCGAAAGGGTGTGGCTGTTCCGAGCTTCCAAACGCCGACAACTGTGTTATATTCTCAACGCGGTACAAAGGGGCAAAATCTCTCATGAAAAACGACTTCCTCCCCGCAAACTGACAAACCGGATCTGGATCCGAGGAACGGATCTGCAGCGGGCACAGCCCCCTAAAACAGGGCAGGGCCTCGTCTCACAAAAGCTTCGTGAGATGACCTTATAACCCTTCTTACACAACTTCTCAAACCTATCGTGCGTTTCCCAAAAGCGTTTAAATTGAAGACGCTCTGAGAAAGGGTGGTAGTATAATGTTTGGTAGTATAATAAATTTTTCATGCCACTTGCAGAAGCCCATAGACCCGCAGGAGTCACGGCCAAATATTTGTATTTGTTTATTATTTGTTTTAATCCCATTGATTTGGGGAATTTTCACATCGTGATGAATAAAAATGATGTTTGATGGAACTGCAATGATCTTTTACAAATAACCCTAAACAAAAACAACTTGATGAAGATGGCCCTACTCAAAATAACAAGGGAAATCAGAGTCAAGGAATAAACAATACATTTGGAAAGAGATTTTCAACCAAATGTTGACGTTTGGTTGAGCCCGCTCGCCGGGAAATCGACGTTATGAAGCTCTTAAGAGGCGAAAGCGCGTTCTCGCTTTAAGAGCCGTTTCGGGGAAACACGAGTTGCAAAATGAAAGAGCTGTCGTCGGATCGCAGGGAAACGAGGCTCAGAACCGTGTCAGATCCTCCCTGCATTCCTCATGAATGGATCCAAATGTCCAAAAGTCTTAGAGTACGTGTCATTGTGAAAGACGGTGGTTGAGCGTGTCAGGGCGTGCGCCGCATCAGCAGAACTCAGACATCCAGCCGTGTCACAGATTCTGGTTCCCCACGCCGAGGACCACATCCCGGAGGGGGTTGACTTCTACCTCCAGTCAGAAACTATACGGCGCCAGGGGCTGTTTGTAATTCAGGACATGGCTACGTGTCATGTTCAGGCCCGGCTCACATGTCGACGGCCCTGGACATCAGCAGGGGGTCCGGGCTTTCATGACAGGGTACCTGCTGTTCAGAAGAAAGGCCTCACACACAAAGCAGGCTGGGCAGGGCGGGGGGCCGGGGGGGGGGGGGGGGTGTCACACTCAGAGGTAGGAGTTACACAATGGGGGACGAGTTTTTTCAAGCTGGCATCACACATGCTCGCTGCCAACCAGTGTGTGTGTGTGTGTGTGTGTGTGTGTGTTTGTGTGTGTGTGCCCGTGTGTGTGAAAGATGGTGTGGGGGCGTGTGAATACATGCGCTCGGTGGGTGCGTAAGTGGGTGACGACCGGACTCACGCTCTAGAGCAGGTTTACAAAAGTAAAAAAGCAAAAAGTAGTGTACTGCAGGCAAGCATCAGACGGGGAGACAGGGCGAAAGACACCGGGGAAGGAGGGATGGAAAGACAGAGGGGAGAGAAAGAGGGATTGGGAAGCACAGGCTACAGACAAAGCAATTTATATTTCAAGGTTGATGTTTGACATTATTGATTTAAACTCTCATTTGTATTTATTGAATCATATTATTGTAGAGTGGTGTTTTTGTAGGGCAGGGTGGGTCATGGAGTTTGCGCATTAGTTCACTTTAGTATAAAGGGAAAAAAATATATATCTGAATTCCAAATTTGAGTTCCAAAATCCTGCAAAAGTAGATTGAGAAGGCAAAGCAAGTTAGAGGCGTAAGAAGACAATTACTTTTGAATAATACAAACAAAAGTAATAGTAATACAAACAATACAAACAATAATGCAGAACGTGTGGTTCTAAAAATTCTAAGGAAATAAATACCATGGTTACGATTACAATTAATTGATTGCTTATTTTGGTGCTCTGGGATTCGAAAATCTGGACCTCGGCAATAAGTGACAGGGATGGATTTCTGCCGCTGTCCAGGCTTACATTCAGTGTCATCATTCGCCGCATTACTTGGTGCCAGACCAAGTCACTTTTTTCGTTGCTTTGGTCGATTCGAGAGGCGCGCACATACACTCACGCCGGGGTGATTGTGACTCGCGGGGATGGTAATGCTTCAGCAGGAGTCCGCCGGACGCGTCGGCGCAGCCTCAGGGGCGTGGCGCGGCATGCCGTAAGTGCATCCGCGTTGATCCACCGTTGCAGCCGCGCAGGGCACGTTGCCACGTGAGCCTTAGAGAGATACGAGAGAAAACTACATAGAAATGTTTTTTGTAAAGAGTGCAATCAATTTGAATTGAGTCTACATTGTCCCGGAGACCAAGAGCTGCTGTCGTATTTGCTTATTTGCTCAACACAGTTGTAGCTCACGTTCCAATAATACTGTGATGCTTGGCGGGGTCGAGCAAGCAGACACAATGGAGGAGAGGCGGACGGAACCTCCGTGGAAAAGCCGAAGCCGTTTTATAGCGCCTGCCGCAAGGATACATCTACCCAACTACTATGCAACGGGGTTGAGGTGTCCAGCCGGAAAATGACCCCCTGGGATGGCCGCGTCTCTTTTCATTACAGACTTCAGACACTCTTTCTCTTGCTTCAGCTCGCACCACACTCCCCGGGGACCCGCCCCCTAGACACCTGGGCCAATCACCTCCAATGAGAAGAATTTATGCAAATTATAACAACCCACCAATGAACTTAACCCCCGCCCCCAAGAGTCACACAGTGTTCACACTGGTTCACACAGAGTCACACTGGTGTTCAACCAGCCAAAGAGGGCACATGTCACTCCGCTGCTCATCGAGCTCCACTGGTTACCTGTAGCCGCCCGCATCAAGTTCAAGTCTCTTATGCTGGCCTACAGAGTGTTGTTGGGAATGCTCCCGCCTACTTAAATGCTCTTGTAAGAGCACATGTTGCCCCCCGGATGCTGCGCTCGTCAAATGAGCGTCGCCTGGCTCTGCCGGCCATACAGCCACGGCAATCCAGGCTATTCTCATTTGTAGTTCCACGTTGGTGGAACGAGCTGCCAAAAATGACCAGAGCGGGGACCTCCCTCTCTGTCTTTAAGAAGCACCTGAAGACCCAGCTCTTCAGTGAGTACCTCCTGTCCTAATCTACAATTACTTAGCACCACCTTGCAGTATTTATTGTTACACCAATGTTGTTATTACACTAATCTCTGTCGCAATGTAGCTGAATGTTATTCTCCCTTGTAAGTCGCTTTGGATAAAAGCGTCTGCTAAATGACTAAATGTAATGTAATGTTATGTAATGTTAAACTATTAAAAATTATTATTAGTTATTTATGACAGACTACTATGAAAAACATTTTTTATACCTTTTAACTGGATACCTGCAAGACCTTGTTTAACGTAGTGTGTGCAGAGATCATAGGACAAATTGACAATCTCAACAAGATCAACATATGCAATGTTGCATGTAATGTCATTTAAAAAAATTAAGAAATCTCAAGGACTGTTTTGTATTTTTCACACAATAATGCATAAAAGCATTGGGGGTCAAACTGTTTGTTAAAAAAATATTTAAATCACTGTTACTACTCCACCTCTCTCCGCGACGTCTGGGACACTTCGACACGTAGCCGGTGTAATTGGTGAGAAACCACGCTCCGCGCCACGCCAGGCCCGTACGCCGCAGCGACGCGCCCGGCGGGCTTCTACCGTAAGACGAGGTGTTTCTGTGAACAAAATGCTTTGGCAACCTCGGGTGTGGAGTAAGTGAGCTGCAGATCACTCGGGTCGACTCCCTGTGATTGAAAAATTTGGTTAAAAAACACAGGAGTTTTCCTTTAATGGTTGGGAAGCCCGAGGCCAAAGGCTGGTGTGAGCATCTCTGATTTCCCCAGAACCTCGTACCATGAACGCTGCGAAACAGAAGGACATGTGGCAGCGTGACTGCACAAACAGAAGGAAAAGACGATCCCAGACTGTGGTAACATTTACCAAGCGGCTCGTTGGGAGCGCTTTGGGGGCAAGCATCCGTGGTCTCCGACAAGACAGAATAATGACGAAGGACCAAAACAGGGCCACCGCGTAAATACAATGCCAGATTCCTAAGACGTGTCACGAGGCCGTGGTGCAACCGGCTCCCCACTATGTCCAGGGGTAGCGGCGCAATAGGGGCGGAGGCAAGATGTTAAAAATGCAGGTCTACTAAAAAATAAAAGAGAGACACAAAAAGACACACCGACACACGGCAGCTGCAGCACCAACAACAAGAGGCAGGACACATATTATGTCAGGTTTTGCAGAGGGGTATACAGCTGCGGAGCACGACGAGTGTTAAAAGTGAGCGTTTGAGCCCCAGAAGTTGCAGTTTATTTAAAATGTCCACGTTCGTGCCTATTTCTATCCCCCTCCACCCCCATCCCCACCCCCACCCCCTCTGTTTCACTCTCCCCCTCACCTCTTTCTTTCCCTGTTCTGTTTATTTTTCAGCCTCTCCCGCTCTTGGAAATAGCACCATATGCTCTCATCCGCAGCATCGGCGGCCGAGGGAAATAGAGGAGCCTTTTGTCACCCTGACAGGAGGCCTGAGTTACAATACCGTCTGAATATGGGAGAGGGCTATTACACCGACGTACGGCGCACACACAAAGCGCAGAAGTAATCTGCACACATGAAGATATAGTGTAACCCCTGGTCCATTTATTTCCATATGCAGACAGCGCAATAAACAGAGAAATACCTCTCACGTTCATTGGGGTGGGATGGGCAGGAAGGGGGGCTGCCGGAAAGAGAAGAAGCGACGTCCTTAAGAGCATCCCGGCGTGTAAAGAAAACATGCATCGCCGCCTTCCTTTTCAAGGCTGTTAATGATTGGAATTGGTCACGGAAGTGGGAGGTCACTCAGCAAAGAGCAGATTCGTGTCAGCGATGGCAGACATGCCTTTTGCCGAGCTTTCTACGGCAGCCAGTGCAAATGATCACAGGCAAGGCATGCAAATTTGTGAAATATGTGTTCGCTACTGTGACACTTGTCGCATGACCAAGGAGTTGAATGCAAATCTCTACACTTTATGGCATATACATTTTATGTGGTACCCACCACTGCACTCCTCGGGACAGATTGTACTTCTTGACTGCGCATCTCCTGCTGTGCTGCCTGTAGCGTCCTTCTGCTGCGGATGAAACTTCATTTTGTAATATACTGCATCAGACTTTTCATATAATGGACAGGATGGTGGCACACAACAATGGAGAAAACAAAAGAGAGGAACGCCATTGAAAAAATGCACCCTTCCATTTCTGCTCATTCAAATTATACATGACGTGCAATATATGCATTATCTAATTGTTACGTAATATTCCTGAAATTCTCTTTCAGGGAATGTTAAATGAGGCAATTAGGGGTTCATAAAAATAAGCAGCCTTCACCCGTCTCTCAGGCAACTTCAATGTGTTCATTCTGAGTTTTTTCTTTTGTTGCTTCTCTGTGGCTTCTTTCTGTTACAGCCACAACCATGCATCTTTCCCGGGGTGGTATGCTGAATGCTGTTCTCATGAACAAACAAACAAACACGTCTCCATCCCTCCCTGACTCATCCGAGCTTCCACAGAGCTCCTGTCGTACAATAGCATGTTTTTCTGTCTCCTGCAGCATTGTCCATATCAGGGAAGCCGGCAGCTGAAGGTCAACCCCGAACACATTTATAGTTGCCCAGGGTGGATTTTACAAGGTTATTTTCTTTTAAAATCCTGCTGAGGTGACAGGCACATGACATAAGGCAATGTTAATGACACCATTACTATGTTATCTGCTTCAAAATGAAGCACCATCCGCTGACCCAAGCAATCTGACCTAACTGTCTGTGAAAAATCCCTTTGCAGGTCTTTGCGAAATAGGCAGCGATGGTTAAGGCTTGAACTATGCTATGGTCCGTTCAGCCAGACGCACCACCCTCTGCAGAGCTCTCATGTCCTGAGCGGTGCTGCTTTCTAACAGGGCGGTGATGTTGCCTGTCAGAATGCTCTCTACAGCTCCAGAGTAGACTGAAGGATCCTCAGGGAGACTTTGAATTTCTTCAGCTGCCTGAGATGATAAAGACGCTGTCTTGCCTTCCTCACCAGAGTGTCAATGTGAGTAGTCCATGTCAGATCTTCGGTAATGTGAACTCCCAGGTATTTGAAACTGCTCACCCTGTCCACGGTAATCCCATTAATCTATAGTGGCATATATGTCCTCGGTTGTGGTGCCATCCTAAAGTCCACAACCATCTCCTTAGTGTTTGAGACGTTCATGACGAGGCAATTCTCCTGACACCAGATTGTAAGATCCGCCACCTCGTCCAGATAGGCTTTCTCATCATCGTCGGTGATCAGGCCCACCACGACTGTGTCGGCCGCAAACTTAATGATGGAGTTGGAGCTGGAACCTGCATATAGTCGTGCGTATAGGGAGTAGAGTAGTGGGCTAAGGACGCAGCCCTGGGGGGATCCTGTGCTCAGGGTGAGTGAGTTGGAGGTGTGTCCACCCACCCTAACCCCCTGGGGCCTGGCTGTCGGAAAGTCCAGGATCCAGGCGGACAGGGAGGAGTTCAGACTGTGACATTTGTTTTGTATTGAATGTGTGTGTTTCTTGTGAAGCACACAGGACAAAACAAGAGGTGTTATGTCACATTAGAGGGGCAACAGATGTGAAAGTTTGAAGAATACGAATCAGTGAGAAGAATGAATCGTGACAGCGAAAAGCAACACCCCTGCCCCTACCATGGCAAGAGAGGAGGCTGGCGACCCGGGGGATGCTCTCAGGCTGCAGAGGAAATTAAAACGGGACTTGATTGATTCCGAAAGTCATCTCTATCTTCTCCCTGGTTCTGCTGTGGGCAAAATTAAGCCTTATCTCAGGGTTATGATGGGGTCATTAAAACCCGCTTAGAGTCGTAACCCCTGTCTCCCACCACAAAAGCCATTATCAGAAAAAAGTAATCTCAGTGTGTCACAAAAGTGAAAGTCGTTTTGCCTTCCTCAAACACCTGCCATAACACAAACTCCCGCGGTATTTGGGAGTCGTGCTCTGAGCCATGCCATCTGGAGTCCAAGCTTGTGTCCAAACATTGACTGTCACGAGTCATCTGCAAAACACATGTAGGCCAGATTCACATGTGTCGGTGCCACAAAGGAAGAACATGTAATGATATTGGTGAGCCTGACAGAATGGTTTGGATATAGAATATAGGATTCTTGTTGAAATATTTTCTGTACGTTGCAAGGAACTGTATCGTGCTCCCAAGATTGGTTGCAGAGAAACACAGAGTAATAGGTACAGTCTGTGAAACAGTCATGGAATGGCTTCAGACTCTTGAAACCATTGCCCCTAGCGCACCAAACATCATAAAGGAAAGCCAGGGGATTTGGATCTCTGCAAACTCTTGCCCCGCAAAGTCCCCAGCGAACCAGCGAATCTTAATTTGCTGCATCAGGCAGTGAATGAGGCTTTCCCGACAACTGAGCCTCAGATCCGTAATCCCGAACTTAACCTGCCCCGGAGCTGCTTAGACATGGAGCAGACGTTACTATGGTGTTCTCGGGTTAAGAGTGTTAGACCGCTGTGACAGAAGGAAAGTACTTTTATCTCACCACTAAGAGTTCTCCTAAATGGATTTAAAAGTTCCTCGCTAAGATTTTGTTCTTAAAACATATTCACTAGTTCCTGAATGTAACTTTTACAAAAGGTGGGGTTGTGGGTTGGATTGTTATAAGTTATTTCGATGCCAACAGTGATTGACTGGTCATGTAAATGTTCTGCAAATTGTCAGCCTCCTTCACGTTGTCACATCTGTGTCCGAGGCTTCCTCACTCTGCAGCTCCTTTACCTGGCCCGACAATGTCCACAGTGTTCCCTTCCTGTTTGCCCCAGTTCTTCCCCCTGCCCCAATTATTCCCTGTTATATTCCCTGTCCTCTGTGAATTTTGTTACTAGTTCTAAGTCTGACTCTGTACCAAGCTGCTTTTGGTCTCTTAGCAGGCTGTACTTACTCTCTATGTATTCCGTGAAGCTTCAAGTAAAGCCCCTGTGTCTTAGTTTGGGTCCGACATACAAGCCCATGACCTTTCATCGCCCTGCAAATGCTTCTACTTCTTGGCCAACTTGTTCTTGCAAGAAAGGGCGTTCGATGTTTGGAGTCAGGATTACTTCACGAGGGGAGAGGGACCCTCCACACAATGCAGCTTTGCCGCATTGTATGGCTCGACAAATGACTGCATATGTTTGGTGATTGAATAGTTGGAGACCCCTGATTTGAAACACTTTCCCCTCTATAGTTTTTCCTCTTGAGGATGGAGTACCTTGCTGTCACCTCCTCTCCCCATCTACCTCTTTGTAACTGCGGATCCGTTTGTGTCTCTGCTTGATGTGGCGACTGTGTCACCGCCGCTGTGGTTTCAAACAGGAAGGCTCCAGAAGGGAGTTGAAACAAACCTTTAAAACAACACAGGCAAGTAAATGAGGAAGAGACTATAATTTGAGGCTTTTTTTTTTTGTTGTTGTTTGTTTCTTTTTGCGCCCGTAAACCTGAATGTTTATTTATTTATTTTATTTTTTTAAGATCATCTGCTGTGGTTTTTAAAACTTGGATGTGAATTATTTAAGGCCGTCGGTAGCGGTGAAGGGGGATTTTCAAAAAGCAAACACTGGGGGAAGGCCACGCAACGAGAGGTGGTGCGGGGTAAAAGAAGCGCCAAAACCAACTTCACGTCATTATTCATTTATCTCATTCCTGCTGCCCAAAGATTTTTAAAGAACATGGGGAGGAAGACCACTCTTCACCACTCGCTGTTTTTTCATAAATCCGCCACACTTATTTATTCATCTGTCTCCCTCTCTCTCTCTTTCCTCCACATAGATATTCCAGACACGTATAGCAGACACGAACACATCTATGAGCACAGTGGCTTATAGATCTGAGCGCAGTTCAATATGCCGTTGAGCCCGCCATGATGCCTGGATGCCTGTCCTTAACATGTGGCTTTGGGGCTGGCCTCGTGAACGCTTCAAACAAATAAATAAAATACGGATTTAACTGTCTTTGAGACACCACACGGCAACGAGTTGGAATAGAACAAAAAAGTGAAAACATACACGGAACAAAAACACAGACAAACGCATCGCATACACGCACACACACAGTCCCTGCTTTCAGTTCACAGCATAATCGCCAGGCAACCGACCAAAGAGAAAATATTGAAACATTAACGAGACCTAATCTTGAACATCACCGCTACTTGTTATGATGTCTTCTGGTTTCGATGCGCTCTGCCTCACTGAGCTACCAGGGAATTAGTTTGGACGATGACCAACAAAGTAAAAGGAGCAGTATCACGCTGTGATCGTTGTGGATTGTGTCACGCCACCCGTTTAGCTTCCTAGCCTAACGAATCATATTGTTTATAATTTGTCTAGACAGCCTGAAGGCTCCTGGCCCTAGAGACTGGGCCTGTGGGCTAGTATAGCTCTCGGCCTCAAACCCTAGAATGCTGCTCCACATGCAGCCTCCACCAGCTATTAGTTACCAATCACATTTTAGCAGATCAACGCATGTTATCAATTGATTACATTCTAATGACAGCAACAGATGAAAGCCAGAAGCTGCGCTATGTCTTCTTTATGACAGGGACAGCAGTGCATACAATGAAAAGTAATCCATGTCACATGTTTGCAAAGCACGTGGCGTGATCTAGATTTGACCTGGGTCGCTGGTGAGGAGGTAATTCAATTGCATTTTGTAGAGCATTGTATTAAATCTCTGCGCCCGTGTCGTAGAAATGTATTCATCATTTTATTTCACATGCTTAATCCTGTTGAGAGTCACAGGGCTTGAGCCGATCCCGCTGGACTGAGGACATGAGGCAGGGAGACACACTGTATGCAGTGGACGTTTCCTCAAATTATTGTGAAATTATTCTCAGACTGCGGTCCCAGAGACAACATCTTATCAAAAGGGGTCTGTGGCCTAATGTGTGTCACATTCACAGTACTTGATATGGAAAAGGGTGAGAATCACTGCACAGGGTACTGCAGATGTGATGAGCCGTTGTACACCTAAAGGTGCTCTTTCACACATAGGTCCCGGTAAATGAGTGCATTATTCTTTCAGGCACTGCTAGTGATTTTCACTATTCACACAAGCAGCTGCATTCAGGAAGATTTCCGTCTTGCGCCATGGCAATGATAGATGGGGCAAGGGGCATTCCAGCAGAGGGCGGTAATGCAACACTTACGGATGCCAACTGCCATAAAACTCAACAGAAGAAGAACATGGGGCACCGCTGGATGTACGTGTACACGGTGGAAGACACCTGTTCAGGAACATGGCGGGCAAGGAGCTGTTTTTGTCCATTGCCAATGTTTTTGCAATGTATTCAACAAGTTTGCGAGACAAGTCATATTTTTTCATGAGCTACTTGAATCAGAAACACGTATTTGATACATTTAAAGGAACATTGAAAGAGCGTTTGATGCTGAACTGGACAGAAGTAGAGACACATTTGAAGAAGATAGGAGCCTGAGAATGAGGCGCAACAAGGAGCAGAGAGCTGCAGCTTTTAGAACGTTTGTTCAGAGGCAGAGGGGCTTGGACACAAGAATGTGCAAGTGAGAGAGGCAACACGGCCAAGTTTCCCGAACAACTTTGACCAGTAGAGACAGCACTTTTGCATATAGCCCAACACATTTGAGTATGTGATACAACTTTTAGAACGAACCCTTAGACGAGAAACTACTCGCTGGCAAAAAAAATCCCTGGAACCTCGACAGACACTGGGAATTGTTGTGTAGTGGTATACTACCCCAACAAAGTACCAAACTAACGCCTGTCTTTTTGGTGTTGGAATCTCCACAGTTTGTGGAGTGACATTAGCATTGAAGACCAACCTTCTTAAACATATTATCTGCCTGCCAAAAGGAGAGCGTCTTTGTGCCAGATCCGCTTGCCACGCACCACCCAAGTGGGCTTTTCAGGGCCCTCCAACACAGAGACACAGACGATGGGTTGAAAACACACCAGTTTTATTGTGGAGAGTGGGCAAGATGGAACAAGCCCAGAGCAGATGGAATACATGCATGGCAAGGGATACTCTCTCATGTGTGTTTGTGGATGGGGTTTTACCTGTTGCTCGTTGATTGGTCTAATGAGCAACAGGAGTACAGCCACCCTGATCCTGGGCCCAGTTACCAAGACCCAAGACAGGTGTGGCTGCTCAAACCATACCATCCCCACTCCATGGTCTTCAAAGGACTCTTGAGGGATTTGCAGACTGTGGTTATCCTATGTGTGCTGGTGCCATTGATCAAGCCAACAGTATCACAATCATGACATTCCAATGTGCTGCAAGCTGTTGTGGACCACAACTTCTGCTAAGTCCTTGTAAGCAGAGTTGTAAATAATCAAAGTGGTGCTATGCATTCATATTTCATTTTTCTTAGATGTGCCAGCTGACTCAGTGTTGTGTGTTGGTGTTGTGTTTTATGTGTGTCAGTGCTCTGGTATTAAAATAAAAACTTAAGTTTAAAAAATTCTAAAATCAGAAAAATATAATTGTATATTCTTCACTTTAAGGATACTAGCCCATACATTGGTATACAATCTAAGCGTGTAATGGTGCCTTAGAGGGGGTGTTCAGGATTTGTTATTTATATTCAACATGGTACTATGTATTCATATTTAATTTTTCCTAGCTTTACAGATATATTATCCGGATATAGTATCCGTGAGCTGGCCTGAGTGTGGGCCAACTCCTCTATATACAAAATGGCTGAAAACCAGGGTCGCCAATTGTTCCCTCGTGTGGTATGTCACTCATTATTTTGTTTTGTAGAAATTAAATTTAAATTTTTGATACTTAATAAATGTCATCTCACGGAGTATTAGGTGTTATGACTTTTGTGTCAATGCAAATTTACCTGTATAGGCTTTCTTTTTACACGTTTTAGATTTTTTTGTAAAATTTTATAGGGCTTTCATTACAATTTGAAGAAAATTTTCTGTAACTGTAAAAATGAAATGTTCATTTTGGTGCAGGCAATTATTTTAATTTCTGACAATCAAATGATGTGATCGGATGAGGAAATGACTATTGCTATCATGCTTGCCTTTACAAAAAACGATGTCACCATTAGGGCTGGGTATTGTTTAAAAAAATACGATACCAGTACCCTTAAAGTAATACCAATAGCAATAGAGTACTTCATTCAAAAAAAATTTTTTCTACTATACCCATCATATAAATGCAAGCATTCAGCTGCATAAAATACCACCACTCCTCCCCATCCAAATTATTTTAACACCAATACATTTTGAAAATGTTCAAATTATTGAATTATTTATTAAGTAACTGTAGAAAACTGTACAATTAAGTATTCGGGCAATGTCATTTTAAAGAAATAACAGCAAGGGAAAACTTATTTCACTGTTCATATGGACACCAGGCTTGTTTTAAGATGAACTTCCTGAATCTCTCCATTAACAGATTGTTGTAGCTGCTGCTGCGGTAGTGAGCGAATCACACGCCACATTAAATTGAAAAGAACTTGCCGTGATTGGCTGGCCTGTAGCTGCTCCTGTAGTGAGCCAATCTCACGTCTCATTAAATCGAAGAACGCTTGCTGTGATTGGCTGAGAGCAAAACCATACAAATAGTAATTTGTTTCTAGATCTAGGTACAAAAAGGATCGAATGCATGTATCGTTCGACTGGAAAAGTTTCGATACTACTTGGTATGGGGTTATTTGGTCGATACCTTAAATGTATTGAGTACCATTACCCAGCCCTAGTCACCATGATTCCACAGAAATCTATGACTGTGAATGGAGTGGAGATTCCTGTTCATCATATTGGAGACCCTGCCTACTAATTAACAAAGTGACTGATGAAGGTGTTCACCAATCATCACGCAAGTACAGCGCAATTTCAACTACCTTTTGAGCTCAGCTCGTATGGTCGCCGATAAAGCTTTTGGTCATCTCAAGGGTCGTTGGAGGTGCCTGCTTAAACGCATTGATGTTGATGTCACGCTTGTGCCTGACATTGTCACTGCTCGTTGCATCCTGCATAATGTGTGTGAACTTAACAAGGAGAGCTTTTCACCCACCTGGAACACTCGCCTTTGTGAGAATCTGCAGAACTCAGATTATGATGCTTACCTAGGGGAAGCAATGCGTGGCGCACAAGCAATACGTGAGGCAATGGCATCCATTTTGTAATGGTGCCATTAAAGGGTGGGCTTGCTATGAAGTAATAATCCAACTTTGATCCATTGCCATGTAAGTTTGCTGGGGTTAGACGACCCACGACCCAATAACATTTCACTTCAACATGTAACGTTCTAAATTACTGTGAGAGTTTGGTATGATTCCTTAACCAGTACAGTAATGTTTTTTATTGTATGGTATTTGGAAAAGCTGTTCTTGTTTTTTAGATTGTGCCATGTAAATAACTGTTTTATACCATGCCCACTGAACGCTTTTGTGTTTTTAGAGATGCATTGCTAATTGTGCAATAAACATTTTCACTGAAATGAGAAGTGTGTTGTGAACAGATGTGCTCAAACGGAATCGTTTCATGAAAACTTACAACAGTTAAATATTAACTTACAGGTATGAAGACAACACAAAACAACTTGCAAGAAGTCATTACTTGCTTTTGTTAAGCTTTTGGTTCAAAGGCCCGAAAACAGAACTCAAGGTCTTTGGACTGAAGGCTTAGCAATATAAAACCTGTAGTGACTGTTGACACTGATACATTCTTATTGAATTATAAATTTTGCACATTAAATGTCAAAAGAATATCAAACATCAAGTTCTTGAATGGAACTGTAGTCCAAAGTCAGCACTAGTAATTGAGGACGATAACTGAGGACGAGGACAACGGGCGGATAATCAGGTCGTGCTCTGGCCGGTGCTGCCTCTGTGCGCTTGAACTGTGTGGGATCTGAAGAGTAGCTGGTATTGTGATACAATGGGGATCCTTGGTGCCGGTGAATTGGTGAGTACACTTGTTGTGGTGGTGTAGACAGGGACATGCGCCTCATCAGTTCCCTCAACGGATTGTTCTGGCTGTCCTGCATCTCTCTCTCTGTCCCTTGCCTCCCGCTCCTGTGCCATTGCCTCTCGCTCATTTTCCATTGCCTCCTTCCGCATCCACCCTTCACACTGCCTCTGTTCTTGGAGACTCCATATCCATCTCAGCAAAAAAAAATTTCACACGTCCGCTGCCATTTGCTGCGTTCTGGAAGCTTTCTTAGCCCTCTTTGGAGGCTAACGAGGAGATTATAGAAAACATTGATCACAATAAAAAGAACAACAACAACCATAAGTCACCCAGACAGCATCATCCATGTAGCTCTAAATAAAATATCACCTTTTTTTTTTGAAAACATTTTCAAGGGTTTTTTTTTTTCTTTGGCCATATGAAATAAGTACAATGCAATACTTACTCTCTGGTCACCCCCACAGAATAAAATAACATGAAAAGCAATTATGATTACGCAATACCAGAAAGTTACATCTATATACAGACAACTGACTATATATACACAAAACATTTTTAATGAATACTGCAAAAGGTAAGTTTAGTTCCTGGATTCTGGATACTAGTAGAAAATTGTCAAATTAACTAACCTGGATGACTTTCAGCCACGTCTTCCATGTCCCCTTTCGGTCCGTGGGACATCCTCCTTGCCGCTCTCGACCTCACCATTTTGTGATCCAGGCCTTACTGCCGCATTGGTGGTGGTCTCCCCATCCAGATCCAAACTGGTCGCCAGAACCAGAGGGTACGCAGAGTTGCTGCTCCCCCAAAATAAATGGCATATCAAAAGATGGCCAGTTTAATCTCCCACTGCCCCTCTTTCCGCGATGGTCATTTATCTACAAAAACTTTTTCCTGAGGCTTTTCAGCTTACTTAAGACTTGATTCTTCTGCCTCATTATGCAGCGCTCACGCAGAATTCCTGTTATTTTGTCGTACGCTACAGCATCTCTAACTTTTCCAGGCAGCTGCCTATCAATTTCTCCCTCTGCACCAACTGAGAGCAGCAGCTCCCTTATATCTAAATATAAAAAAGGAGCATGTGTGCAAACAAAAGAACTTGTATTGCTTGTTAATCACCTGCAAAATCATTGGTAAGCCAATTCTTTTGCTGGTCTCTGCTTTCATTCACAACGCAGCCATTCCGGCATTTATCCTGAGATGTTACAAGGTTTTGAGGTGGGAAATTGGCGGTACTGATTTCCCTGAATATCGATCCCTGCTCCCATTCACACATGACCCCATACAGAAAATTTTGCTGAACATTTCTGGCATAGACTGCATGTGTGCATGTCTTAAGAGTGTAGGGCTGGGTAATATGGAATAATAAGTTACTATTCTAACAAGAGGGAATTTTCCTCAGTTAATGAATTTCACTACTACATGGCAATTCATGGTTTGTCAGACCAAAAGTCTAGTTTCCAAATAAAAGTAAATATCCACAGCTTACAATGGGAGAAAATGTAGGTGCTATTTTCTCGTAATCATGTACTTAATTTAGACTATAAAGTTGCGTTGGGTCTCTCTGGAGGAGGTAGCTCAATGAGAGCTTAACAGTTGGCCGGTGTGAACAATCGCTGCCATCACTTACATAACACTGTGACACGTCCAGCAACAGACCACTCACACTCCACCACGCTGCTCTGAGGCGGTCTTCTGTCCTTCTGCCACCATACAAGTCCACAACTCCTCCCGCCGCATCGAACTGAACTGAGTCAGACCAGGGGAAGCTGAAACAACTCCACTGCTGCTTTAGCCACGTGGTGATCTACAGTGCATTGTGTGTTTTCTGTTGAGGTGGAGGTCTATAGTCTATTTACATTAATATTCTACACAGATCTCTATGGTTTATGGTTCATTCTAACATCTGATGTATACCGTTGTGGCAGTTTTGCCTGCCGCACGCCACCCGAGTGGCGTTTTCAGGGCCCTCCAGCGCAAAGACACAGACGATGGGGTTGAGAAGATACCAGTCTATTGTAGAGAGGGAGCAAGGTGGAACAAGCCCTGGAGCAGATGTACATGTCATGTCATGTCATGACAAGGGCTCCCCTCCTGAGTGTGTGGGGATGGGGGTTTTGTTGCTCGTTAGACCAATCAACGAGCAACAGCTATACATCCATACATCTTGGGCCCCAATTACCTAGAACCAGGACAGGTGTCACTGCTCAAACCACACCATACCCACACCACAACTGTCTTCCTCTATATTGTCCAATCTTCTATTTCTCATTCACCTCCATTACCCCTCAGGAATAGAAGGATCTAATCTTTTCTCACGTCGTCTTTTCTACGATACCGCTGGAGGATGTTGCATCCCGTCCTCATTTGAGGACACTAGAACATGGTCGACACAGGTCAAACTTTCATGGACATTACTTCTCATAGACATTCTACGATGAACTCATTCATCACATGTGGTTTACAGACTCAAATGTCTGTGTGGATGTTTCTATACTGGGAGGATAAAAAGCAAAATAAAATCTAAGGCGGCAGAACACATAAATGCAAAAGCTTCAGAGTACAAATTGGATCAACTGTAAAGTATGGGATGATGACTCCTTTGTCACTGCCTCTGATAGCTCCATATGTCAAGGACCCGGTTCCCTGAAAACCTGGGCCCTTGTCCAGGCCTAGATTGAGCATGTCCCCCATTCTAACACAGATGGAGTGAGAAGACAGCTTGAAAAGGAAACCTATTGGAGCTATGTCCTGGAGGCTACTCATTATCCAGGGATAAATGGTGAAAACGATTTTACGCCGTTTTAATAAATAATACTGCCACTACTAAGGCATTTTAACATAATATTCTTTGGACCCACACAAGTATCTTTGAGGACTGCCATGCGCCCTTTCAAAAGGAGCACCACAGGATTTTTCTTTCTTCTTTCACACCCAAAAAGAGCTCCATTGCTACTCTTTTTTCTCCGTCCCCATGTGAATGAATTTAGCATGAGATTGAGAAACCCGGACAGACAGGGAGAACGGTTCACGGTGACAGTGACCTGAGTGTGTATGGGTGGTCTGTTGCATGACTGATACTTGATTAATCTGATGAATTTAATGTAAAGAAAATTGGTGTGTTTATACTGGTGAATTAAACCAGTTCTATTCCTGTTTAAGATTTCGAGTTGCCGAAGTAAAGTCGATTGTGGTGCAGGTGGGGCGATTTAATCCGTTTTCGCTCAGATGGATATGCTGGTTGGAAGTGATTACAGAGGCTGTTGTAGAGTGTAAATAAAAAGTCTCCATGCTCGGTCCGACAGAGGCATGATGAGACCCTGATCCACGTGCATGGACTCCGCCATTATCGTAAAACATGACAGCGAGTGCAGGGTGCACTTACACATTTTCTCGTGCGGTCGGCGGATCGATACAAATCTCGTCGGAGCACATGTTAGCTGTCAACATTTCACAAGTGACCTCACATGTCTGATCATTTTCTCAAGATGAAGGGATCGAGAGAAAGAGAGAGGGGGAGAGGGAAGGAGGGCGGTGGGAGTTTTTTTGTTCGGTTAGTAATCAAAGGTCTTGTGATTAGGGATAGTTTGCTCTTTGTGTTTGTTCGCCTCCATCCAACCATTGTTGTCAAGATGAATGCTGGAATATCTCCCCAAGTTGCACCGATGACTCGGGCCCACTTACCGCCTGATTGCGCGAGCCGAAAATAATTTGATTGGGCCGCAGTCATGTGCTGACACAGCTTGCGTGCACTGAATACATTAGGCCGAGTACAAGCTGTGTATGGCCCAAGTACGGCCGACTCGAGCCCCGCCAGCAGTGTAAAAGTAAAAAAATTAAATAATTATATCCAAACTTTTTACTCTTTTCCTTAAATTACATTTTTTTCCTTTCTTTGGGTTTTGAGCTTGCTCTCTTCCCTCCCCCTATATGTAAATATGTAGAAAGTTGTATGTTAAAAATAACAATTTCACTGTCATTGCATTGTTTATTCAAGTCTATGGAGATATGATGTAGTTCTCATAACTACATAAAATAATATTTTATTTTTACACAATGCCCATTTAACATTACTACAATAGCATTTAATTATGTTGCCTTATATAATAACACATTTTTTTTTTTTCATCATAGCTCTCCAGTCTCAGATTCTGGCTCCCCCTGTCTTGTGGTGGATCAGTGCATCTGCTTCTTTGCTTTCTCCCTCCATCTCTGAGCTGCATCCACCTCTTTACATACCTCTCCATCTCCTCATCACAAGCTCGTGTATGTTGGTGCCATTCAGCACCTTTGAAAGAATAGACAGCAATAAATTATTAAAATGATTTAAAACCTTGTGAGTTTAGACTCGTGCTTTGTTCAAAAGTTTGGTTTTTATGATTTTTCTCAAAATGCCAAGGGAATTAGGCTCAAAAAGCAGTAGCAGTATGACATGCTGAAGCAGCTCCCTGGAGGATCTCACATCTGATAAGGCTGAACCAGCTGACTGCATTTCTTCTTTTTTAGTTGTACACGTTTTTGTCATCTTGTGAAGAATTGCTGTAAATACAAAACAGGGCACAGATGTAGCTTATTGCATACAACACTAGTGATGAATAAGGTGTAAACTTGTTGTTTCTCCATTACTGCTACAGACTGTCAGTTATGTAATGGTGAACATCAAGCCTTCCTTTCGCTGCAAAAAAGAGGGAATAAATGAAAAAAGAAAAAAAAAACATCACAAAGTTGGGTTTCGAGACTAGTAGAACACACTCACTGAACACACTCACTGTTGACTGGGCGAGGGGAAAGGCCCAGACCCTTCTGGACTCTCAAAAACTCTGTGACCGGTGACCTGATAAACAATGCACGTGCGGCGACCTGGCATGTCTCTGTGTTGTTCTCCCACATGCTGGTGTTGCAATCGCTGGTGCACTTAGTAGTGCATTTGTACTGATCCTTGAATGTTTCATCGGCCCCTCATCCTCACTTTCGCCGCCCATCTTCCTATTTAAATGTATGCCCCTGATGTGGAAAACACAGGCTTATTTAACTCAAGAAGGTATCGTTATTTTCGTCCAGCAGTTTGAAGGCATTTAGGAGATCCTCTGAGATCCATCCTGTTCTCAAAATAAATCATATTTAATAATGGTAGTTACACCTTCCTTTCCTCTTACTGTAAGCTAGGTCATCCACCTCCTCCTCTGTCTGCAGATCTGATTGGACGACAGCAATTGGCAGCTAACGTCGAGCCTCACTGTAAGTGTCTGCAAAGTAACATTTGCGTGTTTACAGATACTGACAGTTCTTTGATGATTGACGCCAGCAAAAAAAGATAGATATCACAGAATTGACACATGAGAAGGCCACCTTACCTGCATTGTACCCGATATGAACTTCATGAGGTCCATGTGGCTTGAGGAATCTCTCCTCTCTTAAATGCCTTTGTGCAGCATTCCATGGAACCATAGGGGAGCAATTAGCACATGCCGTTATGGACCCTAGATGCAGGAGCAACCTCGGTCTCCTTATTCCCATTGGAAATAAAGTAAGTGATTCAATTTGGAGAAAGCTATATGTTAGATTGCAATGTACTAACATTCAGTGTTTATTTAGCTGTAGATTCATATGTAGAATTGTATATTCAAGTACATAGAGATGATCACCTTCATGTAAAAAAAAGGTTTTACACAAATTTTCCCTCGTCCATTACATTTCTTTTAAAAAACACTCCATAAAATACCGTAAATGTTGACAATATATGTTGGATATACTGTATATTCCAGCTCTGTAGCTGGAAATGCAGGAGAAGCATACCAACAAATGTGTCTTTAAATGGCAGAAGCACATACTTCAATTTTCATCCATCTTGACAGAGCAGATTTTGGCCAATGTCTTACCAGCTAATATTCCCAACTGAGAAGATTTCATTGGGCCATCAAAATAGTCTGTGACACAAGTCAACTCGTTAAAGACAGCACATGGATCCCCCTAAATCAAACTGATATTTCTCACCAAACCTATGCTGTCTTTACATTGAATGCAATTGTCACCACTGGAAAACTTGATGAAGAATTTGGGTAGATACTGTACATTTCCTTGAGTTCAGCGACAGGTTGGGGTATACACCGATCAGCAACAACATTAAACCACCTGCCTAATATTGTGTATCTCCCCCTGCTGCTAAAACAGCTCTGACCCATGGAGGCATGGACCCCACGAGACTTCTAAGGTGTCCTGTGGTACCTGGCACCAAGACGTTAGTAGTAGATCCTTTAAGTCCTGTAAGTTGCATTCCTAAAAAAAAATTGGCAAAGTGTGGCAGCGCGCATAATCCTGCTGAAAGAGGCCACTGACATCAGGGAATACCGTTGCCTTAAAGAGGTGTACTGGTCTGCAACAATGGTGCAACAATTTCACTTCAAATTATGGAATTATAGTGATTCCTTCGTTTGAAAGGATTTTGGCCCATGTCAAAGTCACTCAGATCTTTAAGCTTGTCCATTTTTCCTGCTCCAACACATCAACTTCAAGAACTGACTCTTCGCTTACTGATTAATATATTCCACCCCTTGATAGGTGCCCTTGGAATGAGATGAGCAATGTTATTCGCTTCACCTGTCAGTGGATTTAATGTTGTGGCTGATTGGTGTAGGACTGCCATTGTGAGTCATATTGTGTAGTGGGGATGGCGTGGTTTGAGCAGCGATACCTGACCTGTATCTAGGTAATTAGGGACCCAGGATCAGAGTGGCTGCAGACCTGTTGGTTGGTCTAACGAGCAACAGATAAAACCCCCATCCCCACACTCAGGAGAGAGGAGCCCCTGTCTTGACCTGTGTCCATCTGCTCTGTCTTCTGTGTCTCTATGCCGGAGGACCCTGTACACCCCACTTGGTGGCGTGTGGTAGGCAAAACTGCCACACATATTTTGTAGCTTAGAGTGAGATGGTAGGGGACATAACTTTCAGAAGTAAAGTGTTCAAATACTTTACACTAGAAACAATCAATTGCATGTCTGACAATATGGCGGATAGCAACAGTTGCCACAGAGGGATGGGTCAGTAACAAGGACAGGGTGCCCGTTTGGTGCCATTTTGACAATTACAGAAAGTATTGTGTCCTCTAATTTTGTCTTTGTCGTCCCCTCTGGGGGAACACCGTTTTGTCTTGTTTGAGCCGCGCTGTCACAAAGGCCTCGTAGTGGAAGTTTCATTCAAATCAATCCACATACGGAGCACATATTAGGGAAAAACTGACCAAATTTTGGATGATTTTAAGACGGACAAGCCAGTACGTCTGATGCCGAAATATGTCCAACCCAGCTTAAACAATCTGGAACACGTACCTCAGTGTAAGCTAGGAATACAGTTGACGTGTCTTTTAAATCGCTATGTAACAAGGATCCTCGTGGTTTTACATTTCATCCAAATATATCCACATACAGAACAGATATTTATGAAAAACCAATCAAATTTGACCTGAAATACTCAGTTGGTCTTAGTTAACTGACAAGTCACACGTCTTGTTCTTAAATGAACGAGATGAGATTTACAGTAAGACGCTTCATGACATCATCATATTATTTACTATAAATGTACAGATTGCGATTGAGAATGTCCAGTTGGACCGTGTCCATTGGGTGGCATGGAATCCCCACTCTGTTGTCTTTCGACGTTATCAACTATCGATTTACTTGTGTATTTTTAAAGCTTCTTACCTGGTAGATGTCAATTATCTGTCGATTTAAATTTTAAATCCGTGGTCCACATTAATTTGCCTGATGAATTTAAAAAATAATAAAAAATAATCCTTATAATCTGCTGACTCTGTGATGCCTTCAAAATCCAACGTAGCGTTGAAAAAGCCGTGCAATGGTGATTACCCACAGAAACATCACAACGTTTGTCGAATTTCATTGAAACGGAACTAATTGAAAATCCAACAAAAAAACTAAACTCAACTTGACAAAAGAAATAGATAAATTTAACTTCTATCGTAAATCAACACAAATACTTCATAATTGACTGTACGACACACAGCATCTCATGGTCACAGAAACCTCGGACATACTTCAATGCAGCAAGGTTATAAGTTATAACAATGACAATGACAACATAGTTTAAAATAAAAAATACTTTTTTGGTAATAAATCATGTATATACATTGTCATATAACTACACTTAACAAATGGAATGAAAAGGCAAGAAATGTTTGTGATCTTGACAATTCCATAATAATTCTAATCGCAAATGAATGTTAAAGTTACATAAATTATGTCTGCATTACAATATAGTCAAGTTATCTATTAAACAAAATTTTACAATTGTACATTATTTAACATAATAGGTACAATACAGTTGTAATTACAAATAACAAGTATATATATATTTCTAAAATGAAATGTATTTATTGTTTTTTTTATGAAAAGTAAATACAAAATGTATTTTTGTTCTTCTTACAGGTGCTGAAAATAGACGAAAATCTAAGACAATAAAGAAGCCATTGTCCAAAAATCCAGTTATCAAAGTCAGTCACAATATTAGAAAAAAAAAGTACTGTAGGAAAATCTGATGAAAAAAAACACTAATGGGAAAACTTTCAATGGAGGTGTTGATTCCCCATACGTCTCGGTGTTAAGAGGCTCATTTCACCAGGATGATAAATTCATTTGGAGACTCCAGAAATAAACAGTGCGCAGCTATGAGTTTAACAGCAGTTCTTAAAAACAAGATTCTGAATCTTTGCACCTGGACACAAAATAACCAAGATGATGTTTTGATGAAAGGAAATAATCTTTATCAGGAGATGGAAAAAGCTGTAGAATTCTGGTAGAATATATGATAATGTTCCAGGAATAGATTATATTGCAATAACAGAATTGCCAACAAGACAAATTATGTTTCATACAACATTCCTAATAACGTATGCAGATCCATTTACTGGCTGTATTGGTGTAGATCACTATGACTCTGAGTTGTATAATATAGCTACGCCATTTGATAGAGCACTTAAGAATCCCCTGTTAAATAATGATGATGCATGTTTATTAACTATCTCTGGTACCACATGTGCAATTATCAAAATGGGGGCCTGGTATGCAATTGTTGATTCACACGCAAGGATCATAATAGGTCTGAATAGATATGACGCACAAACTAGTTCTGTACTTACTACAACAACAACATGAATCTTCCTGTCGTCATTTCTGTAATAGTAATTATTAAATCTGCCAAACTCAACCAGTATTTTAAATCAGAGGACTACAGACAGATACCAACAACACCAAAAAAGTGAAATCTGCAATACAAAGTCGCGAAAAAAGTTAACGAAAGATATGAATTCCATCAAAAACACACTGTTACTAACAAGTTTGTCAATAATTTAGAAAATATAGTCATAAAAACAATTATAAATACTCAAAAAATGAAAATAAATACAACTTGTCTGTCATGAAGATCCACAACAAACAAATTATAATTTAATAACAAATTCATATTCACTACAAATTACTGAAAATATAGAACACAAATGTATGCATATTTCACCTTATTATTACGGAGACCATTAAAGATTAAATTAATATAATCTGTCCGATAATTTGTAATATAACTTTTTTTTTTTTTACCTGTGCTGTCAGCATGCTGGGCAAACAACACGGAGTGTTTATGCTACTGCATCTAGGACAGAGTTAGTCTGCAAGGGGAGTTCAACTTCTCAACCTGCAATGCAACTCTTCACAGAACTCACAGAATTTCATTTGACTTATGATAGTGAAACACATGAACGAATACTCCAAAATTTGTACAATAGTAATAGCAGTTATATTGCACATCAAAGAAACTATTTAAAAATGGAGAGTGGAATTTACTTGAAACACAGCAATGAATGTAATTATGAAGTTATGTTTTGTGTCAAATGTCATAATAGAGAAGATTGTTTGTGGTTTCCAGAATAAAATCAACAAATAATGAGGTTAAATAATGATGTCCATCACGCGCCAATCTTGTATAACAATGTTATTCCAGTCGAAAGGATTGAAAAAAATCAATACTGTACCGATCAGGTTGGAGAAATACATTCAAAAGTCATGAAGACAGCATTGTCAAGAAAAATAGTCAATGCTGAAGTAAGTGAAGACAGAGATTTATGGGAGCTCTACGTTGGTGACATCACCATGGGAATGAAAGGGCAGCCTTTGTGTAGACCAAAACTAAACATGGGACCAGAGGACAATCATACACAACGGAGATCTAACAAGTAACAACAACACCAGCGTTGCACCGAGATCAGACGCAGAAGTGGCGGAGAACGAAAGTGACATGAAACTACTGGAGGAGGAAGTGTTTGCCTGATGACATCCACTCGTTTGACAAACATAAATCTATGCGTCGAGTGTGGGGGGGGGGGGGGCGGGTCAGGCGCAAGATCAGCCTTGACGATGACGACCACACTTGTCAAAATTGTAACAGATTCCAACTCACGGAGAAATTGCAACCGCAACATCGCTGGCATTCTAGAAGTCACCCATGCAACCTAACGTGGAGGTGACAGCAGCTATTACAAGGTGTGTCATGCACCGTTACCTGGCACAATACAAAATGACCAACTTGATGACAAGCATCTCCGCCGTCCGACCACAGTTTATCACAGGTGGCCACTTCTGTGGCACCGAATACAAGATGGTGACCGGCATTACCAAGTTCATGAAAATGGTAAAAAAAAAGGGGCGGCGCCACAATCGCGATTCTGGCTTCTATAATAAGGGTAAACAAATCTGACAGATTCAAGCGGTCGTTATAAAAATTCCCTTCCTAAAAAAACGCATCTAACACAATTATGCTCAACACTGTTTACTTTGACAATTTGATACAATGTCAATTTCTCGTTGATTTTATTTTCTTAGGATTGCTATTTTAATAAAATGTATTGATTATTTGACATGTGATCTTTATAAATACTGTGATATTTGTTGACTTATTTTATCCAGCTGTTTTGGACAGCTGTTTAATAAAACAATCTGACTTGTTTTGTCATTTGTTGTACTAATTAATCAACTTTTTTAATCACAAACAATATCAAAACTACAAACTAAGCAATTTGGAACAATTTTGTATAGCCGCGTATTCTCGTACATCTTTGTCAAAATCATGAATTAAAATCAGTGTTTGACGTCTCGTTGAACCAAAGCTGTGTCACACGTAATGCTATAAATGTTGGATTCATGAAATTCATGGATGTAATTACATTCTGTTTATACATCCAGGTCAGTCTAAAGTCAGTCACAACATTTTAAAACAATATTCCATGCATGTTACTACACAACTTAACTCCGCGATGTTTGAAGTTTATACATTAAGTAAATTGCGATGCATTGCATATTATCATCAAGGAAACTGTAATACTCTATTCGTATTACTCTGTAATACGAATACGCTGGACCCTGTGTATTGCTGCCTGCAACTATATTTATTATTATTATTATTATTATTATTATTATTATCATTTTATTGTTATTATTATTATTATTATTATTATTATTATTATTATTATTATTATTATTAATAATAATAATATTAATAATGTTATGATTATGATTATGGTTATGGTTATGGTTATTATTATTATTATTATTATTATTATTATTATTATTATTATTCTACCATGCAGCAGTCGAGTGAACAGAGGACCTATAAACAACCCAGATCACGCCACCATCAGCTCCAGTAAAATCTATAGAAGGATGATGCTGTGATGACAGTAGGTGACCTTTGGCTGGGAACTCTGCCATGACTTGTCCTGATAATGGATGATTAAAAAAGGTATCCGTGAGGTGACCGGATAAACATATTGCCTGGAATGAGAACACTGGGAACACGCTCAACGTGGGTGTGTGTAGGTCGGGGATTATTTTGGCAAGGTGGGAACGTGGAAGGAGCGCACATGGGGGCGCGCAGAAGAAAGAAAAGAAAAAACAGGAAGTAAACTGATGAATGAATTTGTCTCTCTGTTCATTCAGTCGCTGTCAATTTATTCTCGATCCATTTATTCTTAGTCACCGGGTCAAAAGTCAAATAAAAAAAACGGTGATAAAAATATACACGAATCCTGTTCATTTGAACTACACGAATCCAAACTTAATGGTGAACTGAACCAACCTTTTTTCCATCCAAACACAATTGATCAAATGCATATCATCGAGGCGTCGTGGCTCCTGGTTGATGCCACGGACAGGACTCTCCTACATCTGCTACAGTTAGAGTTACAGGTCTTGTTTCGTTATCAATTTGGTTTTGTATTTCATCATTCAGCTCATGCTGAGTCGAGGTACTCTTATTTGTGACAAAGTTTAAACCGTTAATAGCTCTATTCAATAACCCTTTTTGAGTAGAGTAGCAGCAGAGTGTTGTTTACTGTAAATAAGTGTGTGTATATTAATTCATATTGCAGTCAACCAACCATTTCAGTTTCCTGAACCACAAGCATCCTCATGGGGATCCGGATAAATGAGGCTCTATTGTAGGAATAGACGCAGATATTACAAAAAAAAACAACAACAGCAAAAATGGAACCCTTAAAAAGTGAAGATCAAAGGCAAAAATTGCATGTGAAGTCTCACATCTCCAGATATTTTGCTGTGACTTTATTCAGCTCACCAACGTTTTTGACAATAAGCCTCCATTGCGTTGGTTGCGATGACTGATGTCGCTCGGGGCAGCTGAGACGTTTTCCGGGGCCTGGCGTCCCCAAACAGACGGGGCTCTCATCCCTCCAACCCCGAATGCCTTTTGAGCCTGGAGGGATCCTGAGCAGCACTTGGGGAACTCGTCCCGACGCGCAGAACTCACAAATCCCATGTAGACATGACTGGATTTGAGAAGTGAACCAAGGCCTCTGGCTCTGCAGATCCTGCCATGGAGCCATGGTTTCCTGGCTAGCTAGTCATCCATATGGCCCGGACTAATGACTCAGGGTTTTTTTGCAGTTTCTGTTCCACCGAGGTACCCAAACTGACAAGGGGCCAGCGCCTGCCTGCTTTCTCCAGATGGTGGGCTTCAAATTTGTGATGCAGACCGGGTGATTTTCCTCTTGGCTAGTCCAGGCATACACTTCAAATCACGGCCAAACACGACTAATTCTGTGCCTGGGCGCCTCCCGCTGACCCCTGTCCGGGTGGCCACAGTACTCTAAACAATATGGAAGGGTGGTGGCGTTGCATGCACATGCCAAACAGGAGGAGATCTCCTGGGTGGATATTAAGATCCTGACACAATGCCATGGCACGGCTCACGGTGTACTTATTGAGCGAGACAGGAAGCTGGAACAGAAGAAGTTAGCCAGACATGTTGCCCTTCCTTTAAATGAAAATACTTGAGTGGAATGAAATAAATGCTTGAGTAAAATGCTAAAGTTCCATTAATCGAAGTATTTGATATTAAAAAGCATGAAAACACACCGTGCCAGTATGTGAATGAACTGTGCGTTACCGTCTTCCCTACCATAGTCAGCCCACTCATACGGTGGCTGAGTGTTGAAACCAACCACGTTTGTAAACCATCACACCAGGAGTTGTCTTTGCGAACTTGGCGGTACAAGTGCTGACACTTTTTAGTTGGTTAGCATTTGGGATGCTGTGATATCTCTGTTTTTGACTCCCTAATGGACCCTTCGCCCCGACCGCCCTTCAAAGGTCAACAAGCGGATGTGCCACAGTGGCGCCTGAAAAGGGACGCACGCCTCCGGCACAGAGGCACGGTGTCGATGGAGTAGAAGGATACCAGTTCATTTTAGCGAGTGGGCTAGATGGAACGGGCAGATACTCTTGACAAGAGCTCCTCTTCTGTGCGGGTGTGTGGGGATGGGGGTTTAACCTGCTGCTCGTTGAATGGTCTAACAAGCAACAGGCGTACAGCCACCCTGATCCCGGGCCCAATTACCGAGAACCAAGGCAGGTGTGGCTGCTCTAACCGCACCTTCCCCACACCCCAGGTTTGGTTCATTTCCAGAAGCAAATGTACCGATCACGACGATTACGTTGAAATTAGTTGAGTTTAGTGCTAAGCTTTGCACATTCAACTAATTTCAACATAATCATTACTCATTAGCATTTCAACATAATAATAACACCGAAACCACTCCCCCAAAGATACTGGGCTTCCATTCTGGATTATTCACAGATTTTCTGATTCCGTAGCCATTTTTCACTGGAAAGGGGACATCTAATGGATACGATTAATGTTGACTTTTTAAAAGTTTTTAAAAACGTTTTTACTTCTCAAAAGGCTTTTCAGGCCCAAAATGACAGTCATTTGATTACGACCTTGATTGGCTCGCTGTGCGATAGTTGCATTAGCGACAGGTGAAGGTTTCCGCACTTTGTTTTTCATTCATGCTCAAAAGTTATGCGACAGATGAATAACTCTGCCCCCGTCAAGCACCTCTTGATGTTGGCATTTCATAGAAAAATGCATTTCCAAGCAGCCTGTACCTCCATCCTTCCCTTTTGTTTTGCTCATTCTTGCTGCCGTCATTTATTCCATTACTAAACAACCTCCCTTTTCCTTTCTTATACATACAGTACCGACAACACACACAGACACACACACACACACACACACACACACACACACACACACACACACACACACACACACACACACACACACCCACCCCCACACACGCACACTTCCTCTCTCTGTAGCTTTACAAAAGCTCCCAGAGAGGCAGGTGAGTGGTCTGAAGTGAAATCTGTATCACATCATCGTTCGAGAACCACTTACCTCAAATTGTATTTTGTGTATTTGTGGGTCTTTCTCCCCCCACCACAGCCAGTTCTGGTGCCCGGTGCAAAGCTCTCCCTGCTGTGGAGAGAACACACTCTATGTCAAGGTCAGACCATGCCGGCTTGGGTTCTTTTGTGTCTCTTTTCCTTTCTTTCTAGGTTGTGTGATTCTCAAAGTGGGGTCCGTGGCACTTAGCTAGGGGGTCTGTAAAAAGTTTTTTGAAGAAAAAAGAAAAAGTTAATTTTTTTGTGTCATCTGGAGAGGTAATGGTCACATTTTTTGGAAATATAATAATATTATGCAATATATGCGTGTATAATTATCTCCTATTATCCAAACAAATACCGCCATGTGCACCTCCTCGCCACTGCGTGCATGCCTGTGTCTATACTATGTTTATTTTGTTTGTCTATAGTTTATTTTGTGTTGCTATACAATGTTACTTGGTCATTTAATTGATGTAAATTGAATTGAATGCATTGTTTTTATATTCTGTATTTTGAAATGATACAATACAACATTTTCTAATACATTTCCATTGAGTGCTTTCCCACACGTAGTAGTGTGAGAAATATCATTGTGAATATCAAATAATATCAAATAATTTTTTGGGACATACGTGAGGGGGTTTGAAAAACCCCGGAATGAACTGTGTAATCAGCAAGCGTGACCACAACAAAAGCCCATAGCACGCCCCCACGGCACGCCCGCGGGGCTAATAATGACTGATGCCGGAACCATTATTTGAAATGCCAACATGGTGGTGTGGAAATACAGCGCCTGAGTCATGGCGTGACTCACCATTTCTTGGCTTCCATTAGTCTTTGCTCTTTTCCTCAGCCCCCATGGGATGTTTTCACCAATTATCAATGCAGCATCTGAGCATCACTTTTGGGGAGATCCCAGCCAATCAAATCCACCTGCATGACGCTGGATTCAACAATCGACATTCGTCATTCATAGGTCATTCGGAGGATTCGTGAATAAAGGAAATTGACTCCAACATGCAATCTTTTACTTAGATTACATTTTAAATCTTCTCCAATGTGCTGTTGCTTCAGGGTTTATCCTAAAGGGGTGGTGGTGGCGGTGGGGGGCGGGGGTTGGTGTTCTCCATCGGCGCCGCACTGCAGAGAGGAGTCAGAGCGTTCAAGCACATGAAGAGGAGAACGGAGCGCGCTGATTAAATTTGTATGTGCACTCTGCTGTACATTTAGGCAAAGGAGCGTCCAAATATAAACTCCAAATTTCCCCTCCATCTTCATCCCCATCTCCATCCGTGCATGATCACTCCGAAATTTCGCTTGGGATAAAAGGGCCGTCCGCCGCTGTCCGCTGCCGTCCGCCGTCCCGCAACCCACGTCATCGGTGAGTCAAAAGCATTCGAATTGAGAGGAAACAAACTTAGTCCGTTGGACAACGTTGGCGCCAAAATACATAGGGTGTACAAACACACACGCACGCACGCACGCACGCACGCACGCACGCACGCACACACACAAACTACATTGTTCCGGTTAAGACAAATCACTGCCAAAACTCGTGAGCAAAATGGACGACTTTGCGTCCAACTGCAAAGCAAACAAGCGGCGAGCGCTGCACGCACAGAGCTCATCGCGCCAGTTGGTTGTACTTTCCACTTTTGGGTCTCTATTTTTAAAACCGCAATTAAAAGTGAGATTAATCAGCGCATTTATTCATCTGTCATCTGTCCCAGAGCCAGGGATGAGACCTTCTGCACGCAGCTCTGCGTTTTTTTGTTCTGTGTTTGATTTGCGGTGGTGGTGGAATGCGCGGCGGCGCTGAGCAGGTGAGGGCGGTGAAGAAAGCCCTTTCCCTGCTTCCTCGCTGATCTGCCTTCACGTCTCCTCCTGCGTCAGCGTTTTTTGCCACCTTACATAACCGCTTGGGCCGCGTACTCCGTTCCCGCTGCGCTGCAGATACGCCGCGGGATTTGGTGCTTTTTTAATCCCAAGGCTTAAGTCTAGAGCCTGACTCTTGGCTGAGCGTCTGCGTGTGGTGTGTGTGTTTGTGTGTGTGTGTGTGTGTGTGTGTGTGTGTGTGTGTGTGTGTGTGTGTGTGTGTGTGTGTGTGTGCTTTATATTATGTTTTACTTCCATGTGCAAACCAAGACAGCTGAAGTCACGAGCGCACACACACTCACACACACACACACGCACGCACGCACGCACGCACGCACGCACGCACGCACATGCACACATGCACACACACACACACACACATATGACATTTATCAAGCGCTCAGAATCAGGGAATCCATTGAGTTTAATGCTGTGTTTGCAGTTCCACTGGGCCTTGGCATATTGCAACGCTACTAACAATAAAAGTTAATATTTCATAATTCCAAAGCAAATCCTATGCACTGTTGCTTTAATTGCCCTCATTATAATGACCTTGGACATTCATCTGAGAGAGAGAGGACTTCCTCCCATTTCCCTGCACTAAGTAAGAAGCCCTAAAGCCCTTCATCCCTCCATCTCTCCCTCTGGATAGAGGAGCCCTTACAGGCACAGACTCATCAAAGGGCTTTAGGGAGGAGGCGGCGTGGATGGTTGATGGTGGAGGCCGGAGGGTGGAGGGTGGGAGAAGAGGGGACCGGGAGAGAACTCAATTTGGCAGGCTAAATTGGTTTGCTCAGGCCGCTTTTTCAACCTGGGTGTGTGTCTTGGAGTGGGGCGTGACGCTAGGGGCGCCCCTAATCTGCCCATTCCCATTCTCCACCGCTGTGCCAGACCTTTAATATTTGATCGTGATTTGATAAGTGTATTTCTGATCAAGTACTCACAGCACAGTATAAGCTTTCACTTTAGTATAAATGTCATTGCGGTACGTTCACTTTCACTTTTAAATACCCCACCATCTCTCAAACCTCTCCCCTTCTCTCACGCAGCGGGGGCACAGTGGGGGGGGGGGGTCCGGATGGCGTGGCAGGTGTCATGGCGACAGGTGTCATGGCGACAGCATGACTCCTTAACTAAGACTCAGAGCATTATGTAACCGACAAAGCGAGGGAGCGATGCTGACAAAGGCTTTATTCAGTAAAGATCACACCTATAGAATGGTGTGTGTGTGTGTGTGTGTGTGTGTGTGTGTGTGTGTGTGTGTGTGTGTATGTGTGTGCGTGTGTGTGGATTAACTGAGATTATATTTCATGGAACCTAATGATCCCCCTCGGGAAATTAGTGTTTTTGCGGGAGCACGGAAAAACTCAACGTGAGAGCATGAAAAATAGAGGCACGCTGCCACGGAAAGGCGCCCTCTCCTCCGTATCTGATTTTATGCAAAATGTAATTTTTTTTTTCACCGAAGCATTAAACACGCTTCAAATATTTTGGTTCACATTCACTCGGGGTCCCTTTTTATATCTCATGATTTGGTTTTGGTTGAACATCAGTATCGCTCATTGTGAAAGGAATGACGGGGTGGAATAATTCCTGGTGGCAGCTGCAAGGAGAACTAAAATGTCACACTTTGACATGAAATAACTGTGAATATACTGTAGATTTTAATAAAGGATTTAAACCAGATCAATTATGTACCGCAAGCCTTGGGGTTATGAATGTCCAGTGCTAAAAAAAAATAATTAAAATCACACATATAGTTGACCTACTGTATATGTGAATTTGAACACGTGTCTCTGGTCGCGCCGCACGCGGCTGGGTGCGGTAACGGCTTCAGTCCGAGTATTTTCTCCACCACATTAATTGCTCTCCCGCCGTCCTCGTCTGAATCACGTTGCCTCGGAGTCGGGGCTCGTGTGAAAACACGCGTCCGCGACTGAACAAAGCGTCGACTTGGCGCGTTCCATCGACTGGCCTGCCCTTTGTGTCCAGGGCCTTTCGCTTTGTCTCTTTGTGTTTCCCGGCGCCACTAGCCCGGCCCGGCGCCGCCCAGAGCCTGAGCGGGGGGCTGCAGGTGACACTGAGGGGAGATGTAAGTACGTTTCAGCATTTCGCTGGATGATTCATCTTTCGGTTCCATTTGTCAGAATCAGATTTATTCTGAATTGAAGTGGGTTGTTGCATTCAAATCGTTGTTTTACGAAAAAAAAAAAAAAAAAAGATGCCCCACCCCGTCGGAAGGGCCAGCAAATATATAACTGCAACCTCCTTCATTCAAATGATATGTAACTGACTATTTTGAGATAGTTTTTTTTCTAACATCACGACGACGTTGACTCTTGCTCTAGCTTTCCGCATTGTTCTCCGTGACAGGCTGATTCATAGCATGGCGTGACGACGCAGCAACGTGTGCCGATGTGAGACTCGTCGTTCTTTTTTAAGGCTTTTCAATTTTCATCACGAGTATCACAAGTTGAAATCCAGTACATGTATCACAGACATATCGTCTCTTACAGGTTTTATTTTCTGCCTCGTCTTGCCGTTTCACAAAATCGCACTTATTAAAGTGATAATCCATGAGATGAATTTGTTCAGAAATCCCATAATTGACACTTATTCAGCCGTGACTTTATAAAAAACAGCCATTCAATGCATTTGTGTTGTGCATGTGGTCAGCGCTACGCTGTTTCCCGACGAGAATGCAAAGATCAGAAATGCACAGGAAAGGCGAAAATGCAGTTGCGCTGAATTTGACAAAGCAGCGTAGCGGGGCCGTGGTCTGTTAACCGTCGACGTGGATGAATTCCAGTTTTTATGGGGATTCTGGCACTCGTGGCGTCAATTTTTCTTTAACGGATTCGCACTTTAACATCAACCGAGTAACTGAACGGACGCCGAGAAGGACAAAGATGTGCAACAACCACCTCTCCTCGAGCGACTTTATTATAACGCTGGGGGTTTGAGTAGGAAATTGTGGAGGAGTGGAGGGAGAGAGGAGTCGCATCTGGGGTTATTTCAGTCTTTCTGTCGCGTGTCACAGGTGACCGGGGGAAGGCCACAGAGAAAATGGGCTGTCTTGACCCGGCGCTCCGCAGGGGGGGCGGCGGCACTCAGAGTGACAGACTGCTGATCGTCAAGGATATATGAAGGAACATGAGGCCACGGGGAGGGGATTCTGCCGAGAGTACATGGTTTATGGCGGACATGTCTGCGGTGCTTTGCGCCGTGTCCATTTTTTTTTTCTTTTTGGTATGAACGGCGTCAATTTTATCCTCGCACAAGTGGGGTTTCTGATGTGACTGTACTTCACAAACAGGAACACAGCTTCCATATTGTAACGGAAAATGAATGCTGCGTCATTTGGTGTACCACTGCAGGTAAAGGTTATACTACTTCTAGCACCATTACTATAACTACTACTAATTATAAGCATTATTTTGCCAGGTAGTCTCATGGAGGTACGATATTTCTTCTTCCTGAGAGACGATCATCCACCCTCATCTCCACCCTCCACCTGCTCTGAAATGAGCTTCTGCCGGTCCAGTCGCTGTGTCTGGGTCAGCTCCCTCTCCCGAGGCACTTCGCCCCGGGTTAAATTCAATAATCAGTCCCACTTAAATAGAGAGCCAGCTCCATCAATGCCAAACTGGTCTGTAAAGCCAAGAAATGCAGCAAAATAACCAAAAACAGACAAGCAAATAATAAATATTTATATATATATACTGTATATATATATATAAATAAAAGTGTGGATTCTAGACTGGAAACCAGATGAATGGGATACTGAAAGTTCAACAACAAAACAGCAGAAAGTACCTCTGCCTTTAAAAAACACAATTCAAAAATTAAAACACAGACAACAGTGTTTTAATTATAATCTGTCGTTTGTAAATATGCTTAATCGATTTTTCTTGAACTGATTTTAAAATGAGTTTTGTTTGATTTTTTTGATTGACGAGGCACGAACAATGACTCATGCTTTACTTCTGTGTCGTTTGTGTCTTGCGGGAGGTAATCCAATTCTGAGAGTGCACCCCACACACACACACACACACACACACACACACACACACACACACACACACACACACACACACACACACACATACACACACACACACACACACACACACACACACAGGGATGACATGTTCTGCACCAACCAAATCAGATTTAAAACTCATTCTCAAAAACTCAAATCTCATTCAATCACCTCATTTTCTTTTTTATCACAGAGGATTTTCCAAATGATGTTGGGATTACATCACAACCTGCCACTCGTATCAATCTGTTTATATATATATATATATATATATATATATATATATATATATATATATATATACACATACACATACACATACACTGATCAGCCACAACATTAAAACCACTGACAAGTGAAGTGAATAACATTGCTCATCTCAAGTGAACAGTCAGTTCTTGAGGTTGATGTGTTGGAAGCAGGAAAAATGGTCAAGTGTAAGGATCTGAGCCACTTTGACAAGGGTCAAATTGTGATGGCTAGACGACTGGGTCAGAGCATCTCCAAAATGTTAGTTCTTGTGGGGTGTTCCCGGTATGCAGTGGTTAGTATTTACCAAAAGTGGTCCAAGGAAGGACAACCGGTGAACCCATGACAGGGCCATGGACGCCCATGGTTTCATTGATGCACACGGGGAGTGAAGTTCAGCCCGTCTGGTCTGGTCCCACAGAAGAGCTACTGTAGCACAAATTGGTGAAAAAGTTGATGCTGCTATGATAGAAAGGTGTCAGAACACACAGTGCATCACAGCTTGCTGCATATGGGGCTGTATAGCCACAGATCAGTAAGAGCCTCCATGCTGAACCCTGTCCACTGCAGAAAGCACCTACAATGGACACGTGACCATTAGAACTGGACCATGGAGCAATTGAAGAAGTTGGACTGGTTTGATAAATAACGTTTTCTTCCGCATCATGTGGATGGTTGGGGTTAGGGTCTGATCGGATCGAGCATCTGTGGGATGTACTGGAGCAACAAACCTGATCCATGGGGGCCCAACCTTTAACTTACAGGACTTAAAGGATCTGCTGCTAACGTCTTGGTGCCAGATACCACAGGACACCTTCAGAGGTCTTGTGGAGTCCATGCCTCCACAATATTAGTGGGTACAACAGTACAGCAAATCATGGAGGGTGATCAATGAGATGTGTGGAAGGAAAAGACCGAAAGAAGGACAGGTGGCAGGAAACAGCCCAGAGGAGAGAGTGACCACTTGGTTAACTCACTTCAGGAACCTCCTTGGCACACACCAGGCAGTGGAAGGTGCTGAGCAGGAAATACCTGGAGTCCTGGGGGATCTCAACATCGATGACGGCCCTTTTACATCGCAGGAATTAGCCAAGGTCAAAGCCTCCCTGAGCAGGGGGAAGCAGCTAGACCTGACGGCATCCCCCCAGAGGTTATCAAGAACTGCAATCTCGATGACGTCATCTTGGAGGTCTGCAACCAGGCTCTAATGGAAAATGTCATGCCGGATATATGGTCACTCTCACACATCATCCCGGTACCAAAATATGGAGATCTCTCAAGACCTGACAATTACCGTGGTATCAGCCTGACCTGAATCATTGCAAAAATGTTCAACCACATGATATTAAACAGGATACGGAGTACTATCAACCCTCACCTCAGGAAAAACCAAAACCGGTTCTGAGAGGGTAGAACCACCTTAGCCCAGATCCTTGTGTTAAGGAGGATCATTGAAGAGGTAAAGAGGAACAACCTGGCTGCGGTGATGTGTTTCATCGACTTCAAGAAGCCTTCGACACCATCCACAGGGGAATGATGTTGAGAATACTCAAGGCCTACGACGTTCCTCCCAACCTACTCCGTGCCATAGGGACCATGTACACGGGAACGAGAGCCCAAGTGACAACGCCGGACGGTAACAGCGAGGAGTTCAACATCCAAACCGGAGTGCTGCAGGGAGACACCCTCGCCCCCTTCCTTTTCATTATGGTATTGGACTATGCTCTGAGACAAGCCATCAAAGGGAGGGAGCCGGAGCTCGGCTTCACTATCGCACCCAGAAGGTCCACGAGACACCCTGCAGAATTAGGGTGTCTCGCGTAAGGCGCGTAGGTTGGCTACACGGAAAAGGACCTCAATGTGAGGAAAGCACTTGCCTGGAGAGCACTTAATGGCATGACCAGTGTGTGGAAATCCAACCTCCCCCGACACATCAAGATCAGTTTCTTCTCTGCCAACGTGGAGTCCGTTTTCCTATAGGGCTGCGAGTGCTGGACACTAACAAGGGCCCTACAGAAGTCCCTGGATGGGTGCTACACCAGAATGTTACGTGTGGTACTGAACATCAACCAGGACGAACACATTACCAACCAACGTCTGTATGGGGCACTACCCAGTGTATCAGAGAAGAAAGCAGCAAGGAGGATAAGACTAGCAGGCCATTGCCACGGCCACCGAGAACTCCCGGCCAAAAAGCTTGTACTGTGGGAACCAAC
>NC_137205.1:20546256-20626256 GCF_960531495.2 Zeus faber
CTTGAGTTTCTCGCTAAAGAGTCTCGCCGCGCCGCCTCGCCGTATGCCCGGCGGACGCCAAAGGACTTCATCTTGAGACAATAATTAGCTAAACGATAAAAGCACCGGAGTAACTTTTGACAGTTCCTTGAAGTTGAAGCAAACACCAGCCTTCTTGTGAAATCTTTTATTATCTTTTATCTTTTAATCTCTTATTTCTCACTTGGGCAATTCAAAGTGCTTCACAGAAGACACAACTAAATATTATACGCTATTTCAGTCAGGCAAAAGAGATAAAATACCAATAGAAAAGCCCCGCCGAGCAGCAGTTAAGACGATACAGTACACACACACACACACACACACACACACACACACACACACACACACACACACACACACACACACACACACACACACACACACTCACACACACACGCAGTTTGTAACCACTACAGATGGCGTCCACACCATGTAGCTTTTACAGCGCATTTAGCATTTAGATCGAATTGGATGATGATGTCATAAAAGCGTCGAACTCCACAAACTCATCTGGTTCCACCACCCGGCCGGAAGTGTTAGAACCTTGGCGTGTGGGCGATGCACGGCAATCGGCAACTTCCGGTCAAATTTAGTCAGTTAATCACCGCTTCCTAATGGATATGGATGAGACTTGAACTGCGAGATGTCTGAGCCGTCCCGGCTCTGACGAGACCTCAGTCGTGTCCGTAGCTGCAGCGGTCGTCCTGTTCTAGACACTTTTTGCCTGAAAAATGCCAGGGAGAATAATAATAATAATAATAATAATAATAATAATAATAATAATAAAAATCCAAACAATAACAGCGGGATTGGACCCTTAAAAATAACAACTTTCATTATAATCCTCAGCATGTGGACTTACCCCTGGCCCATACTCGATAGCACAGTCACCAACGTCCTCGTAACGTTTTGCAACACAGATCCTCAATCCAACACAAGCACGAGGAGGTATTACATTGATGTTGCCTATTACATCGTTGCTGTTGGACCCCTCTAGCCTTCCCACCTCCCACCTCCCACGTCGTCACCGAAAATACTTTTGGAGACGGGGCTTCCCCAGCCGCCGCCGCGAGGCCCCGGACAAAAGGTCAGCCTGGCTGTGCTGAATCCCTCGGAGGTCGCGGCCATTTCTACCCACAAAAATGGGCAGAGGTTTTGATTTGACATCAGAGAGCGGGGGAGAGAGCCGCCTGCCACGGAGCCGCAGAGCGCGGACCTGCTCACCCCGAGGTTGAAGATAATGAGACATCATATCGCTTTCGTGGGCGATCCAAGAATGTCCTATATTTTGTGTTTCTCTGACTGATATTTTTCCCTTATTAAAATCTTTGCGGATGAAGGCTGTAAAGTGCAGTAGGTTCGTGCACCCTCCGTAAGCCGCTTTTGGACGACGAAGATGGCGAAATGAAACGACGCCTGCGAGACGCAGTAGACTCTACACAATGGGGTCTGCTTATGTAAGCTATGTTTTACGCCACTTCAAATGACATGTTATCAATGTGGTTGCGTAAAATGAAGATTTTATGGGCTGGACCGGGAGTGGAATCACTTATGTCACAGGCACGGATCCCGTCTCGGGCGCTCCCGCCATTCACGGATCCAAATGCAAAGCGAATACACTTCTACTCTGAAGTTTATCTTCCGCATTCAAACCAGCTAGGAACAATGACTGTGACCACAAACACCCACATGACACGGAGATCTACGGCATTTCCTGATTTTGCATTCCATAGCTTTAAACTGTGCACTTACTTGCATTAATGCACTCAGCTCTGTGTCTCATCGCAGCATTCATCGTGTGTGCCGTGCACAGCAGTGACGCACGTGCAGTAGAATACATTATGCATACATAATTGGAAGTGTAGCGTCGACGTCGAGCTGGTAATTCCCCTGCCCAATGCGGTGAGCAACCCGAGATGTCATACCCGAAGCCGCGTGTGCAGAAAAAAGCGGACCACGGATGGATGGAGACGTTTAGCCGCTTGAACTTGGCGGGCTCAGCCAAAAAAAAGCATTATTCACCCTACCTCACATTTTGGCCGGATTGCAATTAGACCGTAAACACCTGCCCTTTTCTCGAGCCTTGGTATATAAGATAAGATGTGATCGCACTCTGGCCAGTGAAGTTGTATCTACGTGGCCCATACCGGCTTGTGATGCACGACTTGCCAATGATCCGTTCACGGTGAACAAATGAAAGCCTTCCAATGTGGTTTTATCTCATGTATAGAGGCCTCTGTCAATTATGTCAGCGTTCAAACATCGTGGCTGATTGGCTCCCAATTACCGTCCATGGAGATGCTGTGAGATTGCTCGTGGCTCAGTCTATTAGCCGTGTGATGGAGGTGGTGGTGGTAGTGGTGGTGGTGGTGGTGTGGGAGGGGTTACCGCATCAGCGTGCACGTACGCTCAGCTCTGATCAGGCCGCTGTAAATGACTTAGGGGCCCCCGGCACGCTCTGAATCAAAGGACACCTGGCGATCACCCCCAGCCACCCCCGCTCCGTCTTCATCTTCAGCCTTCACTGGAGGAAGAGGAGGAGGAGGAGGAGGAGGAGGAGGATGAGAAGGAGGAGGATGAGGAGGAGGAGGAGGAGGAGGCAGAGGAGGAGGAGGAGGAGGAGGAGGATGGGGAAGAGGAGGAGGAGGAGGAGGAAGAGGAGGAGGAGGAGGAAGAGAAGGATGAGGAGGAGGAGGAGGATGGGGGGAGGAGGAGGAGGCAGAGGAGGAGGATGAGGAAGAGGAGGATGTGGAAGAGGAGGAGGAGGAGGAGGAGGATGGGGAGGAGATGGTGGAGGACGAGGAGGATGAGTAGGATGAAGAAGAGGAGGAGGAAGATGGGGAGAAGGAGGAGGAGGAGGAGGATGGGGAGGAGAAGGATGAGGAGGAGGAGGAGGAGGAGGATGAGGAGGATGATGAGGAGGAGGAAGCACGGCCCTTATTCCTCCTTCTGGCCCCTCTCGGCAGAAGGAATAGGTCCATCTAGTGAGTGCAGTTAATTACTATTGGAATTGTGCGTCCTTACGTGCTGTGGATCTCATCACCGTCACATATTGACGGAATGAGACGGAGGAACAAACATCGACGTGTGTACTTCATTATTTCATAATTAATATTAATCTCATGTGTGTTTGTGGAGGCAATAATCCTGACGTTATTTCCCAGGGGAGGGCTTTCATCTTCCGCCGCGATCAGTTCCCCCAGTTAAACCTCATTATATCGACATATAAATATTTGTCATTATTTGCTGATGTCAAAATGTTGACGAATAACAGTTTTTTACGTGAGCTGTTACGTTCTGGTGAGAATCCACGGCCGTCACCGTCACTGTTGTCCATCCATGTCGCCTGACGTGCAACAGTTTTCCGTGATCACTGATTGAAGATTCTCTGGCCCTTGGGCCACTTCTTACCTAAAGGTGGAAGGCAAGTCTATCTCCCAAATAACATCCTCTTAACCTCCTGCACTTAAGTCATACGACTGACGCTCGGCTCTGACTCCCTCTTAGAGTTTTCTTCTTCCTTCCTCATTCCATGCGCATTTCGCTTGTGTGCTTACGTCGTCAGGCTCTTCCTTACCTCAGGAGACGGGGGAGAATTACCACGGCAACAACCCGACCGATCACATTGCGAAATAACTCTCGGTGTAGCGCGGGGATTTTTCGTAAATGCAGCGTGTCCGGAACAGCGATTGATTTCTTGCGGCCTCCCGTCGTCGAGATAGAATTGTCGAGTGCAAATTACCCGCTGAGCACCAGGTCGAATTTCAATGTGTTGATCTACAGTAGCTCCGGATCCATCCGGTCGAATTCAAACCTGGCCAACGGGAATAAGAGCGAGCTTTATTATTTGTGCGCGGGACGCCGTTTTCCTTTTTTTTCAAATACTTTAGAAAACCCCTCGCCCTGAGTTAAAATGCTGTTCTTCTTGCTTCTCATTCATTTGTCCCGTTACAATAGGACGCCTGCTAAACATTCATCGGCGCCAACACCTGAACTTGTTTCGCCCCTAAAAGAGACGAGGCTTTTCAACGAATAAAGTGCGCGCTGGGTACTGCAGAAGCCGTTGCCGAAAATAACGCGGCGGCACGGGCCCGCGGGGAGATCCCGATCACCTCCAATCTGGAAGAGACGGCAGCGGATACAAGACAAATTAGCGAGACGGAGAGGCGCACACGTCAGGAGGCGGGGCGCGTAGCGGAATCGCTAATGCACAAGGGAACGGAGTGAATACGGCAACGCGGCCTTAGCCGAGAGAAGCAACAACCACGGACAAAGATGGATGGGGAGACGGAGGAGGAAGGAGCAGGACGGGGAGCGATGGCAGTGACGGCGACGGGGAGATACGACGGAATACAGACAACAGAGAGTCACAGAGGGACACGAAAAGACGGCAACGCAGACCGGCCTTGCCAATACCTGTGAAACCTCACCTGTACAAATAAACATTGCTGCAGGCCATGGTGATGGTTGGCGGTGGGGGTCAAAAATCCAGGAAAGAGCACAGGCCCTATTTACAAACTTACAAATAGAATGAAAAACATCTATGTACGGGTCATTATATGAATACGTGCCATTTCTCATTCTTAATGTTTGATTTTCCAAGTACTGTTTTAAAAGTCTGTAAGGCATTCTTTGGATGTAGAAGTGGATTGGACGTACATTCTTACGCCACCGAATAATGTGACGTGCCACCTCAGGCTATCTTATTATTTTTCATTTTTTCCACATATAACAAGATGCATAATATGTGTTTAGTCAACCTGTTGAAGTTAAACAGCAATAAACTGTGTTCGTGGATGGACTAACCGTGACAGAGGAAATGGGAGACAAATACTTTAGGTTAATAAAGTATTTAATCTTTTGCAAGAGGAGCAGTTTCAGTGCAACAACACAACAGAAAGTTACAGAGGAAGCGCTCCACTCTCACTGGAGAGCTTGAGCTTTTTATACAATCTTCTTGGAGTGGGAAACTGAGGAGCCGCTGGGAGGAAGGTCAGCAGATGTGGCAACGCCCCTGCGGTGATCATTGATGGGGCAGTTTCGTTGAGACCGACTATCTGTTGAGGTTCCCTTCCTCCTCTTTACAGCACAGAAAGTGACTAGTTTATGTCCTTTTTACGACAGGAACTCTACTTAGCTTTGGGAAGGACAAACCGAGTACACATACATCGTACAAGAGTTAACGTGAAAGGCACAGCAATTAGACGTGAACTCTACTTAGCCTTTAGAAATATCAACAGAGTACACATATGTTGTGTTCACTAAAGGGCACAGCAATATATATATGTTATAAAATTATTTTAACACAACCCTGTTACCGACATATCATTTACTGTTTGATAGGGTTTTAAAGCCATATTTACAGCAAATCTGATAAACCATGAAATTTAACAACCCCCCATCCCTTTTACATAAAGTGTGTATGTGAAGTGAAAATATTTTAATTATTAATAACAGCGGTGAACCTCTGTGATGAGCGACAGCTGAACAACCCCCCCGTCGACAATGTCGGAACCGAATGGTAGCGGAGCGCAGTGACAAATGGCAGTGGAAAGCAACCCCCCCCCGCCCCACACACACACACACACACACACACACACCCACACACACCCCATCCCAGTCAAAAATCTTGGCGAGGCGACAAACGGTAGCGGGACGACGATTCAACAATTTGACAACAGTTTGCCCACCCAAAAACATAGAAGCAAACATTAAAGGCAACACATACAATTTATTCTGTATAAATACTATATGTATATTTAATGAATACTGTATTTATACTGTATAAACTATAGAGTATATAAAACATTCAAGGATCATAAATAGATTTGTCCACTTGCCTCATATTGGCCTCTTCATTAATTCCTCTGAATTTTTGGAATCATTCGACCCTACAGTTAGACAATAGTTTTATTGTTTTTTTTGTTTTTTTTCACTTTGGAGTGAGTACACTATTAAGCAGGGGTTGTGGAGTACTGAAGAGGAGATGGGTAATACGCTGCAGATTTTCAGAAAATCCTGTCGCCCCACTGAAGCACCGGCATGACCTCACCTAAATGTACAATTGCCACAGGACACAGGACACCCCAGGACGATCCGCCGCAGTGACATCCGTACTGGGCTTGGACAAAGCCATCCGCGGCACTGTAGCATAGGTCTTGCAGTGATAATCAGCTCGGGCAGGAGAGACGGGCTTAAAGGAAGCAAAGCCGGACAAAACAACTCCTCCACATGGGCCGGGAGGTCAGAGCTGAAGGGCTTACTGGCAGCGAAGGCGGGACGGACGCTTAACGTCCGGGGTTAAAACCAGCCAGGCAAACAGTTTTAACACATTTGCTCCGAGCCCAAAGCTGAAGGACTTGAGAAGGCAATAGTGGGCGAAATCTCACACACACGCACACGCACGCACACACACACACACACACACACACACACACACACACACAAGTTTAGAAACAATGGCGTCAAAGTTATCCTTCATTAGCTGCACACAGCACCTCACCTAAAAGTGGGTCTATATAGGTGATCAAATTTCCCTCTGAGAATGAAGTGCCACATTTTATTACAGTGACACCGGTTGTACCTGACAGCTATATGGACTAATATATCAGAGAAATAAAGGGGAGGGATATTGCTGGATGTTGTTTTTTATTATTATTGAAAGAGGAGACGAGCCGTGTGTTACTGCAGGTATAAGATTAGACAAAGACGTTAAGTCTGACAGAAGAAGAGGTAAAGAGAGGAGGAGAGGAAGTGCTATCACGCTCAAGTGAAGGGCGATGTTCATCTTCTCCGCGTTGCACCATCTGCTGCAGCCGGGACTGTCAGCCTGCCAGGAAACACCAGCACAACACTCAGCACAAAACACACACACACACACACACACACACACACACACACACACACACAGGGTCCTGCTCAAATTTCCGTGCAACAGGTACAGTTATCCCGAACCGTGCACAGAGGAGGAAAGCTGGCACTGGTCACTGTGGTGTGGGGGTGATTTAGGTAATTGGGCCCAGGATCAGAGGTGGCTGAAGGACTGTTGCTCGTCAGAGCAATCAACGAGCAACAGGTAAATCACCCACACCCCCACACACACCTCTGTCATGACATGTGTCCATCTGCTCCAGGCATCTTGCCCACTCTACTCTCCACAATAAACTGGTGTGTTTGAAACATTTCTGCCTGTGTCTCTGTGTGGCAGGGCCCTGAAAACACCAGTCAGGTGGCGTGTGGCAGGCGGAACTGCCACAGTGGCGCCTAAACAGGGACCTTCTGGTTGTCCCAAGACAACGTTTGAAGCACAGGGGAGATTGCGCGTTTGCAGTTGTAGACCCCAAACTCAGACAGAACAGACGGATACCTAAAGCTGGCCAATACGTCTTCTGACATTGGTCCTCTTTAAGGGCATGAGGCATCTGTCTGTTCCAACAAAGAACGAAAAATGGACAAAGTGTGGATAGACACTTCTCAGCACTCCATCATTCTCTGTCACTGAGTTCTAACTAAAAACCGCGTCTGCACTGACCTGCGGTACAAGCTTCTGAATGAAGGATATTGGGAAATATGTATGCAAATGCGGAAAACATGCACACGTGTTTCACATTCATATCACATATCACATTCACGGGTGTATATGCGCACACACACACACACACACACACACACACACGCGCGCACGCACGCACGCACACACACACACACACACACACACACACACACACACGCAGGCAGATCTGCATTACCAGTGTTGGAGTCCAAGTCATCAAAGTTGAGTCGGATTCGAGTTCCAAGTTGTGCTTCAGTGCTCCACTCTGGTCCAGTCAGAGAGATGAATGATGACATGATTGCAACTGATACTTTTGCAAAAGAAGGCACATCGAAGTAATTAGTTCTCAAGTCCAAGTTTAGTCACAAATCATGAAAATCAGCACAAGAGTCCTGGCATCGAGTCCTGCAACACTGTGAACAACTCCCTTATGAGTCACTTTGCTTCTAGAATAATTCAACAATTCATTCATCGGACTGTTTATCAAATATTTTATTGGGGAACTTTTGAAGGCCGGGGGATAATTAGTCCATTATGCAGGTGTTGTAAAGTAGTTGGCCTGCTTGAGAGCCTCTCCAAACACAGCCTCAGTTTGGAGAACACATTCACAAAGTCATATGCCGGATATGAAATATTAAGTAATCTCTGTCACAAGTCTCTGTTTGCTGCAGGGTAGAGATGGACCAGGAGACGGGTGGAACGAAAGGCAGCCTTTGCTGCACCTCAATCTTCTGCAGCTGCGTCCCCTTCCGGTTGCCAGTGCTTGCTCTCCCCACCTGCAGAAAACCACTCCCCACTGCCACAATCTCCTTATCAGGAAACAATACGAGCGGAGACTCTTCTAACCTGCTTCCCGTGCGGCCTTTCCGTCGCAGCTACTGACCATTTGTTTGCTTTCTCCTCCCTTTCTTCTTCTCCTTTATTAATTTCATCATCTCCTCTCCTTGCAATCTCAAGCTTTCCTCCTCTTCTCCTACTTATTCATCTCCCCTCTTCCTCCCCTCTCCTTTCTTCGCACCCTCCTCTCTCTCCCCTCTCCTCTGGGCGAGACAGCCTACGGTCCTTAGGCCTGGCTCTCAAGCCGCCACTGCTCCATTAGAGGAATGGTGGTGCACGGCCAATTTGTCTGTGAAGATTTATTACAGAGAAAAACATGACGTCCACAAGCGACCGGCGGAACAAATGATTCACCGCCTGGAACGGGCTGCTGGCTGTGGCATCGCGGCAGGTCACAGTGGATCGTTTAGGGATGGCGCTCGATGCTCTGCGGAAGTAAAACCGCTCCGCAGACAACGTACTCACAGCCCCTGCTATGTCTGAATACTGTATAACCTAATTAATGTCGTATTGTACCAAGTGTCTTACTTGTCAAAGTTACATTTAGTTGTTAATTGTACATACATTTGCATCCTGCGTCCGAGGGTGGCTCTCATGGGAGAGCCAACCCCCAAGCTGTGTTCTCTGTAGGGGTCTGGATGGTCATCTCCTCATTATCGTCACCACTTTGAAACACTGGATGATAAGTCCATGAAGTCTGTGCGGTTCCTCCAGCGAGCTGTCAAGACACTCTTCCCTGGTGTTCTCTGTCAAGCCGGGGAGAGACTGACTGACGGAGGAAGGGTAAGGTCGGTTTTAGTAAGCATCATGTATTGCTTATTCCCAGAAATAAAGTAGCTGTGAGTGACGGTTCTGATTCTGCGTTTACATGAACACCAAAGTCCGATTCTTTTCTGAATGAGGCGATATTCTCAATGTCGCAAGGCTGATGTGAACACCACAGACGTAATATCTGATCTGAATCTAGAGTCTGATCCGAAAGCCTGGCCTGAATGGCGTTCGACAGACCTAGATTATTTTTATCCTATTTCTGTTGAACTGTGGTATGTATTAACCGTATTGCTTCAGCCGTCTTCATTCTGCACGGAACTGAAATGTCAGAGATTCGCGCCTCGTGTATTTCACCTGGAAACGCTTAGCATGTTTACATGGCAGACGGCAGCAAGCAGCCAGACTTCTGGAGTTATGATGAAACAATGTCCATGCTCAATCAGATGAAAGAGCCGAATATTTTAAAACGATGAAAAATTCATCCCAACCCAACTTAAATCCCACGGAATATTCTGACTGGTGACTGAGCCATGTGGAAGTGGTTGGTCATTGTGGTGTGGGGATGGTGTGGTTTGAGCAGCCACACCTGTCCTGGGTCTAGGTAATTGGGGCCCAGGAGCAGATGGACATGTGTCATGACAGGGGCTCCTCTCTTGAGTGTGTGTGGGGATGGGGGTTTTACCTGCTGCTCATTAGACCAACCAACCAGCAACAGGTATGCAGCCACTCTGATCCTGGGCCCCAATTACCTAGACCCAGGACAGGTGTGGCAGCTCAAACCACACCATCCCCACACCAAAGTCATATTCAAAACATCATCTGATTCTGGTTATTCACCTTATTCTGATCAATATGTGTATACTGTATAAATGAATATGTATACTCATATCTGTATCTGAACTACTAACCTGCTCCGGCTGCAAAGTGGCGCTGGCCGTGGTGCTGAACCTCTGGCACTCCACAGTGTGTGTGTGTGTGTGTGTGTATGTGTGTGTGTGTGTGTGTGTGTGTGTGTGTGTGTGTGTGTGTGTGTGTGTGTGTGTGTGTGTGTGTGTGTGTGTGTTGCGTGCGTGCATGTTTGTGTGTGTGCGTGTGTTTCTATGCATATGCAAATTACAGAGGGTGTACAGTGGTTCCAGCAGTCAGTTGTACAGAGAATTGCATGAATAGGATAAACACGATTGGTGGAAAAAAATGCAGAAACGTTTTTGCGTGGAAGAGAGAAATAATAAGGAAGTGGAGAACCTCAGTGTTTGTATCCTGCAGTGCTAATTTGCTGAAACAATACGGAGGAAAACAATACATTTAGCTCCACAAGCCGTGTATAGGGTATGAAATCCAGCTTCTGCAGTTCATGGTGCTTTCAGCTAATAACCCTTCCTCTCTATCTTCAACCCATGCACTTCACACAGCCACACAGGTCCCTTGGGTACAAGGCTCCACCGACCTTGACTTCACAGCGCGCGAGAACCATATCGCGATCAAACGTCTCAAAGGCTCACGCTCCTCCTACGAAGGGCCGATTACTCCCCCACATACCCCCATGGGTGCCGTCATTACACATCTGCTACTGGAAGCCACAGAATAGCCCATAATATATTAACCCTCTCATAGATTTGTGGATGTGCTGTGAGTATACATCCTCTAATGATCTACAGTATATGACATATGACTTATGATGGGGGAATGCCGGTGACTCAGTGGTAATTTGTGGAGCCATGGACCCTCCTCCGGAATACCCTCTCGAGGTATCTCCTCCCATTTCTTCGGTTTTTCTCTCTTTTCCATTGAATGTCACCCCTGCGCTTCTCTCGTTCCTGCCTTTCACTCTATTTATTTTCTTATTTTCTTTCTTAATTTTTTTCCCGCTCCTCCTGCCAATATTACCACCGCCTCTTCCTCCTGTTCAGATTCATGCCGCTGCAGTAAAAATTTGACAGAAAAAGTTTTTTTTATAGTTATAGTAAAAGTTCAGACAGGAGGACCACTTCTGTCTCATGATTCGATCGCTATCACCTCCCAAATGCACGATGAAGGGATTTTGGCCATTTTCCAGTGGTGTGCAAATGTGTTTTATCAAAATCCAAAGCACTACGTAGTACCCTGAAAAGTTTACCCACAATGCATCACTAAATCCGGTGACTACGCCAATTGTGTAACTGGTGGACTCTGTACAATTCTATTCCGATGCTTCTTTAAAGATCTGTGTTCCAGACAATTCTACTGTATCATTCAATGGTGACCTGATGGCAAACTTTGACTGTTGCATATTAAATGTGACTTTTCATTCAATCTATTCTCCCCTGAATGGCATAAATAAACAAACAAACAAATAAACAAATGAATAAATAAATAAATAAATAATATGTTTCTAAGGCAGCTGATGGATAAACCCGTGGAGGAGCTTAACAGCTGAAGAAACAGATATTTCCCATGTCTCCTCCACTTCAGCCCCCTTACTCCTCCTCTCTGCTTAACCACACAGCTGTCACACCCATGCCAAATTATCAATCCACAGACTGCCTACAGAGAGGAAAATTCAGTAGATGGGATGGAGAGAGGCGAGTGAGAGGGAGGCGGGGGGCGGGGGGCGTAGGAATGTGTGGCTGTTTGTCGCTAATGAGGAAGATTATGCCTTTGTCAGACCGCAGTGGTTGTAGAAAAAAAAGTAGACAAAGAAATCCTAACACACACATTAAAATGCAATTGATCTTGTTACGCGGCTGTTTGGCCTCGTCGGACGTGGTGGGCTGCGAGTGAGTCAGGCAAATATGTGCATCAGTGGGTGAGAGCGGGTCTTGTACTGCGACCTCACCCCCAACCCACACAGAGAAACACACAAAACACACCCCACCACTGATGCTGGCACCCACATCTTCATCATGGAGACCTGGAGTGGGCCCCTCACTGCGGGCAGTATTGATCAGTCGATGGCTTTGAAGCGTCTCAGAGAAGCCAAGGAATCAGGAGAGCTCCACGCCAACACACATGAAGGAAAGCGCAAAACGATGCATACACAGAGATCCTACCCACCAAAAATGACATCAAGGAGCAAACTTGTGAAATGATGGTTTGTGCCGGGGATGCCCAATACAATACAATGCAAAATATGAAAAAGCACCTCAAATGTCTTTCTACCTTCAGAGAAACACCACATTCAACCCACCTGAGGTTTATACCCAAGCATATTTAGGATGCATCTAAAACAACAATATTCTGTTTCGCCGTAATTCAGGTCCGACAGATGAGCATGCGCTGGGAGCGCAAAACGCTTGCCGTTTGAAAAGTGAAAAGTGCGGAGACGGCCGACTAATAACAGACATTGCCGTCGGCGTTGAATCGTCCCGTTCCAATTCTCAGCAGCATCTGTAGGATAATCAAAGCCTGTTTTGTTGCTAAACACTGTTGGTCTGTTCCGGAGCAAAGCTCGGGAGCAGCTTGGGAACAGGTTGTCTGTGAGCCGCAAACTAAATTCTGCTTCTGTGTTCCACAGTACGCATTCGCTGTAAATCATGAGCTTCCTCTTTTATGTGGATCAACACAGGACATAACTGCAAGAATGAGGAATTATTTATTTTATTTCCTACATACACAGGTAGAATAAAGGCCACCTACATGCGTTTCTTTGGTTTGCATTGATCTATCTTTAATAAATTAAAGTTCGACACAAAATAAATTTTGCCTATTCATATTTAAGTATTTCTCTAAAAACAAAATTGGGTTAGATTGAAGTGGCAATCCGTGAAATTATTTTGTTTAAAGCAATAAACTTGCATACTTGTTTTAGCTGGCGTTTTTTGCTCTCTCTATTGTTGTTGGCGGGGTCCGCCTTTAACAAGAAACAAGGAGTGAAAGGCGGCCACGGTGAATTGGTTACAGCAGCGTAGCAGAGTTGTGGTCAGTAAATCGCTCGCTACGGATGAAGGTTCACAAAAAAATAACAAAAACTATCCCTGCCACCTCCAGGGACCAAGAACAAAAAGATCAATCGAGAGAAAATAAATACACCCAATAGTTTGGGGTTTTATCTCCGGGCGCACTTCTGTATTCAGCGATACAAGCAAGAGGCTCGGAGTGGAATCTGCCTTTATTCGCCTGCTTCCCCACAGTCTTCCTCAGAGCGACGATGCCCCGTTAACTGGCCTATTTAGAGACGGACTCATTATCTCAGAATCACTGAGCGTGCACGTCCCTCTCAGAGAAAAGCTTAATCATCAAATAACCTTAATTCACTCGGAGGCAACGCACCTCGGCGGCCACCGAGCGAAGCCACCCATCCTTGTTTTGCATCGTTCGCAGGTTAATTGCGCTCCCTGTTAAGCCACTGTTGTCTGTCGGGCGTCTATGTAGGGCATTGATCCCTCCAGCTGGCTGCTCCCACGTGACATCAACATCTGGTGCGGAGAGGGTCACGCGCGCACACACACACACACACACACACACACACACACACACACACACACACACGCACGCATACGCACACACAGATACACACACATGCAGACACACACACACACGTGTACGCACACAAACACACACACACACACACACACACACATACACACACACACAAGCACGCACGCACACACACACACACACACACACACACACACACACACACACACACACACACACACACACACACACACACACTCGGGTCTAATGCTGATTGTAAGTATGTCATCGTTCGACCGAACTCCAACGGAACCTCGAAGAGGAAGCTGATACACCCAGTGAGAAGCAGTGGAAAGTCATTTTGTAGTTGTACTTGAGAAAAATGTTCAAGTATCTGTGCTTACTGTAAGTACTGTATATTCGATACATTTTCGGAGACTTCCTACTTTTACTCCACTGTATTTCAAAGCAAATATCGAAAGTTTCTACTCTACTATATTTACTGTATAACAGTAAGATTTAAATGTTAAAAAAGGTACTGTAGGCACTTTATTAGGCTATGCAGGCATGGTTTCCTAGGCTCTGTTACATCAGGGCACTGCATATAAAGTACTTTTCATTTAAACACATTTAAGAGCATGACCATACATACTTTTCCTTAAATAGAGATGTCAATGTCTTCCACGAGAGAATTTCTGTCGGGGTGTTTGTACTTTCCTCTTCAAACCGTCCCAGCCCGCCCTCATCTGTGAAATCGAGCACCCTCCTCACTTAGTCCAGCCTCTCCCGGCGGACAGCGGGCTGGACTAAGGCAGGGTGACGCGCTGATCGGGCGGTCGGTCCGTCCCTGGAACCTCCCGCGCAACTCCACCTAATGGACAACTTGGTGTCCATTCGGGCGGAACTGCACTCCGTGGCGGCGGGCGAAAGGAAAGCGGAGCGGCTGGGGAGCAAAGCCGCCCCATTAAGTTCGAGAACATGCAGAAAGGAAGGCCAGGTCGCTGCACAAACCGCGAAACAGCCCCGCAGCCCCGACCGGCTGGTCCGCCGTGCCTCCCCGGCTCGTGTTGTTAACTAGGGCACCGCGCCGCACCTGACTCTGGGACTCTGAGGATGTTGCATGTTCTCAGCGGAGCCTTGCCCTGAGGACGACTGCGACGTACAGGCTCTGTACCCCTGACACGTTGCGTCAGGGAAAGTCACTTTGAATGACAGCGTTTGGCTGAATGTAAATGTAAGCTCGACAGACACTCGGGGAAGGCGGGCGACACGGAAAAGGGCGACGCACACGCTCTTCCCACGGAGTAACACGGTGAGGTTACAGTGATGCAAACGCTTGCAAACGATTGCAGACTTGAAAAGGATTCGGTCTCGGTGAACACATGAATGGAGCTCCACTCGCTCACAAACTCCCAGGAGCCGGGAGCGGCACCCCGGCGACTGAGTTGTTTGTTCAGGATCAGAATCAGAATCAGAATCAGGATGACTTCATTTCACCAGGTGCATTTAAAGGTAGGGGTTCACAAATCACAGGGATTATAGGTGCATATCTCCAGACACTTCGCATTTTTAGTCCATTTTTAGCCGCAAGTCCCACATGCACCTCAAGCAGCCGAGCGAAAACCCCCCCCAAAAAACTCCCTTTGTTTTAACGGTGGTTTGGATTCAGTTTCGCCAACTGAAAATAATTTCTGGGGATTCATAAATTAGGGGACAAAAAGGTCACAATTCATATTGACTGCGACCGATTTACGCTTTGCGCTCCGCAAAAATAATCCGGGACAGAATTCACAGCCCACTCGCCGGCTCAATCGCAGGGGCAAAGAGTCGACAAGGAAACGAAGGCGATCGCAGCGCGTCTTTCCGCTCGGCCGCTCCTCCGGAAGCCCAGCCTCCGAGAAGGAGCCGAACCTTCCGTCACCGCAGCTCCGCCGGGCCCTGCGTGACACAAGGGAGCACACAAGAAAGTCAAAATACCTAGCGACTCCTTACTGCTGTGGCTTCTTGGTTTTACCTCAAAAGAAGGCACCAAGAACACAAAGTTCCTGCTCGTTTATTGTGTGTGTGTGTGTGTGTGTGTGTGTGTGTGTGTGTGTGTGCGTGCGTTCATGCGCGTGCGTGTGTGTGTGTGTGTGTGTGTGTGTGTGTGAGTGTGTGTGTGTGTGTGTGTGTGTGTGTGTGTGTGTGTGTGTGTGTGTGTGAACGTGTGTGTGTGTACCTGTGTGTGGATGTCTATCTGTGTGCATGCGTGTCAGTCCGTCTGTGAGCCCATATTTGCCCATTGTTATCCCTCTCCCCCGGAGTTTTGATTCCCAGACGCCGAACGTAATAACAGGAAATACCTGCCTTCCCGCGACGTGAGGCCCGGCAGCCCTCCTGTCAGCGCCACAAAAAAACCCCAAAACAACTGTGATCGGGGGGGAGCGAGCGGCATGCCTCCTCTTATTCCCGGACCAGAGCTCCCACACAAGCCTCCCCGTTCGTCGACAGCCTTGAGCGACGAAGGGGTCCATTTGGTGCGTCGGACGGGACGAGCGGAGCCGCGCGAGTCGCGAGGAACCGCGGCCAAAGCTTCCGCGCAAGCCCCCAAAAGCCCGGCGTGCACACATCCCCCGTGAAATAACCTGTTGGATTATGGGATGGCTCCCCCCTCCCCCCGCCGGGGACGCGGTTGCGATTTGCCGGAAATAATCCCGCAGATGGAGCTGTTTTGGGGACACGTCCTTCCAGGCAGCAAATTGGATGTTGTTCTTCCAGGGACCTCGGTCCTGTGGCACCGCGGCCCAGGCCAGGGCGACGGTTCCCTCTGCTCATATCAATGGGTCCAAGGCCTCACGGAGCCGCGGGTCGTTTTTGGTGAGATTGTTGGTCCTTCGTCTTTTGCTCGCATCAAGTGTCATTGAAACTTATTTCGAATTTTCCAAACTTCACATAACGGTTGAAGGTTGGTTGAAATTTTGTCTGGGAAAACATTTTAACTGATACTTTAGTTTTCGATGTAATTCACATTATCCTTATATGTCCTGAATTTGTTATAAGCCCATTACATTTTTTATTTATTCTTTATTTTGTTTGTTGAAGCAGTATCTTCATTTTTTTTACTGAATGTATTCTCATTTGTACCACAACTTTGAATGCAATCCAGTTTTCAGTTTTATATTCATCTATTTTCCCATTGCATCCCATTTTAATGTGATTTTATAGAGCGAGTATCAGAATGACATTTTATTTTTCACTTTTGGCAGAAGTGCACCGGTGCACGCAGTTAAAAATAAGAAACGTAGAGTATATGACCTCCTTTTGGTTCTTAAAGAGCCCGGCGCTGGAAATACCCTTTCAGCCGCCTCACGGTCACATCCCTCTGATTTTTTCCCTGGACGTTTTCCCCCAACATAGATATGGTAAAACTTTGATGTGACTGTCGTGACGTCCAACCCCGGCGCTACGTATCAGGACGCACGTCGCGGACGTTCACCGCTTCGAGTCGAAGGGCCGGTGTTGAATTACAACTTTCGGACGTCCGTGTCGTTTCCGTGGGAAACGAACGAGCGAGGCGCCGCGCACCGCCGGCTGCTCTGCCGAGGCAGGAGCGACGGGCGGACATCGCCTCGCTAGGTCTTCTCATGAGCTGCTGGCAGCCTCCTTCAGTAAATACTGCAAATGAAAACGGCATCAGGGGAATTAATCACCGTGTCCTCCCTCCCGATCGCGGTGGCTGCCCCCTGTATATTCTACTTAACCTTTTGGGATCGGAAATAAATGACTCTAAATGCATATGAAGCAGCTGGGAGCCCCGGCACAATGGATGCCGGGCGTAATAAGCCACCGTCGATGTCCGTCTCGATAAAGGGATTTACCTGCTTAACTCGGTCGAATCGCGTGAGCTTTCGGGTCGTTAGGGATTTATTTTTCAAATCCACGTCATCCGTCACATCCTCCCCCCGGATAGCCGGAGACGCCCCCCCGCGGCCCGGTTCTGAGAGCCCGCGGTACCCTGGGTAAACCGGGGTTGCGGGTTTCGCATGAAGACATTGCGGCGCGGCGAGCTGCACAGTTCGGACGCGGACGGCTCCGACCGGCAAAAGCTTCGGCCCGTTCCCTCTTTGCGGCGTTTCTTTCTGCTCCGGCTCATACGGGTCGGGTGAGTGTGCCTACAGCGCCATTCTTTCACCAGCGCCACTTTTGTGTTCATACCGCCGGCGCGGCGCGACAATCTACCCGCGCTCGTCTGAGCCGGCGTGCGGGACAAAGAGGGGAGCGGCGGCGCGGGGCCGTCGGGGCTTTTCAGCCACTTCGGATGCTCTGTAGAGGTTTTTATTTATAAGGAGGAGCAGCCGCCGGGACGCGGATTTTCTCACCTCATTTGGCCCCCCCCCCCCCCCCCCCCCACTCCCCGCGACGGCTGGGGGTGTACGCCTTGAAACGCCGGCGCCTTGAATCGTCCGCCTCTGCCTCCTCGGTGGAAGGGAAACTGAAGGAATGTAGGTTTTTTAACATTAAGAAAAAAAAAAAAAAAAGACAAACAAAACTGCGAAGCACCAGCGTATGCCAAGTCAAACGGCACGCTGACTCACCTCTTCCCCCGAAGATTCCAAAATAATGACATCGCTGGGTCGGAGACGCCTGCTTGCTTCGGCTGGATGTGACTAACGGATATGAAGGCGATTGAGAGGCGGTATCTCGCCCGTACGTCTGAAAGCATCGGCGGCGAACGGCCCACGCACAGATGTTGAAGAGATGATGAGGGCGATGATACCTCTCAAACACCAAACCCCTTACACGCACGCACACACGCACACACACACACCCACACACACACACACACACGCACACGCACACACACACACACACACACACACACACACACACGCACACACACACCCGACGCGGGGACAGTGTGTCGCGCCGCTGTGTTTGCACGCCGTGAACTCGCATAAGCTCACGCTCGTTTGTTCTCCGCTCTTTCGGGAAAACATTTTTTTTTTTGGGGGGTTTTTTTCACCCCCCCCCCCGAGCCGGCAGGCGCCGCGGCGTGAGCTGGAAGGCACCGGGCTCGGGAGGAACGGGGCGTGTGTGTTGCACCGTTTGCGCCGGGAGGGGCGGATCCTCGGTTTCGGGGGCGTCTTCCTCATCTTCTTCTTCTTCTTCTTCTTCTCCCGGTCGCGGAGTCTTTACGACCTCCGAACGACCTCCAGGCGTTGGAGAAGAAGAACCCGGACGACTCGCTTGTTTGCCTGTACCTGGGACTTCCGCTTCGAGGGGGGGGGGGGTTGCGGGGAAAAAAATGTAATAAAAAAGAAAAAAGAAACGGCGGGCGCAAACGGATTTTGCCCCAGGCTCGTCGATGCCGCCCGGTCGATTTCTCACGGATCGGCTTGCGTCCGACTCTGCTCACAGCGCGCATGACGTGGACGCCGCGGCGTCGCTCTCCTTCCGAAGGACCGTCTCTGCAGCTATTCCCCCTCGAAGGAAGCGCTCTCCTCTCAAACTCGTGACGTTTGGGAGACAATAAAAAACAAAAAACAATCCATCTGTTGTCGTGCGTTCTGCGGCGTGATAAAAAGCCCGCGGAGCTTCGCCGATTTCCACACGAAGGAAATTGCTTGGAAATGGCTAATTATATTCCTGATTAAATTTTCTTCCTCACAGAAACAACAGTAAAGCGTGGGCTTGAACAATTTCGGTTTCATATCACACTTTCATTAGGCAAGCCCTATCTGAACTCCCTGAAATGAACACGCTGGAGTCCTTCTCCCTCCGGTCCTGACGCAGGGCAGAGGTGCAGTAAAGGACGGAGCAGAGCGGCGTCCTGGATGATAGCGGCTCCGACGAACCCTCTCGCGCGTTTGGAAGGAGGGTCTCACAGGACGATAACGAGTTAAAAAAAAAGAGAATTTTCTTCGTTAACGGCGGGGAAAAAAAAAAAAAAAAGGTCTCCTTCAGCAGCCTCGCCGGGACACGCTCACCTTGTAGCCTGAACCGCCGAAACAGCCCTGGATACGCGTGCGCATTATTCAGGAGGGGAGGGTTTCTGGAGGATTCCGAGGGGTACGCGATGCAATATTTTTAAATATATAAAGATGTTCGCCACTACATCACTGTCTCAGTGTTGCATCAGTGAAAATGATGACAAATGAAGGTACTTACTGTGCACACCCAAAATGGAGGCGAGAGGGGAGAACGCCAAGGACTTGTTAGTAGCTTCTGTGTCCCATTGTTTCGGGGACACGTCCTTCCAGGCAGCAAATTGGATGTTGTTCTTCCAGGGACCTCGGTCCTGTGGCACCACAGCCCAGGGCAGGGCGACGGTTCCCTCCGCTCATATCAATGGGTCCAAGGCCTCGCGGAGCCGCGGTTCGTTTTTGGCACAATTGCTGGTCCTTCGTCTTTTGCTCGTATCAAGTGTCATTGAAACTTACTTTGAATTTTCCAAACTTCCATACTTTCGTTTTTTATGGAATTTACATTATCCTTATATGTCCTGAATTTGTTATAACCCCATTTCGTTTTTTATACATTTTTTATTTTGTTTGTTGAAGCAGTATCTTGATTTTTTTTTTTTTTTACTGAATGTATTTTCCATTTGTACCACAACTTTGAATGCAATCCAGTTTTCAGTTTTATATTCCTCTATTTTCCCATTGCATCCCATATTAATGTGTGTGATGTTATAGAGCGAGTATCAGAACGACACTTAATTTTCACTCTTTTTTTTTTTTCAATCAAAGATCGCAACGGTACTGTATGTTCACCAACCACCATGAAAACCACTGAAACACTGGAAACTGTCATTTCTATTTGGTTTTGGGGAGATGGAGCCAATCCCAGGATTGTACACGCGTTAGGCCTGGATGGGACTGGATGGGATAAAACTCAACTTCAGGGTCACGCAAATATAAACACACATGCAAACCAGTTAGAGGCTCAAACTAGCCTGTGTGTGTGTGGTGTGTGTGTGTGTGTGTGTGTGTGTGTGTGTGTGTGTGTGTGTGTGTGTGTGTGTGTGTGTGTGTGTGTGTGTGTGTGGAGGTGGAAGTTGTGGGGAACACTCATGGAAAACTCAACAAATCTCAATGGAGGTCCACAGGGCAGAACCAAATAAGTATAAGAAGCCAGTGCCAGAAAACTCTCATATCAGTGGTATGCCTCCATGAAACACACACACACACACACACACATACACACACACACACACACACACACACACATACACACACACACACACACACACACACACACACACACACACACACACACACACACACACACACACGCACACACACACACGCAACACACACACTTTATAGAAACACACCCTCAAAGATGTATGCAGAAGGCACTTGTGTATTGAGACACAAAAATTTATTTGGGCAAAAATAGTCACCAACACACAGAGACACACACGCACACACACCCTCACTCACACACAAACACACACACATAACAGGGTGAGTCGCATATAAAAAGTTGAGAGGAGAGACGACAGGCGTGTTCCGCACTTTCTCAAAAAAACAACTTTTTGGACTTCTGGAAGCATCCGTCTCCGGTTGCTGCCTCCAGTCGCTTTTTAGTTTTTTTTTTATACATATATTTTAAAAATGATTCATCAAAACTGAAACAAGGTTTGGTGGGAGGAAAACACACACACACACACACACACACACACACACACACACACACACACACACACACACACACACACAACTAACTGCTGAGATTTATCTGGACCTTTAAGAAGAAGAAAATACTTCTTAAACACACCCACTTTCTCACACACACACACACACATGCGCGCACGCACGTGCACATGCGTGCACACCCACACACACACACACACACAGACACACCTGATATCTGAGTCATTAGGTCCAGGCAGCACAGGGCCAATACAGGAGCGGCCAGTTTGACTTTTAGGTCTTGAAACGTGGCCAGCAGGTTGCTTTGATGGATGCACAGAGGCTTCAGGAGGCTCAGGACTGCGCTCTGCTCTGGGCTGAGCTGTGGAGGGACAGACAGACAGACAGACAGATAGACAGACAGACAGAGAGACAGACAGACAGACAGACAGACAGACAGATAGATAGAGACCTGGCAACCCTGCCCGTGCTCAGTTTAGATTTTGCAGCATGGCTACTGAAACAAAGGCGTGTCCCATAGAACCACAACTAGAGCAGCGTGTTGGAGAGCGACGTACACACCTGCACCTCCACCTGCACCTGCCACGACGGATGGAGACCAACAAGCCTGACCGTATTTACAAAAAAATGTTTTGTTACGTCAGAGTGAAAGAAAAATACGGAAATATCGGCAACCGGAATGGAGCTGCGCTTGCACTGCTGCCTCACAGCAAGAAGGTCCTGGTTTGATTCCCGCCTGGGTATCTGTTGGCACCGTGCTCAGGTGGTTTATCCCCTGATTGGGGGCCTTTCTGTGTGGAGTTTGCTTGTTCTCCTCGTGCTCCCATCCGTCTCCTCCAGTACAAAAAAAGGACCCTGATTTAAAAACACACAGAACCCTGTCCTGCCCATGACCACCACGTGGATCAACACCTGGAATGGGTCGCCGGGCGCCATGGAAGTGAGGGCTGCCCCTGGCTCCTGGAGGAAGCCACCACTTCCTGCTTGTGTGTGCTAAGTGCATTCGCACCTATAAGATGAATAAAAATGATTATTCTTCTTCTAAAATCATAGCAAAAAACAGCTAAGAGCTCACAGCTAAGACTATGAAAACTAAAATACCTTTAACATCGGCTTCTTTAAGACTTTTACTCCAGAAGTATTCCAATGAGTGGTTAGTAGCTTATTCGTTAAATCTTGTGTACTTTTACTCAAGCGTGGCTTTTGAGTACGTTTTCCAACCACTGACTGAAAGAGAAGCACAACCAAGTTTACTGGTAAATAGCTCCTGTGTTGATGGATCATTAAGTGGCGCAGAGCGATGCTCTAAAACCGGTGGAGCCGCTGGAAAGAGGCGCTAGGTATCGCGTCGACATCCAACGGAGGGCACCGTCGCGCGGGTTCACCGAATATTCCAGAGCGAGGGCGGGTGGGCTTTTAGGGGTAAATATAGCGTTGGTGTTTCATGTGCATGCAGAGTGCCCGCGGGCCGTTTGAGAAGACGCAGCGCTCTGCACGGTCTACAGGGACCGTGCGGCTCTTAGCGTTTGGCTAAGCAGAAAGTGAAAAAAACCCATCCAAAAACCTTTTTTTTTTTTTTCTCCCTGTGATTAAATCCCTCCCTGTCGCAGCGCAGTGCCAGCTGTGGCTCCATGCAGCTTGTTGAGCCAAATGTACAAAGCGACGCCTAAAATGATGGCGGCCGCCTCCCAGCAAGAAGGTCCTGGGTTCGATTTCTGCCCGCCTGGTTATCTCCCGATGAGGGGCCTTTCTGTGTGGAGTTTGCTTGTGCTCACGTGGGTCTCCTCCAATATAAAAAAAGGAACCCAATTAAAAAAACATGCGCAACACCTTCCTGTCCTGTCCCTAGAACACGACCTGGATCTACACCTGGAATTGGTCCGCGGGCGCCGTCGAGGTGAGGGCTGCCCACTGCTCCCGGAGGAAGGGATAAACGCAGAGGCTAAATTCACGTGTGTGTGTGTGTGTGTGTGTGTGTGTGTGTGTGTGTGTGTGTGTGTGTGTGGCGCGCACCCACATTGCACCGGTGAGATGAATAAAATGATTCTTGAGTAACTCGGGCCAAAGTAGGACAGCAAACTAATTAGGTCTGGTTCTAGTGTTTACACGCTCCAAAATGATGTTTGCAGAGGGAAATTGAAATCAATTATGGAATCCAGCGCGTCAAACACCCTGCATTGAGTGAAAAAACAGAGGGTTTAGAGAAGATGGGAGAAAGATGAGCTCGGGGGAAGGTCAGGTATCGGACGACCGGGGATCGTGGGATAATTGGGCTGGAGGGAGGGGAGGGAACGGCTGAAGGGAGGAGGTGGAAGGCGTGTTTGAAGATTCGTGAATCCGTAAAAAAAGGGATCGCCCTTCAGTTGGTTTAACAGCGCTCACCACGCACCCCGAAAAACAAGCCCTCGCGCGGGATCAATGGCCGCTGATCAGGGCTCTCTCCTGCAGGGAGGGCTACGGACGGCAGTGCCGCGGCGCAACACGCGTCCAACTGCTGAGTTAATTAACAACAAACTACTGGTGTCACTGAGGTTAGGAGGACACGTTAGACACATTTGAATAAAATAACAATACAACCAGAAGTAAGTGTGAAAAGGTTATTTTCAATAAGACCTACGAAACCAGGGGCTCATGAAGGCAAAGTTGATAGTCGATCTATGATATGATAAAGATATGATATGATATGTTATGATACATATGATACGATACAGGATTGAATAAGTAACAAATCATCTGTCATTTTAAAGGGGACCTTTTATGCTTTTCCTTAATCTCCGTCGCATTTATAATGTCACAATGTGGGATGTTCATATTAGACATGTCCAAAGCTTCAAATACTGAGGTGAACTAAAGACACAGTAATCGCTGTGAACAAAATGCTCTGAACGCTCCGTTTTCAAAGTTTTTTTTTTTACTCTCTGTGCGAGCTGACACAAACAGATTTTGGTGGACTGGTCAGGTGAAATCAGTGAAATTTACGGAGTGAATAGAACGAAGCAGAGAAGTCATGCTCAAATGATTGCGGCTCAAAGAATCCGGGACTTGTGCTCAAACCCCATTGGCTCTCAGTGCTAGGGGCATCGGGAGGGTGGCTCCTACCACAAAAAACAACAAGAGGAACAAGAGGGTTATAGAGGCATGTTTGAATGGCTAGAATGCATAATCTGAGTGGTATTTTCAGCAAGAAAAACTTCAAAAACATGGTTTGGGGACCTCGGAGACCTATATTACCTTGTGTAAAAACGGGCATCATAGGTCCCTTTAAAACACAGCAAGAGCACGAATGTGACGAGGTGGCGAATATCTGTCGTGATGTCTGTGGATTTGTGGGAGCTTGTGTCATGTTTTTGATAAAGTAACAGTATCCAGCCCTTTCTGATAATGAGATAAAGAGTGATATATTTTTTTTATAAGCAACTAGATTCTTGAAAGAAATCCCCTCATGATGTCCTTTGTGCAACCTGGCTAGAAAACAGAAAATTGGAGGAAATTATTTCTTTTGGAGGTTGAAGGTTCCAGGGTCCAGTTTCCACTCCTCAGACATTTGTATTGACTCTATTGTCCTTCTGGGATATTGACTGCAAAACATTTTTTTTTCCATGAATCTTTATTGGATGACAATTAAAGGCCACCTCTTGCCCATATCAGCATAGGAACTTCTTTCTCCCACCGGAAAAACGTCGGCGTGGTTAGCAGTGGTACATCTTATAGCAGCGCCCATGGCAACCGGTGAGAAACAAAACCAAATCTCACCGTCTCTGAATGTCAGACACCAGCTAAGATTTTTCCTTCAATTTTTATCTGAAAATGATGATAGAAAGCAGACTTGCTCAACAGTTTCGACAACATTTTGAAATGATTTGTCAAAGATGGATGGCCTTGAAGCATGACTGTAAAAATGATGTATTTGCTCGCCATAGAAGAATATTAAATAGCTAAAAAAAATGCAAAGACCATTGGAGGAGGCCTTTAAAGTCCCTGTACAGCAAAAATGAACGTGTTCTGAGTTTTGTCACACCACAGAAAAATGTGTTATTATCCATGCAGCGAAGTTTGAATGATTAAAAAAATCGTCAAGGATATAAACATAGGTTTCAAAATCGAGAAAAAAAAAGGCAGTTCCCTCTGCTTTGAGATGCTGGGGGCGTGTCCACTGAAGACACCGAAACCACACCCAATGGCGTTAATCTTGTTATATGTTCACATTGGAATGAGTATAGTCCATGTTTACATGTTTGTCATGATCTCCGCCTTCTTCTACCTTCCCCTCCCTCTCCTTACCTGTCCCATTAGTCCAACTCCATTCACCTGCGCACACAGCTGTTCCCGATCTCTAATCTAACCACTATGCATGCCTCCCTCACCAGTCACCCATTGCCAGATTGTCTTCGATGCTTGCACCAGACTCTCCAGCGTTCTGCGGACTGATTCCCTGCTACCGACTCTGCCTCGCTCCGACCACGTACCCTGCCTGCCCCCCCCGCCTGTCTTCTGTCCGCACTCCTCGTTATCGAACCTGCCTGTCCCCGACGACGTATCCTGCCTGCCCCCTGCCTGTCCTCCGTCTGCTCTACAAATAAAAGACATTACCAAATATCCCTGCCTGTCTTTGTGCTGCAATTGGGTCCTAACCACACCCGTTACAATGTTCTGCTAAACCCAGTCCTGTGTCTCTAGCCGCTCACCTCTCTGCTCTCCGCTGCCCCCTCCTGGCTCCTCTGCAGACCAGGTCAATGCTCCGCGGCCTGCTAGCATGCAGCTAACGCTAACGTCATCGAACCCCGCACGGGCGAACCAGCGGGACGGTTCTTTTTTGTTCCAGGCGTCCGTGGCATGAGTTCACGGAGAGTGAGCAACAAAAGCGGAGCGGAGAATCTCCGGGGTGGTGCAACCGGATGCACCCACGGGATCGGCGCAAAGACTCGGCATGAGTTCACTGTCTCCCTGGAGACGCATTTTACTCCGGGTGTTTATTCCCAAAACGGCGTTTTATCCCAAACTCTGGGTTAGGGGGCGGGGCCATGCTGAGTATGACCCCTCCATCTCATCGGGTCATGATTTAGCCCAGCCCAAAAAAATCATGGCCACAAAAGTGGTGAGAAACAGTTTAATGGTCTAATTCCACAATTCAGTACTACATTGTTCAGTCTTTTCACATATTTTCAGCAATTCCTTTCCAACATTTTATAATGTGTTTAGAAACAAATCACTGAATTACGTCACAGGGACTCACCTCAGTGTACACTCCTATCTCCAGGACAGAGTACCTCGGGGTCCCTTGGAAGGATTTATTGCTTCCTGTCCCATAACAGAAATACCAGAAATGATTTAACCTTTTTAGAGTTATGGACATAATGCAGCGTTAGTGGACCTTTCCCTGTAGGTAAGACCGCAAATCATATTCAGTAATAAAACAAAGTACACGCAGCAAGATTACACACTCTAATCCTGCCAAGGTAAACCCTGCGCTGGCACACGGAGTGCTTGCACAAAGAGTCTGCTTTCCTCGCCGCTGAAGCCTCAATTTCTACGCCTCATTAAGCTGCGCTCCCACTAAAATGTTTGCAGACACCCCCGGAAAATAAAAAAAAAACGCATAAAACTCATGTATGTAATAAGGGGAAAAAACATCGCATTTTGTGATTAACATCTTGAACGCAATAGGTATTGGGTTTGGTTCTTACGTATTGCGGGGGAGTTACAACTTTTTATGATGAATATCTAATAATTCAAGGTATTGTGTTACAACACACTGAAATAGCCGTCTTCATTTACATCAGTGTATAGGTGTCACACAGAAGTACATCATTACAAATTAGGCAAAAGTTATTAAGTATATTTTATGTATATTTATATTTATTACAAAATGTGAGTGTTTTGGGGTGAATGACAAAAAAAGTTTTTTAAAAGGGAGTGAATCAATATTGAGATACATGCATTTATGTTTTTTGATTTTGTAAAATAAAAATGTATTTTATTTATTCACGTCTATGTTTATTAAGTTAAAAGACTTAGTTTGTTCGATATTTGACATCATTTGTTGATTTGTTAAAAATGTCAGGCTGTACAACCGTAAAAAGCCTCTTTTCTATTTAACATGTCTAGTTTATTTAAATGATAATTGATTCGGACATAAAAAAAAAAATGTCCTTGACTCTAATTACATAATGTGTTGTGACAGCGTGCGAAGCGATTATGAGTATGAGTACAGAGTATTATGACAGTATTAACACACTATTGTAAATGAACCTTTTAAGACATTCACGATAATTCAACGTGATGTGACAAGAAAGACCATTTTTACATTCCGACAGAATTTCCATCGAGACTACTTTCACAACTCTGTGAACGTCTGACTTCAGGGTCAGAGAGGAGGAGCCGGGTGGAATCTGGCCAAATTAACGCTTTGCCCGTCATCACATTCTAATAAACTCCTTCCTGTAAGTCAGACCTCCGACCAGCTCGGTCACGAGGGAAACATTACCCAAAATGGGCTGCTACATCAGCCGTACAGGTACAGCTAAGAGACACACACACGCACGCACGCACGCACACACACACACACACACACACACACACACGCACACACACACACACACACACACAGTGGAGGTGCGGTGAACCCAGCTACCTCGGAAATCTCTTCCCACGTGTTTAAGTCATATTTGCTCACGCTGCGGCGAGACTCTGCGGTACGCACCAGTGGTCTGGGCGTCGAGTGTCACGCTGCAGTGTGAACTGGAAGTCCGCCTGGCTGATCACATATTTATAGTTTCATATCTGAAATCATTATCCCGGAGCGGCAACGTGCCTTTAAATGACATGTGCGGTGGAAGGCGAGGTAGAAAAAGACCACAGCCGTGTTGATTTTCTGCTGTGTGTGGGGGGGGGGGGGGGGCGGAATAAAAACAACAACTCCACACTGACGCACGATGCACAGAAGAAAACTTTCTTTAGAAAAAGGGAATAATGCCGTCCATACAAAACAGCTGACGGGTTGGGGAAGGGTTGAATCGACAAAAAGAGCGCTTTGTACCAGTCTGAGGACACTATTCATACCCAAGGGCAGTTCAAGCAGAGAGAGAGAGGGAGAGAGAGAGAGCGGGAGAGAGCGAGAGGGAGAGAGAGAGAGAGTCCGTGTGGAGTGATCAGAACTAGCCGCCCTGTCTCTCCCTCCTTCTCTCTTTCCCCTTTCTGTCGCTATAATGTGATCATGGTGATCGTGATAAAGAGTACTGTCACAATGCCGTAATATAGATCATGAAGCATTTGACGTTGAATAATTCTATAAAAATGTGAATCACACCCGTTAGAATGATCCCTCTCCGTCGCTCACATTCTGCCGTGCTCATTTCTTTTCTCTTCTTTTCTTTCTTTCTCTTGTCCCGAGGGTCAGGGTTAGGACCCTTACCCTAACGTGATGGATTAGACCAGGGCTAGCCCCTCCCCAGGGGCTCCCTGTGGCTTTGACATAAAAATGATACGGAAATGAATAACGGTACTTTCTCAACATTTTAATTTTCATTTATCATTGTTGTCGGCCTAATGTGATTCTCAGATTCTTCGATTGTAAAAATGCGTAGCCCATACAACGTATATAAAAAAAAGTTTCATCATTTCAGCCAACTAAATTGTAGGTTGGTAGGTTTAAGGGAGGTGACGCGGGAAGGTGACGAGGCGTTCGGCCCCTTACTGGCGCGCATGCAGACATTCCAGCCAATGGGAGAGCAGACAGCTGGGAGTGGATACTGGACGGCAGCAGCACGCTCTCTCCTCATATTTGGAACTAATTCGCCGGGAAATAAAATAACTATGCATTCCAAAAAGTCTCGGAGGAAAATAAAGAATTTAAAAGTGCGTGGATCGATTTGTTTGCTTTCACCGCCAGCGCTGCTGGCTCACTGCTGCTGGCTCACCGCTGCTGGCTCACCGTTGTGTTGATCTGCGGCGAGAAATTAGCAAACGGAAAAAAATAATATGGAAAGACATATCCAGAATATACGCACGGGGATGATACAAAGATTTCGGATCTGCCGCGGAAAGTAGAGCGAAATCTGCTTTAAGGAATTTTAAAAACATAAGTAAAGACATAAAATTGAGGCAGCAAAGGCACACACTGGTGTGTAAAAATCTAACAGAACACAGGAAATGAAGTGTTCGCGCTCAAAATTTTGAGGGAGCACGACCAGAGCCCCCCGCTTAATGTATCCCCAACAATGTTCAAACAAAACCTACTACTTTACTTTACTGCTATGCCCTTTTGTACAATCACGACAGAAGACTTCACTGATGACATCAAATGTTGCCGTAACGTTACCATGGTTACGTTCGCGCTCTTCGAGGGTGCCGCGCGTCCGTCCATTTGTAATGGATGGAGTTCACTGATCCTCTCATCGCCACGGTGATGGCGAGTTCACGGGGGTTCGGTGATGCTTCCCTAGCTAAAAAAGGAACTATTTCAGCCTCACCGGGAAGTGAATTATAAAAAAAAAAAATCTTTTTTTCCCCCCCTGCAAGCTGTTGAGAATACCCCACTCTAAACTTTTGACCCGCGTCGTCTCTTTGCAAAAACTCTTTTTTGCAGCTACTTCATTGGTTGTGCTAAGTTTTTGCTCCTATTTTATTTATTGTCCGACTTTTTTTGGTCAAAAATGCAGGAAATGTCCAATATGTTGGGCGGAAGATCCTCGCTCTTAGAACCAATGCAAGGATCGCTATCCCTGGAATGTGATTGGCCACCCCAGGTGCCACCCCATTATCATTATCCTGAACTTTAATTGGCTGTCTTCCCAGCCAGAAGCGGAAACTTGGTTTGAGCACAAGAGGGCAGCGCTTACAGATTATTCTATTTAAGACATGATTAACAAAGAGTACAAAATAAAGCCGTACTGCTTTTGAGAGCAAAACGGAATTTAGCACAGAGAAGGTCACCATGAATCTGAAGGATCAGACAACAGAAATGATTGGTATGCCTTCATATTTTATTTTTCATATGAAATATATTGTACTTAATGTTTCTTCTGACTGGTTGAGAAGCTCTATGTGTTGGGGGTAGACGATACCGCAAAATCTGGTTTAGATCCGATACCAAGTAATACCGAGGCAGAATCACCAATATCCATATCGATACCGGGGGTTTAAGTTTTCATGCCTGACTTAGTGATGGGAATTCCGGTTCTTTTTAGTGAGTTTGATCATTTGGCTCAGCTGAGCAAAAGGAGCCAGTGCCAGTACGGGCATGAATAATTTAGTCAAATTATGCAACGTTTTGAACTTTGATTGTTATGAGTGCACATGCAGTATATCAATGAAATTATTCAACGTATGTACAGTATATTCAACTTAATAAGTTGCAGAATACCTTTAATAATGTAAAACTAAGTTTTTACATTTTTCGTCATATTGATGGTTAGACAAGGCAAGGCCAGGGAAGTTTATTTGTATAGCACATGTCAACAACAAGGCAATTCAAAGTGCTTTACATAAAACATAAAAAAACAAAACATTAAGACAAAGTGCCAAGAAATACATTGCTAAAGGAAATAGAATAAATGAAGTAAAAAAAAAATTGAATACAGAGAATGCGCAACACATTAGAAAGTTAAGAAATACAATGAATAAAATCAAGTAAAAGTGACAGTGCGGTGCAAGAAATACATTTCTGGTTTGGTAAGAGGCAGCTGCAAACATGAAAGTCTTCAGCCTTCCAGCAGACTGTGCTCTCAGCTCTGTGCTTTAGAAACCAACAGTTGAAACCAATTCTGTGACGGACAGGAAGCCAGTGTAAAGACGTGAGAACTAGAGTGATATGATTTGCTTTCTTGGTCTTAGTGAGGACTCGAGCAGCAGCCTTCTGAATCAACTGCAGCTGTCTGATCTATCTTTTAGGGAGAGCTGTGAAGACAGCGTTACAGTTGTCTAGTCTACTACACATGAATGCTTGGACACGTTTTTCCAAATTCCTGCAGAGACACAAGTCCTTTAATACTTGATATGTTCTTAAGGTTATAGTAGGCTCACTTTTGTAATTGTTTTAATGTGGCTGTTGAAATTTGGGTCAGAATCCATGACTACACCAAGATTTCTGTCTTGGTTTGTGCTTTTAACATAAATGGAAGCTGAGCGCTGACTTTTAGTCGTTCTTCCTTGGCTCAAAAAACAATTGCTTCAGTTTTTGTTTTTTTTGTTTAATTGTAGAAAATTCTGTCACATCCAATCGTCGATTTGTTCAATGCACTTGCTCAGTGATTGTATTGGACCATAGTTCCCCGGTGATGGAAATTTGTGTGTTGTCTGCATAAATATGGTAACATGTTTTGTTGTTTTCCATAATCTGAGCCAGTGGGAGCATAAAACGGAAGAGGTCCCAGATTGGAGCCTTGGGGAACTCCGCATGTCATTTTTGTCGTCTCAGACGTGTAATTACCGATAGACAAAAAAAATTCCCTGTCCTATAAGTAGGATTTAGACCAGTTTAGAACTATGCCAGAAAGTCCCACGCAGTTTTAGGTCTGGTCTAGTAATATGTTGTGGTCAACGGTGTCAAATGCAGCACTGAGAGCCAATAATACAAAGACTAAAATTCTGCCACTGTCTGTGTTCAGATGGATGTCATTGAAGACCTGAGACAAGAGCAGGCTCAGTGCTGTGGTGTGGTCTAAATCCCAGTTGTGTAGTGCCAAGAAATTGTTCAGCTGTTGAAAAACAGCTTTTCCAATGACTTTACTCAAAAACAGCAGGTTGGCTATCAGCCTATAATTGTTCATTAGTGAGGTTGTATAGATGTTCCTTTTGGAGAGCGGCTTGATGGCGGCTGTTTTCAGGGCCTGCGGGAAGGAACCTGAGACTGAGGACGTGTTGACAATTAGTAGGAGATCTGAGGCCATGCAATTTGAAACATTTTTGAAAAAAACCTGTTGGCAAAATATCAAGGCAGCAGGGAGGAGGATTTCAGTAGTTGTATAATGTCCTCCAAGTTTTTATGGTTGATCAGATCAAAGGAGCGCCTTGCATTTTTCAATTTGAAATTAGAAATGCTAAGCCTCTCTTTATAGATGTCATAATGAACGTGAAGATTTGTTTTCCTGCCACCTGCGTTCAGCTCTTGCACACTCTCTCTTTTTTCTCTTCTTACCAGCGTTGCATTTCTCCCTGGAGGTCTTTTCTTACTAGAGACCACCTTCACCTCAGCGGGCGCAAATGGCATCAATAACATTCTTAATGGTAGAATTGAAACGATTTACAAGCTCATCGACCGAGACCCAAGAGAGGGTGGGTGTGGAAGAAAGAGAAAGCCTGAATAAATATATCCCCGGTGTTTTCAGTGATATACCGCTTTGTGATTATCGCCATTCAAACATTTGTGTGCACGGAGATAGTGCGCTCCGAGAAAACACAGGAATGATCAGAGAGAGCAGTATCAGTCACCACCACCTGAGAAATGTTCAGGCCATTGGAGGTGATTCAGCCCAGGGTGTGGCCCTTGTCGCGTGTGGGCTCCGTTGCATGCCGAATCATACATAGTTATCAAGGACAACACAGTTCCTTGGTCCCTTTGTCCTGGGGGTCGTCAACATGGATGTTAAAATCACCAACAATAACTACACAATCAAAGTCAATGCAGATTATAGACAGCGGTTCAGCAAGGTCATCAAAAAAGGTTGCACAGTATTTAGCTGGCCCGCAAATATTAAGACACATAGCTCGGGGGGAGGATTTCGACGGAAGAGCCACATATTCAAAAGAGGCAGAATTTCCATGAGATATCTGCTTTCCTTTGAGGGAATCGTTAAACAGAACGGCAACCCCGCCTCGTTTCTTATGCGCTCTAGCGTCACTCATAAAACTGAAGTTGGGAGGGGTCGACTCGATAGGAACAGCTGCACTGTTATCTTGTTCTAACCAAGTTTCGATTAAAAACATAAAATCAAGGTTGTGCTTGATAATAAAATCATTAATTAAAAATGTTTTTCCTGGCAGCGACCTAACGTGTGATAAAGCTAGATTTAGTGTGATAAAAGCATTAACTGTCCGATTTTTTTTGTGGACAGGCTGTGGCTGACGAGGAATGGATGCTAAATGAGTTCAATTTGCGAAATGGGTGGGGCGCTCCCTGTATCTCAGCAGATTCACCATTCTTTTTCTGGAACTTACCAAGACAGGAATGGAGGAAGCTACCTTCTCACAGGGCCCACCTTCTCACATGTTCTGGGTGGAGTCATGAGTGCCATTAGCCTCGCAGCCTGGACCCTGCAAGTATTAGTCAGAGCTTTCTGTATTTTTCACACATATTACCGGACTGTACACAAATAACTGGACGTGGAGACAGAGGGTGATTCTGATCCTCTGTCAGAATAACTATCCTAGTTGTATAACAACAACAACACACTACTCGTGAAATTATTATGCTTACTTAATAATTACACAACTCTCTACAGACACACATATTTAAATTTAATTTGTATGATATAATATGAAACAAGAAATATTTATGCTCTGTTCAAAAAAGTTTTTGTTATTCGTCACACATTTATTTTTCCGCAATTTAAATTTGTGCTCGGAGGGGGCAGCGGGGTGTCTCATGTCTTAGCATGCTTTGCTCTTGATGTTATTCCCAAAGCGAGACGTTTCTGGGTCGTATTCATCACAATGTGACCCACCGCAGCAAAACCCTCATTGTCGCACATTTCTAAAATCGCCACGAGCCGCCAAATAAGTTGAAAACAACCTCTCTAGGAGGAGAAAGAGGTTTTTCCAGGTTCGTGTTCCTTTGTGTTTCGTTTTTTTTAAATTATTCAACGTATTGTCAAAGCCAAGTTTGATTTATAAATAGTCAATTAATGTTAAACCGTGGAGTAAAATATCCCCGATCGTTTCCTTTAAAGCGACCAGCGTCCACCAGCGTCCAGGTGAAGATCATTCCTCCCGATTCCATGGGATGTGAAGTCACAACCTACGTCACAGGATCATCCTGTTATTCTGTCTTATATTAATTTACAAAAAAAGAAAGAAAATAAAGAAATCGCCTCTTAGACGAGAGCCGGCTCCCATCGCTCACAGAAGCCGGCTCATAGAACCGACACATCACTAGGCGACGCTCCAAGTGGGCATCGTGTGTGTGGAAAGGATCGCCCCTTCACCAGGTGAACACTGACAGACACAAAGTCAGCCCAAGTGAAGAAATATATACGTAGAATTAAAAAATAAACATTATTACTTATTTTGGAGAGCGGAACTGATCCCTTTTTTGGTATTGATCCTATTGACGCTAGAATCGATCTTCAAACCAAGATGTAGTATCGGTAGTATCGATACTTTTGCTATCATTCCACCCCTGCTATGTGTACGTGTCAGGATCTTAAGTGCACCAGAAATGGCTGGATGTTCAAAAGGAGATGTATGGTGCCCGGCCTAGGGAGTTTCAAAAACTTAGTGACACAAGATGGCCATGGAGAGTATTGATTTGCAGGAACTCGATGGATAGGTTAGCAGTTGTGCTGTGTGATCTTCAAAATAATAAGCACAGAAAATCATTGAGACAGATCCATTGATACCCAAGGTTTGCTTGCACAGGTTGACCTCACATTCAAAGGTGACCTTCTGAAAACTACTTGGAAACACAAAGCTGTCACCCTCAGTTGATTTAGCCATGGCAGTAGACATGGTGGAGTCACTTCACGATACATTTCGGGAGTACAGGACTGAGACCTTTAGTGATAAACTCTGGCATGACATAGTACTGTAGAGACGGCCAAACCTTGTTGAGCAGAAGAGATCACAGAAAGTCAGCTCCAAACTCGGTGGGTCCTATGTGACACGTACTATAGGCCTGCGCAAGGGTAACAATAGCAGATACATTCAGACAGAGACGACTCTACCCACATCATTGACTCCATCATTGGTGAAACGAAAAGAAGGCTCTTGAAACCTGACTGTTTGATAATGAAAGTTCTACAGGCCCTACACCCGGAAGGCAGTACATTCCTTCAAGACCACCAGGTATTTGGCTCGGGGGAAATGTATGGTTGCGATCGTGAAGATCTCACTCATGGGCTTCCCCAGGCTGAGAGTGGGGCGGCCGGTGGCGGCTCTCGACGTGACTGTTTTTAAGAACCGCACCAAGCGGTGTTTCACAAGCTCTTCAGCCTGGGAAAAATAGCCGTAGCCGTTCCAGTCAACAGTGCTGCCTGTGAGGGGAGCTTTCCGCTCTCAAGCTCATTGGAAATCATTTGCGGACGACAACGGTAGATAGCAGGGTAAGCCATTTAGGTGTGTTAAGCATTCCGTCCAGAAGGGCCAAGATGAAATGCATCAAGCCAGCACACGAACATTCGAATTAAACAGTTTTAAATGCATCCTGGGCAGCTAGTATCTTTTGGAACAGAGTACATATCAAGATAGAAGTTTAATAATGCAGGAAACATTGCTTGATCAAAACAGTATGCTGAGATCAGGCGTACCTGTGGGCGAGCCTGGGGCCACCCACTTGGGAGTTTCATCAAAATACATTGTTACAAAAAAATATACATAATACAATTAAATACAAACTTGATTTACTGTTGACTCGTGTGTTTCATTTGTCTCCTGATTAAAACTGAACTGTTCAGACATGTCTCCGCCTCATTTGATCAGCGCGGTCGTTTGATCGAGAACCCGCACAGGGAATGTCCGGACAGGCGGAACGGGAGCCCGGCCCCACTTGAACGTACGCTTGCGGAACCAATTCATATGCTGTCAACACCGCAGCTTTTACCTTAGCATAATCAATGCCATCAACAGGACTAAGAGCAGAATGCGCTTGCTGTGCCTCGCCTGTAAAATAAAAAACACACTGCGGTATTAATGTTCCGTCAGCATTGGGCCACCCCCTGGCGCCCGCGACACGCTCAAAGAAAAAAAAAAAAAAGAACGTTTCAGGGTCCTTCTTAATTGAACTTGGGGAACAGGCGCAGATTGCCGGCGACATCAAAACCAGAACCCCCAGCAGCTCGCCCCGACACAACAATGCCCACGAGAGATTCGTTAGCTTTCCTCTGACCAACTCCCAGTTTCAGCCGTTTGAGCATTAGCCTCCATCCCTTTCCAGAGCCGACGGTACCTCTGCCTCCCCGGCTTTTTTTGTGCCTGCTCCGCCCGCAGCCTTTCATGCTCTAATTGAAACTGCAACCTCTCCCGCTCCATTTAGCCTTTCCTTTCCGGCTGCATATACTGCTCAAAGGACGGGTTCCCTCCACTACCCCTGGAAGCTTTGCATAGCACACTTAGTTCATAGGTTCCGAATAACCCCCCTGATAGCGCCGTCCCCTCGGCAGTGACCCTCAGTTAAGCTTTTCTCGGTATTTTGTCAGGTCTCACATCTTCGGAGTGATCTAAACAATGTGGCGCCACATAGCCTGACTTACGTGGTTTTAAGGCTGTGGTTCTAGATTCACCTAGTGACTGGCCCATGGCCGGCTTTATACCACCAGCCTACATTCCGGTGAGTCAGACTATAAACGATGTGACCAAGGCAGGGACTTCTGTTTGAAGCTCAAAGTTTTTGATTATGGTGGTACAAACGCACATTGTGACCTATGCTTGGGAATTGTTGTTTTTCCATTAACTGTACACAGTATTGTGTTCATAAGCTGGTGAAATTGTTTTTTTCTCCACACGACTGTACAGTCTGAGGTGACCTTCAGATCACTGGATCACAAATAAATATTTTGTACACACAGGCATTTTTATTTCAACTTCAAGATTCAAGATTCAAGATTCAAGAGGTTAATTTGTCACATACATATACATACGTTCATACATATATGCAGTGAAATGTCTTTGCAACACACCCGGAGATTATGCACAATAGTTACTAAACTGAACATAATAACTAACCTTATTCCTACCTAGCAACTAACTGAAACTAACTGATTCCTAAAACGTAATCCAGTTACTGAATAGAATAATATAAATAACATAAAATAAAAAATAAAATAAGACTCAAAAGGTATTGCAGAGTGGGGGTCCAAAATAGAAGGGAATAGAGTTATGTATAGGGGATAGGCTATTAGTTTATACAGATATGTGCAGTAAAGTGCATGTGAATAAAGTGAGTATGGAGATTTACAGTAAACAACAGTACGACACAGCAATACGGTAACGAATTTTGTTGGCCCTTTATGGTGTGACTGTAGTTTTTGAATGTGCATCGTTTCCTTTTGTATGTAGCCAACTTTTGAAGGTTCAACTTCTTGAAAAAATCAAGTATGGAAGCTTTATTATTACATTTTTATGGTGCCACTCTGTTGTGTTGTGATTGGTGGGTCTATTTAGCTTTTAAATTAAAGTTTAAATGCAGGAATGCAAGCCAGTGTAATGTTGGTAATTAAAGTAGATATGGGTAGTGGAGACAAAAATGGTAAATGTGTGTGTGTGTGTGTGTGTGTGTGTGTGTGTTCCCTCTCTCTCTCATGCGTTGTGTAGGCACACTGTCACTTTTTGGCTCCAGTCTGCATTTATTCTGGTAATAAAGACAGCGTAATTAAATCTCCAACAGCCAGTTTTCTTAACAACACCACCAAAGAGCACACACTGAAAGAAAACACCGCGAGGGTCACCAACAAAGCTGAAGTTGAACTAGAAAAGTCACAGATAGCATGCGTGTGCCCCACGTAAGTCACAACCGACCAATATCATCATGAAACATTGGTTGTGGTAATTGGAAAACATATAAGGTGCATACAGTACAACACACGTTTACCCATGAAAACAAATGTATTCAAGATATTAACGGAGCTTGGTGCAAATCAACCTGCCACAGGGACACAGCAGACTGGAGGCTGGACCTGTCAAGTCTGCAGGGGCCTTTTAGAGGGCGTTCAAGGGCATACCACACATAAGTCTCCATGGCATCTTATACATTATCATATAGCCGTGTATGTATCATGTATATATCAAGTTTAACAAAATAAAACAGGAAATAACATAATATTAAAACAGGCAGGTGACTAAGGCAAAGTAAATTCAGGGCACATGGCGACGAGAAGGAAGCAAAAGGTGAGGACGTGGTGGGTGTCTCAAAGCGCAGCGCGGCCAAGGAGACGACGGACGATGAAGACGCCGATAAAGAAACCAAGGACGCCGCTCGAGACGCGAGTGCTGGCGACGACAAAGAAAACGTCGACGCGGGCAGCGCCGCGGCGGGGACGGAGAAGGACGAGGAGGACGAGGGGGGCGGCGACGATGACAAAGGGTGAAGAAGAGGAGCAAGCTACGTGGAATCACTAACTCTGTGACCTGTGCGCTCGTACTTCAGGCCTTTGAACACGCCGCTGCCTCCAAACGCCCTCCATCACCCTGCACGTGGTGAGGACTGATAGAAGGAGAAATCCTAAATTGACTATTTTACTGCTGCAGTACGGAGATGCATTTTTTTTCCTCGATCTGGCTACAAAAAGGATCGAACGCAGGTGTTGTTTCACTTGGGAAGTTTCGATACGACTTGGTATTTGGTTATTCCGGTCGCTACTTTCAGGTCGATGGAGTTGATTGCCAATACCCAGCCCTGCCTGGGTGACATAAAGCTCCGGGCCTGTGGAAGACGCTCTGGACGTTTGGCGCCTGCAGGCTTTGGAGAGACAGAGCTGGTTGCTTTTGGTGAAAGCCCCCCAACCCCCCGCCCTCAGCACCTCTGGACGGTGGGGAGACAATGAAAATAAGAAAGGTAGGGGGGGGGGGGGGGGGGGTAAAGAGAGAGATGAGAAGGGGCAGATGAAATATTGAACGCAAAAGGAGGTCTATTTTTAGAGGTGGGGAGGGGGGTTTGTTGTATTATTGATGCAGCTGTAAGAGCGGGCGGGGGGGTGCTCCACCGCGCTCCGCCTGAGAGGAGGAGACAGGGCAAACCCATCCTGCTGACACGGGAGGGTGTGTGTGTGTGTGTGTGTGTGTGTGTGTGTGTGTGTGTGTGTGTGTGCGTGTCAGATGCTGGGAGAGCATCAAAAAATATTGTGATCGTATTTTCACGTACCGTATTGACCCGCATGTAAGACCGCCTTCTTCAAGACTCATTTTTAGAAAAAGGATTTTTGAAGAACCAAACCTTGTTTTTATAGAGAAAATCGTTTTATAATTTTTTTTTTTAAAAGAATAATATAAAAATGATGCGTGCACACACAAGCATGCAGTCGTACAGAGTGTGGGAAGATTGACGAACGTAATGCGGAACCAAATTATCACAAGCGCGAGCTCCGCCCGAAAGCTGCGGGCAACCTGCTGAGCGTACAGTAGCCCCAGCTGACTGGCGTCTGACTGAGTCACAACATTGCGAGTGCCAATGAGTCCGACACACTGGAGCTGGAAGCCCCCGCCCGCTTCTTCTCAATCAGCCGCGTGGGAAAGTTTCGGGTTCCCAGTGAACCACGACAGCGATGGGGAGCGAGTGGTGGATCGGACGAGGACGGTGTGTCGGTGTTGTTCCACAGTTCTAGGGCACTGTATGTGTGCGGAAACGGATTTAAACACTCCCCTAAAAATACATTTTCTATTTTTTATTATTCTACTGTATATTTGACATTTAAAAGCCTAGACCCCGAATATAAGACGATCCCACTTTTTCAGACGTGTTTCCAGAAAGAAAAAAATTCGTATATTTGGGTCAATCCGGATATTGATTATTATTTAATTTTAATGAGACAAATAACAGCTATTAAAATGTTAATTTTTCGTGGAGAAAAAGACAAAAAAAAAAAAATTGGGGATTATCGCAAAGTGGAAGTGTCACACAACGATGGCTTGTTCGACCAGTGTCCTCGGTGTTGCCAAAAGTTCCAAAAGCTCCAATATGCCTCCTTAGCGAGCGTGCTGTCCAACCATGAAGAGTAAAATACTAATTCAAAAATCGCTAATGATACCATTCTTGAGCAAACCATGCAAAATGCAAAACTTATAGAGTCTCTTCTGCATGGCAATTTATATTGTGGCCGAGCACCATTTGTGTGCAATAGGCTGTTGTGCTGAAATGGACTCTCAATCAGACTCAAAGGGCTTTGGAAAAACTTGACTCAAATGATCAATTCAAATGATGCGGGAACTTTATCGATTTCAACTGAGCTTCATCACACCAATCTATGTGGTTATGAGATGTAAGGTATAATCATATCGCAGATCTTATATCATAGGAAATGTCCTTTTCCAATCAAAGTCAGCACCCATAAGTCAGCACCCGGTCCTCCAGGTTGGGGGTTGGGCGTGGGGCTAACAACCTCACCCCGTTAAAAAAAAAGCATGTTACGGAAACGACGAGAAGAAGCCATTCTGGTAAGGAGCAAATGGTGGGGGCTCGTCGCCCAATGTTCCAGAAGGAACGGGAGGAACTAACTAACTAACTAGCTATTAAGGGTTTAGATAGATAGATAGATCGATAGATAGATAGATAGATAGATAGATAGATAGATAGATAGATAGATAGATAGATAGATAGATAGATAGATAGATAGATAGATAGATAGATAGATAGATAGATAGATAGATAGATAGATAGATAGATAGATGCAAGCATGCCCAAACACACATACACACACAATCAAGATTACCAACAGCATACGTGTATATAATGGTGCACACATACATACTTAATATATGCACAGAATCAAGAATAAATAAGTATAGTATGCACACACACGCATGCATGTACGCACACACACGCACGCCCGTACGCAAGCACGCACACACGCACACACACACACACACACACAAACACACACACATACTGTATACACAAATGCAGCTCCTGAGTTTTCAAAGTTTGCAGGGCTCATACAGTTCTGCGTGAGACCTGGCTCCGGCAGTTTGGGCATTCATTAGCAGCAAATTGATTGACAGATGTGGAAATGGAAACTGCTTTATCTGGCGCTAATATTCCCCGGAGATCCATCCCTGAAACACACATCTGGCCTAGCCGCTATTTTGTATTCTTACCACAGTCGGCTCCAACTGTTACTGGTGGCCGCGCTCCAGCACTCTGACGGGATGTTTCACTTTTTCTTTTTTCTTTTTCTTTTAATTGTGAATCGCTAAATCATTTGAGCATGTTGTGCATGTGTCACGCGATGATGAGACACAACAAAATCTTAATGTACTCAGAGGGAAACTTGTTTTGGATGCTGCTGATTTGGCAGTAACCACATACTGGAGAGCTTTGCTGCAGAAATTACACTAAACCATATCAAAAGTGCGTCATACGTGGCTGTGATGGAAACAACAACAGAGAACTGTCATGGAACCAAACACATTCACCCAGTTTAAGCGACCCTGGACGTTAAACAAAGTTGGGATTTCTGACAACTAGAGGGGGCAATAGTCTATCATGACCAGGTGGCAAGTGGTTCGGCTAATGGCCTCTCGATGCTGCTTCAAAAATAAACCCCAACTTAAAGTAAGTCACTGGTCAAAGAAGAAACTTCTCCCTGGAAATGCAAGAATGCCAAGATGGTGGAGAGTGTAAACCCAAACTGGAGGCTCAGTTAAGGCTCCTTATACATCATACAAATATTAATGCATTCATCAGTGTGGTTTCATGACATGCTGTGATAAAATATTTTGAATAATTTTCTACCGTTGTTTTTAATTTTAATTGGCTGTTTTGCAGTCTGTTCATGTGAAGCTTCACAGATAAAAAAAACCCAACTTGACTCGACTTTCCTCACGCATAACAATGCTTCATTCTAATTCTCTTGTTAGGATCAGGAGAAGCAGTTGTGTGTGTGTGTGTGTGTGTGTGTGTGTGTGTGTGTGTGTGTGTGCGTGTGAAGCTGGTGCTCTCCCACACACCGAGGAGGAGCGGTGGCCCCGGCCTCACAGCGGCAGAGACTTTCCTAAGTTAAAGAGCCGAATCTGTCGGCCCATGCGTCCGCTCACAGAATCATGCCTGTAGTCAAATCGAATCAATTCAATTCAATCAAGGCTGAGGAGTTGAGAGAGAGAGAGAGAGAGAGAGAGAGAGAGAGAGAGAGAGAGAGAGAGAGGGGGAAGGTTGGACAGAGACGGAGACATTATTCAGAAAGAGTGATCGAGCAAAGGGAGGCAGAACATGGGACCTGCAACAGGGCCTTGATGTGCCAGGAAAATAAATCAATACATCACCGCTCGCGTCTCCCCGGCTTACCACCTCTGACGTTACATCATGTTAATATCTTTGTGATGTCGCGCTGCGAGCCTGGGTTTACGCCCGCTGTGATCCATGGCGTGCGGGATCGGAAACACGGGCTCAGGCCAGATGAGCGGAAGTCCCTCGGTACTTAAGGACACGAGGCCACGAATGTTGCCGTGCAGTTCTCAAATGCCCCCATGAGTGTGTGTGTGTGTGTGTGTGTGTGTGTGTGTGTGTGTGTGTGTGTGTGTGTGTGTGTGTGTGTGTGTGTGTGTGTGTGTGTGCTGCACCCGCAGCACGCACACTGGCTTACCACTGCCGTGTGAGACCGGGGGCTGGGGGGATAACAAGGGAGCCGTGACCCGGAGTGAACTTGGTGTCAAACAGGGCCAATGCTGTACACCCACAGCTTGCGGACTGAGGAAAAGTTTAATACTCATTGTGATTCATGCAACAGAAGAGAAGGAACTATGTATTGTATGTATGTTTTTCCTATTAAATGTTTTATTAAACCATCTTATTAAATGAACAAACTAAAACACCTTTATTCCATAATGGATAGTGGGGCTACAAACAAAAACACACACACACACACACACACACACACACATATATATATATATATATATATATATATATATATATATATATATATATATATATATATATATATATATATATATACACAGTGTATCTGCTTGCTTCAGCTCCATGGGCTCATCAGGGAATCTGGATTGCAACATCAACACAGGGTGATTTTGACTCAATCACTCACACGACTTGCACGTTGCGTTAACATCAGGACAAAAAACTCCACCCAGAAAGGCCTGTTTCAACAAGAAATAATGAATGCATTCTCAATGACGGATTAAAACATAGTTTTTTAAACTTATAAATTTTTATCAGAATGTATGTATGTTTGAGGGCAAAAATTGTCATCAAATTTGTGGACGTACGTTGAATGGAAAATACTCACTCTCCATCAGGAATATTTACATGTACTCTTCAGAGTGGGAAGAATCAGCTTTAAAGAGATTTGAATCAGTAGCAATGCTGAATTTAACCTAAATTAATTTAACTTAACTAATAAAATCACTTAGCATTGTAAACACAATGAAATCCCAATAAATTACATTTTGTAGAAGTTGTACCTATCTGGGAGATGTTGAGGACGCAACAGAAATGATTTATTACATTATGCTAATGTCATTACGAGTCAGGTTACGGTGAGGCTAGCAGCCTGACTCCTGAAGAAATTGCAGAATTTCTCCATTTGTTACCAGTTGAATTTTTGATTCTGGATTTGAACTGTGCTAAAAAGATTTTGGCCAAAAAGAGAGAAAGCTACGGTCGTCTAAACAAGAACAAGAGCGATAAAGAGAGAAAGATCAGCAGAAATGACTCTTTCCTAAGGAAAAGTCTGTTCAGGATTAAGAACTGTTGTGTTTTTGAACACGGGGCAGCAGCGGCGGCAGAGCCCCACAAGCTTTCACATAAGCTGGGAGTTTTGTCACACCACAGAAAAAGTTGTTATTAACCACCCAGCCAAATTTGAATGATAATAAAAAAAATCGTCAAGTACTGTCTAAAGAATTAGGTTTCAAAATCGTAAAAAAAAAAAAAAAAAAAAAAAAAAAAGGGTGTCCCCCCTGCGCTGAGACGCTGGTGTCCTGTCCGCTGAAGACACTGAAACCACGCGTAATGGCGTTAATCGTGTTAAACGTTTACATTGCAGTAAGTAAATTCAATGTTCAAATGTCCTGCTGATCCCAGTCCTGTGTCTCTAGCTGCTCACCTCGCTCCCCACTGCCCCCTGCCGGCTCCTCCGCAGGCCGGGTCGGGGCTCCGCGGCCTGCTAGCATGGAGCTAATGCTAACGTAACCGAACCCGGCGCGGTCAAACCAGCGGGACGTCCATGGTATGAGTTCACGCAGAGTGAGCAACAAAAGCGGAGCGGAGGATCGCCGTGCGGGGCACCCAGAAGCAGCAACGTGATCGGCGCAAAGACTCTATAAGAGCATGAGTTCACGGTCTCCCTGAAGACGCCTTTTACTCCGGGTGATTATTCCCAAAACTGCGTATTAACCCGAACTCTGGATTGTTCGTTTTTCTTTTTTCACAACTGATGCTGTGTTTATATAGTGTTAGGGGGCGGGGCAATGCTGAGTATGACCCCTCTGCGCCATCGAGTCATGATTTAGCCCGGCCCCAAAAAAACGGGACCACAAAAATGGTGAGAAACAGTTTAATAATAACTCCACAATTCAGTGCTACATCGTTCACAGTCTTTTCACGCGTTTCTCGGCAATGACTTTCCACCACAGTATAATGTGTTCGGAAACAAATCCCTTCATTCGCTTAACAGGGACTTCAACGCAAAACGAGCTGATTCCACTAATTAGCAAAACCCGAGCGGAGCAGATCATCAGCGACGGAGCCGGTGGAGAGTTTGGCAGGAACCATCGGCGCGCGTCCACAGAGCCGAAAGAAGGAAAAAGAAATCTCTTACCAGAAAAAAAAAAAAAATCCTCCTGAATAATTAAAGTTGCACTCAAGTCCCCTCGGTCAGAAACACAGAGATGCAACTCAATCCGAAAAGACTCGGGGAGCGTGCAGCCGAAATGTAAACACGCCTTTTTACGCATCTGTAATTGCAGTTAATCAGTAAAACGGACATGACTCTGGGCCGGAAAACCAAATACAGTGTGGGTGGCTTGGAATCTTAATAACCGGCTACGGCGAGACTTTCCTCCGCCGCAGCTATTTACTTTCCTCCGATTCTTTTTCTCTCTCTCTCTCTCTCTCTCTCTCTCTCTCTCTCTCTCTCTCGATGTCTTCAGACTCTCCCGGAAGAAGGAGGGCCTCGAGCGAGTCATTCTCTTCTCCCTTTGTGTTCCCTCGTCTCCGGTCGCTCCCTTCATTAGACCCCCCGCTGACAGCTTCTCTGAGCATCACCCTCCACCTCCACGGCGCTCACGCCCGAATCCCCTCCTCGCCCGCCGCGCGCACACGCACCGGGCGCGGTGGCGTCGGCATTAGTGCCTTTGTGCCGCGTTATCACCGCAGAACACCGTTGACAGCTCGACGCTACCGGATAATGATTAATAGGTGCGCGTAATAGCACATCATTATGGGCTGGCTTCGCCCTTCGCCGAGCGCCTCCACTCAACGGCGCTAAAAACCACAGCCGGAGACCGATGCATTCGCAAATCCCCCCTTCTTCCCCCCTTTATTTTTTTTTAAGCGTTCCAACAAAAGTTGAACACGATCTAAAGCAGGAATTAGCAGGAATTACACAAAAAAAAAAAAAAAAACGTGAGAACTAGAGATGCTACAAGCACCGGAGAACATGTCCCAGAACACCATCAGCAGGGTTACTCAATGAGAACTCAATGAGAACTCTGCGGTGAAAGAAGCACAAACGGGACAGTGAGAGGAGGCGGGAGTGGCTTTGCGTTACATAAAGATGAAAAAATATAAGTAAAAAATAGTGAATCAAACTCGTTTATTGACAGTTTTTTATTTTATTTTTTTTACCTCAACTACCGTTTGTGTGCCGTGCCCCTGAAAATAAATACATATAAGATAAACTGGCATTATTTTTATGTTCGGAGACACGGGACGCACAGTGGACCAGAGAACACTCCCTCTCCATTACACAATCCACTGTCCTGATCCAGGGCAGAACGTCCCTTGGTTTAAAATGATCATATCATACAAGTAGACACTAATGAAAACAATTAGATCTAAAACAAAAACACGTGCGCACGGAGGCCCGGTGCAGCTCTGGAGGAGAAACAAAACACACTCTGACTCAGATTCAGCCTTGTTTACCCTTTTGTATTTGAGTACCAGTTTGTATTTGCGGCGATACGGTACAAATAAAACATGCTCCGAATGTGGAATGGAAAAACAAGCCTGTTGACCCAGGAAAGGGAGGTTGAAGTCCGTCCCCTGCCGTGACGGAACGGCATTTGGACCAATCGCAACACAGCAAGAACCCAGATCACCGCCTCTTGTTTTGAACACGTCTTTTTGGTCCAAAACCGCTACTTCTTTTTAAGTGTACCTCCACCTTAAGCATCGACAACTTTCTTTAAAGGTTTCTCGAAATCATCAATTTAATTAAAAGCCAGAGGAGGATCGCCGCATGGGCTTCATCTCAGAAAAGCAACGAGAGACACTTTTCAACCCGCCTCCTCTCAACTTCACAGCGTGGAGAAGTAGAAAGTAGAAAGTAGAAAGTATATTTGTACTTAATGGTCCCGTCTCTATCTATAGGAGTCTATAGGAGAAATAAATGGGTCTTTTACTTCAGGGAGCCTTTCTACCCAAATAACTCCAGCTATCCACTAATATCTTGAAAATAAAATCTGTGAAGAGAAACTGGAGGGTCCGTACAGGCTTCTGATGAAATAAATGGTGGTATTTGGTCAAACTGCAAATAAAGTACTCAATCTCAGGGCCTGGCAGTACGACTGTAAAAGCTTTAGAGCAGGGGTCTCAAACGGCAGGCCAGGGGCCACATTCCGGACTGCGAGACAATTAAATGTGGCCCGCTACGTGGTGGTAATATATTTTGGGCCCCCGCAAATCATTTTTTCAAATCAAAATGCTTAATTAATCCACACAAATGCGCTTAATGCTTTCAAAATATGTAACAGAATTACATAGATTAATAAGAGAGCAATTTCTATTAAAACGGAATTACCAGAAAATCCACAAATGCGCGCAAGAAAAAAAAAAAAAAACTAAACAAAGCAAAAAAAAGAAACAGGCCGGTTTTCCCTTGAAGTTCAACACGGAGAACCTGGCCAGTGGCTCCCGCTGTGGAGATCTGCGATTGATCTGAATCTGACTCGCGGCGTGGGGGCTATAGCGTTTCAAAGTTGAACATTTGGCCGATTAAATTACACCAGCATGTGGGCACCGGGGGGGGGGGGGGGGGGGGGTTTGGGGGGTGGCGTCCGAGCTTGCACATAGTCATGTTTGTTATTTAAAGTTTCATATTCTCAGCCATTAACCATCTCACAGGAATTTACAAAGATCTGGAGGAAGAACAAGAAGCCGGTGAAAAATAATGAAGCAAGTGAAAAACAACAAAAACTGAGAGGCAGCGGCACGTGCGGCAACGGCGGGCGCGTCCCCCAAGCCTCCTGACCACGGGAGCGCATATTTGGGCGGGCGGTGGTTCTCCCTGCATTGCGCATCGCAACTTCTGAATGATATCGAAACCTTCGCACATCTGTGGCATTCTGTGCAAAAAAATAAAAATAAAATAAAATAAAAACATTCAACCTCAAGGGGATATCCAGGACTTAGAGAGAGCGTTCAGTTTGATTAATAACAAAACCAAACATTACGGTTGAAGGAGTCTCATTAGTCAATTCATTACGGTTGCAGGGAGCGCACACATGATGACACTTAAATGTACTTTAGCTTGGACGTCCAAACTAAATTGTCGAGCATATGGACCCGAGTGTATTCCTCCGCAGAGTTGGTGGTGATGCTGCTGATATGATATGATATAATGATATATGATATCATATCCATTAAATCTAGATCCACCCGATGGATGACTGGGAAATGCAAATGCAGCGTCTGAGTGGGGACACGACGCCCGTTCATGGTGAGAGATTGTCGTTCTCCGCCGTTTACTTTCTCAGGGTAATTTGGGGAATTAGAAGCTGCATGAAGAAGAAGAAGGAGCCGGACGGGAATAAAACAATAACAAATCAATTCGGATTTGCTCATTTCGTCTTTCATCACAGTCCCCGCCTCAGAAGGGTGGCGGTAAAAGGCTAAAGTGGTGTAATTGCAAAGACTCGTCTTGATTTGTGCGCAAAAAGGGCAAACCCACACGATAATTACCAGAATTCGCTAATCCAAATGTGTGCCTTGGAAAGTCTGGTTTTTAATTGAATTGAATTTAATTTGATTAATGTCTGCGGTATATGGCTGAGAAAGTCTCGTTAGTCAATTTACAACAGTCCCGGAGAAATTACGACAGCGCTCGAGTCATCTGGAGGCAAAGTAATAATCAACATCTGGGAAGCGCGACGCCGGTGGCTTCGTCTGCAGCCGCGACGACTTCAGCCGAGACTGGAATCACAAACCCACGGCAGTTTGTGATGCCAACCTGAGGATGTTTGATGCCTTATTCATAATCTATCCGCACTGATGTATCCCTAACCCCCCCCACAACACCCACACCCCCACCACCACCACCACCACCACCACCACCCACCCCCCGGCCTCCACAAAGTCTGTTGAACACATACATTACAAAGCAACAGCAACGGACCAGCTGACTGGGTTCAGGCCAAAAGCTGGAAATATCAGCTCCTCCGGGTGCCGGTCAGGCTGGAGGCGACGTCCCGTGACAGCCGGCGTTGGAGGGCTCGTTCGGCCAACCTTCGCCGGCAGATTCAGGCGGGGGAAAAAAATCGCTCCGGAACGGCCGATGCGAAAACACGGCGGCGGCCCGGCGGTTCCATCACGCCGTGTCGTGTTTGAACCCGGTCGGAGAAAGACAACGGCACCGGCGGGGCAGACGAGCCGAAATGTCCGGATAACATGAGAAGATACGCAAGAGAGAGGAGGCAAACGCGGCGCGAGGCGACGATAATCCACCGAGTCCATACGCGTACGTTAAACAGTAATTTGTACTCATCGTCCGATGACACTAAGTGATGGATGTGGACACGACGGGACATTTAGAGATGGCACGTCCAATCGCGCACCACTATGGGCTGCGGCAGCGGCGGGGTGGGAAACGTAGACGCCCGCGGCGCCGCGCGTCTCTCTTTCCGTACGCTCCATATTTCATCATCCTCCGAACACGGGGCCGCCCTTCATCACGACGCGGGAAACGTCGCCGAGGAACGCGGGAACGACTCCGAGCGGCGGATGATGCATCGTATCAATCTGCGCTGGTCTCTCAGCTCATGCACATGGAAAAGAAATAAAAATAATAAATAAATACAATTCCAACACCGCCTTTGATATACATTACCATGGAAAGAACAGAAAAACTTTCCTTTATAGACCTCTTGGGAAATACTGTGCCTCTAAAAATAAAAAAGCAGGGGGAAAGAGGAGTAGTCAGGAGAAGTAATGGGCGTGTCCTAATTAGCCCCTCGTGGACTATCTTTTTATATTTCTTATCTTTTCCCCACAGAGCCAGTAACTGCTTGACATTTTCCCTCATCCAAAAAATAAGTCAGTCAGGTTTCATTGACCCCAAATCAGCAGTTCATTTCCCCATCTGCCGCTGGAAGCTGAGGAGACCTGTTTAACTAGACCTTTAGCGAGGGTAATAATAAAAAAAAGATGCAAAGTTTCTAAGACAGTTCCATCCACCCTGGAACATTGGAAAGATTCTATTGAACATTTCACATTGTCACTGCACTGTATCTTTGAAAGGCTCACTGCACAGGATTTTGCCCCTTTTCACAGACAGTCTCTCCTGTCACCATGACCTGTTTTGAGACCAAAAACTCTTTTAGGAAGTTTTTGGGTAGTTCTGTGGTGTTAAAGTCAAAGGAGTTGTGGCTTTTTTCATCAGTATTTTTTAACTGTTTCAGTTATTTTCAATCATTAAAATGTGTATACTAAATAATAATAATGAAAAAAGCAGTTAATATAACCTTTAGGTCTCTAGGTCACTGAAACCAAAAGTAGAATGCAACATAACACAGTCATTATTATAAAAATAATACTTAATAATACTCTTTTTTTTGTTTTGACAGAGCCAAATATCAATACCAATACCAATACCAATATATATATATATACCAATATACCAATTGATATATATATGTATATATATATATATATATATATATATATATATATATATATATATATATATATTTGGTGTGGCTCTGTCAAAACAAACAATCAAAAAAAAAAGATAAAACAACAAACATAAAGGCAACAGAGATAACAACAACAAAGATAAAAGCTTCTTTCAGGAATAAAGCTTGCTGAGCCCACAATTTTTGTAAAAAAATAAAAAAATAAAAATAAAAACAATGAATCATCTCACGTGCTGCATATTTGACACTACTACACTACTTTATTCAGTAAATATCTGAAAATATCACTGTGACAAAGCACATTGTGACCGTGTTGGCCGAGGAGCGAGATCCAGAGATGATGCCTCTGAAATCAGAATGATGAAAGTAGAAAAAAAATAAAACGCTGAGCGTACTAAATTCTCCTGAAAACTGGCCCAGGAGACAACACTAACCATTCATCATTAGCGGCAATGGCTATCTTAACCATTTCAAAGTTCACTTAAACCAAAAAAAAAGGAAAAAGAAAAAAGTGCTGTGTGCCGTTGGAAGCAATAAATAAAATTCCCTCAACGGTCCTGGCGTGATGCCTTTTTTTTTTTTTTTTCCAATCTAATGGCATCCACCGCACCACAGCAAAAGCGGGAAGCGGAGAAGAGCGGGTCGGGGCTGGATGCCAACATACGAAATTGCAGCCATTGATCTCTGCTGAAGAATGCGTTTCCACCTCGTGTGGATGCATTATTGAAGAGCTGCAGCGGTAACAGGTGGCACCAAGTAGGCAACGCTGCTCCTTCCGTCCAACCAGTGAAGAAAGACTCACAAACGGTTTGTTCGTAGCGAATGCATTTTTTGAATAAGTCGGGAGCAGGATTCAGGAGTCACTCTGGAAAAAGAGTGTCGTTCATTTGTTTGACACGCGGGCGTTCTCTGAGAATTGACTCCCGGCTTGCGAACTAGAAGAGCCACGAGCTGCGAGTCGTGCCTCAGGCCGCCCAGCTACGTGCCGGACAAGCTCCCGACGTCTCGATTCAGTCGTTGACCTGCAAACTGAAAACAATGACCGAGGGGCTTAATGATTGTGGAAAAAGATTTTTTTTTTTTTCGTGATTAAATGATTCCTGTGAATATTCCATTTGCCACTCAGCAGCCCCGACTGACTCTTCTAACTCCCTCGCTCAGCGCGCGCTAAACCGACCGACACAAATGAACGAAGAATCGCAAAGTTGAACGACTCTTTTTTTATTTTTTTTAACCGGGTGACTCACCAAGAACCCGATCTCAAAAAAAGAGCTTTCACCGCTCGGCCCAGCGTGTTATACTGTAGTTGCGCCGGATGAGCCTCTGTTTGTGGGAGATTTGTATCACCAATTTCATGGGTAGTGCTGTTGTGCCTGGCGCAGTGACTTGCACAACAACATAATTTCACTCTGTCAACCCTATTATTATTTGATGTGCACAGTGGAAAACAGCATTTTAAATTCATCGGCGACCCCTTTGCGATTCACTTTTTTGCATTCTTTCTTTTTTTTTCCAGTGTGTTGGCAGGTTGAACTTGTGACACCCATGAGGACGCATTTGTTTAAGGGAAGGGGAAGGATAGCGAGCCGCACTGCGCCTCAGGCGGCCGCTTGATTGGCGGTATTGTTTGTCTGGAGGAGGACGGATGAGGAGGAGACTTCTCTCTCCTCCTCATCTCCTCAGAGATGGAGAGATGGAGAAATGGACACATGGAGAGATGGAAAGGAGGAGAAGAGGAGAGATGCAGAGATGAAGCGAAAGACAGATGGAGACATGGAGAGGAGGAGAGATGGACAGATGGAAAGATGGAGAGATGGTAAGGAGGAGAGGAGGAGAGATGGAGAGCTAGACAGATGGAGAGATGGAAAGGGGAGAGATGAAAGGGGGAGAGATGCAGAGATGGAGAGATGAATAGATGGGCAGATCGAGAGATGGAAAGGAGATGAGCAGAGATGGAGGCGAGGAGAGATGGAGAGATGGAGAGATTGAGAGATGGCGATATGAAGAGGAGGAGAGATGGAGAGATGAAGTGGAGGAGGGATGGAGAGACGGAGAGGAGGAGAAATGGAGAGGAGGAGAGATGGAGATGGAAAGATGCGGAGATGGAGAGATGGACAGATGTACAGATGGAGAGGAGGAGTGATGGACAGATGGACAGATGCAGAGATGGAGAGATGGAGAAATGGACGGATGGAGAGATGGCAAGGAGGAAAGGAGGGGAAGAGGAGAGATGCAGAGATGGAGCGATAGACAGATGGAGACTTGGAGGGGAGGAGAGGTTGACAGTTGGACAGATGGAAAGATGGACAGATGCAGAGATGGTAAAGAGGAGAGGAGGAGAGATGGAGAGGAGGAGAGATGGAGGGATGGAGAGATGAATAGATGGAGAGGTGGATAGATGGAGAGGGGGCAGATGGATGGATGAACAGATCGAGAGATCAAAAGTAGTTAAGTAGGAGAAATAGAGAGATAGAGAGGAGGAGAGATGGACAGATGGACAAATGAACAGATGGAGAGACTAAATAAGGAGGAGAGAGGAGGAGAGATGGCAAGATGGTGAGATGGAGGGATGAAGAGGAGGAGAGATGGACAGATGGACAAATGAACAGATGGAGAGACTAAATAAGGAGGAGAGAGGAGGAGAGATGGCAAGATGGTGAGATGGAGGGATGAAGAGGAGGAGAGATGGACAGATGGACAGATGAACAGATGGAGAGACTAAATAAGGAGAGGAGGAGAGATGGAGAGGAGGAGAGATGGAGAGATGGAGAGAGGGACAGATGGAGAGACTAAATAAGGAGAGGAGGAGAGATGGAGAGGAGGAGAGATAGAGAGATGGAGAGATGGAGGGATTGAGAGGAGGAGAGAGGGACAGATGGGCAGATCGAGAGATGGAAAGGAGATGAGGAGAGATGGAGGCGAGGAGAGATGGAGGCGAGGAGAGATGGAGAGATTGAGAGATGGCAAGATGAAGAGAGGGAGAGATGGAGAGATGGAGAGATGGAGAGGAGGAGAGATGGAGATGCAAAGATGAGGAGCTAGAGAGATGGACAGATGGAGAGATGGAGAGATGGAGAGATGGACAGATGGAGAGATGGAGAGGAGGAGAGATGGAGCGCCGGACAGATGGAGAGATGGAGATGGAGGGGAGGAGAGATGGAGAGACGGACAGATGGAGAGATGGAGAGATGGAGGGACGGAGATGGAGAGATGGACAGATGGAGAGACGGACAGATGGAGAGATGGACAGATGGAGAGATGGAGAGATGGAGGGACGGAGATGGAGAGATGGACAGATGGAGAGACGGACAGATGGAGAGATGGACAGATGGAGAGATGGAGGGACGGAGATGGAGAGATGGAGATGGAGAGACGCAGAGGTGGAGAGATGGAGGGATGTTCCCGGGCAACGCAGACAGCCAGCACCCCGCCCTCCTGAGCTTCACCCTGGTCAGTACCCCACTCGGGCCCTGGGCGTTGCTGCAGAGTTTCCCTTCCTCCGGTGGATTCCCGGCTGGTTCTCCTGGTTCTCCCGGTTCTCCTGGTTCTCCCGGTTCTCCTGGTTCTCCCGGGTTCTCCTGGTTCACCGGGGGTGCGCCGCGTGTCCGACTTCCTTCCCCGTCCTTCGCGTTTTTTGTTTCCTTCCTCCGCCTCGCAACCGGGCCGCGCTCTGAGCACAATGGTTCGGCAAGTAAGTCGGCGTGGGAGACGGTGAACAACCGATTCCTCACGCGGGGACAAGCTTCTGGGACATGTTCTGCCGCCGCCGAGGCGGAACTCCTCGGCGGCGGGAGTCGCTCCACCGGCCCGACGGCCGGTGGAGCGACTCCACACAGCCCCCACCCCGTCGTACGTGGGTGGGTGGGTGGAGCCGAGTTCACGGTGGGAAGGACGCCATCGGAATTCGACATACAGGTGCACGGTGTAGGCCCTACCCTCGTCGGTAAATCCGGTGTTTGTGAGCTGCAGGTTGAAAAGTTCCTCTATGAGGGGAGCGGACATTTTAAAGGCCCTTTTTGCCAAACTATTCAAAAGAATTTGCCGTCACAGGAATCAACGCTTCTACTTGGGTTCCAGTTTTTTTAATTTGATTTGTTGCCGGATGGTACCGTCAGGCATTCTGACAAGGTTTTAGTGCGTGCCTTCCCCGTTGTATAACCTGATAAATAATTTAAAAACTTCCAAGTTATCGGCGTCAAGGCCGCGCGCCATAAAGGGCGGTTCCCGCATCTTTTCCGCGAGCACCGGCACGCCGTGAGTGCGAGCAATCGATGTGCGGAATACTTTCCCCCGCGCGGGCACAGTATGCGGTCAGAAGGCGGCAACTTTATGGACTTTGTGGCTTTTGGCCGCGTTGATTCCCTGTTATTTCGCGGCGTGATGGACCCCGATGGTAAAAGTTGTGTTTTGGAAAATCCGAGCGACATCTTTTATTTTCAAATAAAATCAAATAAAACAAGAAATGGCTTTCAGCGCACATTGTTGCCTCCATCTTCTTTAAACCATTTGGAGGGAATGCGTGAAGCCCACTTCTATGTCAAGGTTAAGTGGGTCTCTCTCTCTCTCTCTCTCTCTCTCTCTATCTCTCCCCCTCCCTCCCTCCCTCTCTCTCTCTCTCTCTCTCTCTCTCTCTCTCCCCCTCCCTCTCTCTCTGTCTCTCTCTCCCTCTCTCTCTCTCTCTATCTCTCCCCCTCCCTCCCTCCCTCTCTCTCTCTCTCTCTGTTCCCCTCCCTCCCTCTCTGTCTCTCTCTCTCTCTCTCTCCCCCTCCCTCCCTCCCTCTCTGTCTCTTTCTCTCTCTCTCTCTCCCCCTCCCTCTCTCTCTGTCTCTCTCTCTCTCTCTCTCTCTCTCTCTCCCCCTCCCTCTCTCTCTGTCTCTCTCTCTCTCTCTCTCTCTCTCTCTCTCTCTCCCCCTCCCTCCCTCCCTCTCTCTCTCTCTCTCGCCCCGCTTTGATCCACCTGAAGAGATTTTGGTTCCAGTTAAAAGGTGCCTAATCCCCGCTGATGCCACACACCGTAACTCTGCACTGAAGGTCGTTACATCATGCCTTCAGTTAAATACAAAATTCATCATTTTGAAAATTAATCTCTATTCATATGAACACAATATAAATATAATAACAAGTAAAAAAATGCTCACACACGTGTTGTACGGTGCGCTGAGCTCAAGGACACACACACACACACACACACATCTGTGGAGTATGTACTGTATGCGTGTGTCTCTCCCGCCCTCTCTCCAACGCACACAATCCTCCTCCCTCTTTCTCTCTCCGTCACTCACACTCTGCCACACACACACACACACACACACGCACACACACGCACACACACGCACACACACACACACACACACACACACACACACACACACACACACACACACACACACCTGCATGCACACACACACTCCCATACCTTCACTTATACTCACATTGATTCTAGAAATTCTTCTAGACTCTGTGGAGAAGGTGAACAAACACCTTGTTTAAAAAAAAAGGTGACTCTGTCCAATGTCTCACTTTTTAGAAGTGAGATTGTCATCAAGACGTGGAAAAATCGTTTCCACTATGAAATAAAATGTCGGCCGGATGCGAAGCACCGGACCTTGGACATGCGTCTCACCGGAAACACGTTCAGGTGATCCTCCACCGACCGAAATGAGGATTCAAACATATGTTTTAAGATGAGAGCAGATGAGTTTGACTGCCATCTAACCATTACGTCCGAGACGGCCAAGTGCTGTGGCTGTGGTGAGGAGGGCCACCTGATCAGAGAACCGTCCAGGACAAAAAATCTTTGTCTGGGAAGGAGAGCAGAGCAGCAGCAGGTTCAGACGGAGGGCGAGCCCCAGGGTCAGAGCCGGGCTGAGCTGGCTCAGAAGAACAGGGAGGACAGGCGGGTAGCGGGCGGGGGGCGCCGCCGGAGCTCGGGGAGAGGCCGGTGGAGAGGTAGAAGGTGCGGGTTGGGAAGAATGGAGGAAAGGAGGACGGTGCTCTGGCCGCTACTATGACCAGAGCAATGGTGACGGTCCCTACTCAGCGTACCTCGCCTAAAGGAAAGGAAAGGGAGTTATTTGTGGCCTCAGTCAGAAATCAGAACCCAGCTTAGGAGCAAAGAAAAAAGGTGGTCTCACAGATCAGGAGATGAACAAATTAGAGAAAATTGTACAAAAGATCAAACTACAACCTCGAGCTAAACGGAGCAGAAACATGAGGAGAAGAGCACGTTGAGACTTTAAAGCTAAAGTGGATCAGTGTCTTTTTCTTTGGTCCGGGAAACACACAGTGATCACACAGTGATCGTCTTAATGAGACGGAGCGGAAGAGTGAGCGGGGCGGGGGAGTGATTCTCAGCCACATGACCTTGACCGGCGGAGGGGCTTTTATTCTCACAAGAGTTTTACCACTTTGCCTTTCACTATTGAGCACGGTGTGCGGGGGGGATTATGGCGTTTCCGGCGCCAGGTTTGAGTATTTCAGCGTTGTTTGAATTGATCGACGTGTATGCTCCTGCCGAAGGCCTCGGCAGAGCACCGCTTTGAAATAAGTACAGTTAGGACGTTTTAAAGCAACTGTAATCAAGTTCATTTGCAATCAAATTACAGAAACCACGTGGAACCCTGCGCTGCGTCCAAACGGGCCATGGCCGAGCCGAGGGAGGTGCATGGGCCGGTCGGTGCCTGGAGGAGGAGGCACGTTGATAAAAGACAATACACACCGGGGACAATGTTATTCCCCCGGCAAGATAACGCCCGCCGCCTTTACCGATCGTCCTTTAGTCTTGTTTGATGTTTTAATCACAAACATGAAGCCCACAAAGTGCATATTGTCACTGAAATACCGCCCCATTGTGAGACAATCATTTTCTGGATGTTTTTGGGCACCAGGAGGAGGGATTTTACCCCTCTTAGACAAGGGTGGGACCGTGGAAAAAGCAGAGATTAAGCAACTCTTGTCAGCAGTACACTCTCAATGCCGAGAGAGCGGAACTGCGGGATATATAAGCGTCCCCAGGAGAGAGAGGACATTATTACAGGTCCTCAAGTCTAGAAAAGATGCCCTCGCGGACCTATTTGGGGCTGAGGTGCAGGGGGGTGCCGGTCCGGTCACGTTTTTTAGTCTGAGAACCCAATGGACAAACCTTCCAAGTTCTTCTTCAGTTGGGAGAAGACAAAGGGTCAAAGCAGACTGATCCACGCTTTGCACTCTGCCAGTGGACGGGAGGGATCAGCAGTGAATACGTGGAGGATGAAGAGTTGTTGAAGTCATTCCGCAGCAGCCGGCCCCAGGTCTCTGAGGAGACCAACATGAAGGTGGAGGGGCCACTGGCTCCAGATGAGCTGTACATGGAGCTGCAGAGTTTTTTTTTTTTTTTTTACGTTTTGGGAGATTGGAAGATTTTTATTTTTATTTATTTTTATTGTTTTTAATGGAAGTTTCAATGGAATGTTTTTACCTCTGAGCTGCAGGAGGACGGTTTGAGCCCTTTTACCAAAAAAAAAAAAAAAAAAAAAAGCGACCTCCAAGAGATAAAGAAGTGGCAGCCGGTACCTTCTCTGCACGGACTATAAGCTCCCGAGGAAGGTGACGGCTGAGGTCATTCATCAGGACCAGACACACTGTGTGCCTGGCAGGTCCATCCCAGACAATATTTCATTGATTTGGGGCAGTTTGGATGTCTCTGGTTCGTTGGGTTCAGCTACTGATCTCATTTCCGAATTTGGTAGGGTGGAGCATCAATACTTGAGGAGAACTTTGGAAAAAGTTGGCGTCAGCCCCGGTCTCACTGCCAAGATCAAGGTTTTGTATAAGGGCATTGAGAGCGTACTGAAGATCAATGGGGGTCTGAGTCGGCCTTTTAATGTGCACAGGGGGATACGCCAGGGTGGCTCATTATCTGGCATGTTGTACTCTACTACTACTACTCTACTATCTATTGAACCAATGTTGAAAAAGATCTGAAACGTTTTAGAAGGACTGTTTTTTTTTTTTTTTTTTTTTTTTTTTTTACCAGATTTTAGTCTGAAATAAGTTTTATCAGCCTATGCTGACGACATTATTGTCCTCACAAAGAAAAAAGATGACGCTGAAAAGCTGGTAGAAATAGTAAAAGACTCTGGTACTACCGTATTTCAGCCGCAAAAGCAAATCGTGAGAAAAGCAATGCGAGCTGGCCCACTGGACTTCCCAAATGGAGGCTTCTGCTGGAGTAGGACCGGTTTAAAATATTTAGGCGTTCATCTTAGGGATGAACGGACAATGAAGAGAAACTGGTAAGGAGTGGCAGAGAAAATTGAGGGAAGGCGGACAATGTGGAAGTGGCTTCTACTCAAAATGTATTTTAGAGGAAGAATTTTTAGTCATTAATAACTTGGTGGCCTCGGTACGGTGGCACGGGGGTAGTTTGGAGCCACATGCAGCTCTGATTAGGAAAATTCAGTCTCTTGTGGTTAATTTATTTTGGGACAAACCCCACAGGGTATGTCAGAGTGTTTTATTTTTACCAAAAGAGGAAGGAGGACAGGGGCTGATCCATCTGAACAGCGGGATTGCAACTTTTCAGCTGCAATTTATTCAGCGCTATACCTCAACGGTACAAGTGATGTACTGTGGAGGCAGTTAACAAGCAACATTTTAAGAAGGATAGGTGGGCTAGGGCTGGATTTTAATATGTTAACAGATTTTAGGATTTTCTTTTGGGCGTTTTCTCTAGAACATGGTCTCTTTAAATGGAAGAGGTTGGAGCCCGCATCTTCCCCTGCACTGATTACTGCAACAGCCTCGGATCCACGGAACCAGGACGGACGTCCAACGACAACCACACAACAGGACGTTCCCAGAGACTGGTTTCCACCGGGAGCATCGCGCTACGTCACGTACAGATGCAGCAGGATCAGGACTCCACAAACCTCCAGGCGGCCGACCAGCTGCTAAACCTCAGATCCGCACAGCAACACAAGGGACATTCTAAAGGATGAAATGACTTTCAGAGGAGGAGCTGGAGATGCTGAGGGACTACGGCAGCGGAGCAGAAGTCCCCAACAAAAATGACCCTTTTCCAGAACTTGGTTTTAATCCTGTTTTAGATGGATTTAAAGTGACAGTATGCGGTTTTTAAAATTACAAAATAAAAAGACTTGTACTGAGCATGGTGAAGGGTAAGGTACTTTACAAACACTGTGTAAAAGTCTTAAACAAAAATAATTAACATAGAGGTGGGAAACAAAAGACAAAAACAATTATTTGACATTTTAAAATAATTGTTTGTCGTCTTTGCTGAGAAATGGTCCAACGTTGCTTTTTATGTGCAGGAATACAAAAAAAACTATTGCTACAAAGTGGAAACTGCTGAATTTCTTTGCAGGGGATAGCAAAGCTGTCCATGACGGAGCACAGGTCTGACCCGGGAGCAGCCGTGCTCTTTGCAGCTCTGGCGAGGGCCCGGGTCCGGGCGGATGACAGGTTCCACAAACTGATGAGCAGCCTGGATGAGTCCACACTGTAGCGGTGCCACCTCAACATCTTTTGCTCCGTCGCGGAGGGAAATCTTTCTTTCAGCCCCACTTTTAAATAGATGGCAAAAAGATTCTGATACTTCCTCAGAATTATGTGCTTTGTTTTGTTTTTTTATGGTTTTTTTTTAATTATTCCTTCCCCTTTGTTTTTTTTTTATTATCTCATGTGGTTGTAAGTATCTATTGAAAATATGTAAATAAAGTTGTTTTTTTATATCAAAAAATCTCTCTCCACACACACACACACACACACACACACACACACACACACACACACACACACACATACATATACATATACATGCTAGTATATACTGTGCAGTTGCAGTCAGCACAAGCACACACACATACATACAGTATGTATGTGTGTGTGTGTGTGTGTGTGTGTGTGTGTGTGTGTGTATGTGTGTGTGTGTGTCTCTGCCCCACAAACACTCTCTCTCTCTCTCTCTCTCTCTCTCTTTCTCTCTCTCTCTCTCTCTCTCTCTCTGTCTCTCTCTCTCACACACACACACACACACTTTAACACACACACACACACACACACACACACACACACACACAGACACATACACACAAACACACACACACCTCCAACTGACAGGGATTTAATCAAGCAGTCAATGTCAGGGGAGGCCGGTAAAAAAAGCTGGCAGCTCCTGCAGCTGCAGTGTGATTTTGGGGGTCAGGGATAGAGTGGAGTTATTCACCGCCCTCTGCTCTCTGATATAATTTTGTCACACACAAACTTAGTTTCCCTCCACACTTTCCTCAATTCATCTTGAAAAAGAATCGATTTCAGTCCGGGACACGATGTTTGTCATTACTAATGTTTTCATCATTTTTTTAAACATTGACTGAATTGATAAGAGCTGACTGGGCAATGATGAAAATGTAATATTGTCCTCACTGAATAATATATGTGACAAAATGCTGGGGGGCAGCTTAAATCATTTTAGTAACTGAATTATTGAGTTGATTGGAACAGTTGCATGGGTCGGTGAGTAATACAACAGAACATTTCATTTCAAATGTGACAAACATGTTCAGTACCTGGTCTGTGCTCACATTGAGAAGTGTGTGAAACGTGAGTCTCGCTCAGAAAAGTAAAAGTTATTTTTTCTTGGAAAATACAATGTGAACTGCATGGGTTCTCAACTCGGCACGTCTAATACACTCCACAAACGATTCAACAAACCCCAAAGACCAGCTTTGAGGCGATATAAGGGGTTCCCAAACTGAGGTCTACGGCCCCCAAGGGGTCCCTTGAAGGAATTGCACGGGGTCCACAGCAAAATTATTCTTATATATATATACATATGTATAAGATTTTATGTATGTTTGATTTTTTTTTTTCTTTACTCAGCCAAACTAATGATGGTGAGTTCCTGTTCTCAGATTTGAGAAGTTTAAATTAAAGTTAAAACCACAGGTCAGTTTCAAGGCATATAAATCAAAAAACATATTTTTCTCTTTCCTCAGCCATGTCTTATTCTTCCAAAACTTCCATTTTCTTACAAAATTATACACAGTGTGGAAACAATATAATCATTTTGAGGCAGGAGTTCCACTCGGAAAAACGCTCCATCACTCGGAATCTAACGTTATAATAATCTATAGGTTAAATGTGTTTAAAGAAATTTCTGTATTCATGGATAGATCAATAAAATAAGACATCAATGATTTGCAGCCGTTTTTGGGACACTTGCTGGGTTGCACCCAACTAATTGGATTGGATTGGGGAGTCAGTTGGTTGGGGTCCTTATCACCCCGAGACTGAAAGATTCAGCCGCCGGAAGGGAGAGAAAAAAAAAGTGTTCCAACCCAGGGATATGACGCTCCAAGCCCCCAGAGCAGCTTAATGTGCGGGGGTGGGAGGTTTTTCTGGTGATGCGGTGATGTGCTCTGCGCAGAACCAGACGGGGCTGCATAAAAAGCTGGAGCGCGTCACGCACGGTTTACAACCAGGGACAGCTCCGTAGTGCTGAAACCACCGTCCACCCATTCCAGCTCCGAAACGAGCCTCCCCCCTAACCCCACCAAAAAAAAAAAGAACACCCAAAGCAACAGCAGCATGCAGACCACCAAGGACGGCATCTCCTGGAGACTTTTTCTATTTACCTGCTTGCTCCTGGAGAGTTCCGCGCAGGACTTGGGCGGACAGACGCAGTTCATCTGCACCTCGGTGCCCAAGGACATGGACCTGTGCGCGGCCACGCTGCAGAACAGCGTGCCGGGGGACAACTTGAAGACCACCGTCATGCAGCTGCGGGAGACGGTGCTGCAGCAGAAGGAGACCATCATGAACCAGAAGGAGACCATCAGGGAACTCACCTCCAAGTTGGCGCGGTGCGAGAGCCAGAGTGGACCCGAGCCCGGGGACGCGCGGTCCGGGGGAGGCAGGAGGAAGGAGTCCGGGACCAAGAACACCATGGGGGACGTGTCTAGGGGACCCAGTGACACTCTGACCCAACTGTCTCAGACTTTACAGTCCTTGAAACAGAGATTGGAGAACCTGGAGGTATGATGTAGGCTCTTTGATACTACGAAATACCTTATTATATATATACAGTATATACGTATATGTATATATATATGTGTGTGTGTATTTTTATATGTGTGTGTCTGTGTGTGTGTGTAGAGAGAGAGAGAGAGAGAGAGAGAGAGAGAGAGAGAGAGAGAGAGACAGAGACAGAGAGACAGAGAGAAAGATTTTGTTCAATGTTAAATCATGACATTGCCAGATTTTTGAACCAATACCGCAATATTACTATTGACTATTGGTGTTATTGTAAGACATTTACACAGTTTAGAAAATTGCAATACCTTTAAACAACATTTGATTATATCATAATATTACAATAACAAAATTCCCTGACGATATTTGATCCCCTATCATGATATTATATCGATGTGTCCCAGCCCTATGCAGTAGGCAATGCATTTCAACAGCAGCTGATACATTCTTTTTTTTTCACCGATTTTTATGATCGAGATATTATTTTTTTAAGGTTGGGCGATACTGACAAAATCAAATATCATAAATAAATTTCACAATATTTTTTGTACGATCATACTTTTAATAAGATATTTACACACAATTTACACAAGAGACACATAATAAATATGTGAGAAACAATGGCTAGTAGTGTGAATATTATGACCAAGCAGGTAGACAAGTTGATAGAACATCTAGGACTTGTAATGCAGCCATCAAGACAACATTTAAATATAACAGGATTACGATGAGAGAAGTCCCAGATGATACAGTCTCATTCACATGTCTTCATTGATCTGACACTTTTGTCCAAAGCGACTTTCATGAGGGGCTGGACTTAATCAAAGCAAGCATACATCGACCATTGGAGCAATAGTCCCATATCAAGATCTCGCTTTTTGTGTGGGCTACATCACAAAAAGATGATTTGATTTTGTCAGTGTCGCTCCATATCGTCAGATGATTCAGTTGCTAAGAAAAAAGACCTTGTCGGGTATGTTTTTAACATAGCTGGCCCATGCAGTTTCATCATGTAGCAATGAGCTTTGAAGGCGTTAATCCAGCATTATCGTTAGTCCATCCCGGGATTTATGATCCTGAAAACGATGTGCACTCTCGCCTTTTAAACGAAACAAAAAAAAAACATCCCTTCTTGCTCCTTCCTCCTACCTCCAGCAATTCAGCCGGAATAACAAGTCAGTGCAGGCGAACAGCCTGAAAGACCTGCTTCAAAGCAAAATTGACGACTTGGAGAAGCAGGTGCTGTCCCGGGTGAACAGCATCGAGGAGGGAAAGCCTGGACTCCGCAACGAGACGGAGCAGCGAGGGCGGGTGGAGTCCACCCTCACATCCCTGCACCAGAGGATCACTGACCTGGAGAAAGGTACATTTTAAATAGATGTTATGAGTATAGAAACAAATTGGGTGTTTAGATATGAATCAGAATCCAAAACAGTTTTTAAGACTGTTATTTGCTGTTACGCACAATGCTAAAGCAGTATATGCACTAGAACAGGTTTTTTGAGCATTAAAGTGAAGTACAAGTATATATCCTGGTTATAACATTGACCTTTCTTTACAAATGTGATAAAATTGGTGTAACCGATCGTAAGTATGACTGGGCGCCCCCTACTGGTTGAAATAAGCGCAAAGTGCTTAGCAAGGACGCTGACAAAGATTAGTACTTAAAGTGGCTCTCCATGTCACAAATAAATAAAAAAGGAAGGCCCAGTCCCCACCCCCAGCTCTGTATTGGCTGAGTTGTCGACCGTGAAACCACTCCCATTTACAGAACGAGACACGCCCCCTCACCATCCCCACTCCTCACCCACTTCTTGGTATTGTCCAAAATTGCAGCACACACCACAGGATGAAATTGCTCTTCAATCAGTACAATATTGACAACATCGCTGTGATTCATTGGGTCACAATAGAAAATCAATCGCAAAATGGGAAAATGATGAAACCTTGAAACCCACTAAATGGTTATAAAATACCATATTTGATCATTTTTAGCTGAAACTCAAGGTATTTGCATTATGTATGTGCTTTCCAAGGATGGTGGCGGGGTCCATTTTTCCCATCAAGAATGCAAAGATCAATATGGATGGAGCATTCACAAAAAAAGAAAGGCGCAACGGGACAATAGAAAAAATTAATCAATCGATCGAAAGAAGGCAGAAAAGAAAGTGACGTAGCGAAAACGAGGGCAAAACCAGGGGCTGATGAGGAAAAAAAAACAAAGAAAAACGGCTGCAGTTTGAATTGGAAATTCTGGGATTTGTAGTGGAATCCACCCAGCACTGACACAATCTCATGGATTTCTACCTGAAATGCTTTGTATGACCTCCAGCTGTTCCCACTTTTTTTTTTTGCACAAGCCGAAAGGGAGAAAATGCTGGAGCTCCTTCTTTTTAATTCAGGATCAGATCAAAGGGGCGGGCACAGTGAGACATGAGGCTCCCATCTCCAAGAGGCCCGAGCGATGCACGCGGAGTAGGATGTCTTTATTATTAAAAGCTCCAGCGCGCCTCACAGGGGAGCGAGGTGAGAGGAGAAAGGGAGAAAGAGATTGCTTGATAGAAGAAAAAAACAGAAAAAAAAAAAACAGATAAAAACGGAGCGTCACGACTCAGGATTTGTTGTGTAACACAGGTCCTCCATAAATCCCCGGTATTTATGTAATGTCAACGTTAAATCCACTGTAAAAGGCATTAGCCTCGCATTCGGACGTCGTGGCGCGAAATGGAGGCGCGATTCCGCGGCAGTAGATCTCGGAGGCGGGAGGACAATTGAATCCAGACGCATCGCGGACGCAGTGAAAATGTTATCCGACGAATCAATTTCCTCCTGTTTTCTTTTTTTTGTCTCCAGGACAGAGGGATAATCGGCCTCTGGATAAATTCCAGCTCACGTTCCCGCTCAGAACCAACTACATGTACGCCAAGGTGAAGAAGAGCCTCCCCGAGATGTACGCCTTCACCGTGTGCATGTGGCTCAAGTCCAACGCCTCGCCGGGGGTGGGCACGCCGTTCTCCTACGCGGTGCCGGGGCAGGCCAACGAGCTGGTGCTGATCGAGTGGGGGAACAACCCCATGGAAATACTCGTGAACGACAAGGTGGGTTTTTGCGTCGTCGCCATCTTCCCCTCCCTCGGACGTTCGCGTGGTCGATACGTAGAGTACCTAGCTGTAAAAGTTTGCCTCTTTTTGCACTAAATTAAGTGCAAAGTGCTAATTTAGTCACGGATTGGAAATTAACGTTGACATTAAGTCTGATGGGGTTCAGTTGTCGCATTTGTTAAGACTGGGGTCGAGCTGAGTAGTTGTTGCTTGCGGCGTAGAGACCCATAAAGTACTTTTTAGATGCTTTAATAAGGACATTGACTCCTGAACTCTTTAAAATTGCGACTCGTAAGATGAATTAGTCCTTAATCACGATGATCCTCGGAGGACCTCCGTCTTTAGCACCGGGGATGAAAATCCAATTTTAAGTGCAGCGGCAAAATTGCTTTTGCGATTTCGAAAAACCCCTTCTCGTAGGTGGCGAAGTTGCCTTTCCTCATCAACGACGGCAAGTGGCACCACATCTGCGTGACGTGGACGACGCGCGACGGCGTCTGGGAGGCGTTCCAGGACGGCGTTATGAGGGGCAGCGGAGAGAACCTCGCCCCCTACCATCCCATCAAGCCGCAGGGAATGCTGATCCTGGGACAGGAGCAGGTAGAGCCCGCTCCGCACTCCGCTGCACTTCTTCTGTTTTTTTGCTCGATCGACATCAATTAAGTGAATGAATTACATCCATTACATTCCTGTTATGGGTTCATATCATTTAGATATACATTGGATCTTAATTTACCTAAACTGTAAGTCCCGCAACACCTGCTTTGGTCCAAAAGAACGAGTCCAAAATCCTGATAATTCAAGGACAGCTTCTTCCGATGGAAAGCCTCCGGGGAAATTAAATATTTAACAGATAAATGAACCCGCAGCTGACTCGAGTTAACGTTTTTCTAGGGCCGGCATGATATCCGTCTTAATTGAGCCCCTTCCTTCCGCCGCAGGACACGTACGGAGGGGGATTCGACGCCACGCAGGCCTTCGTGGGCGACCTGGCAAACTTTCACATCTGGGATCGTAAACTGTCAATCGGGGAGATTTACAACCTGGCCACGTGCAGCAGCAAGGCGCAGGTGGGGAACGTGTTCTCGTGGCTGGAGACGAGCCTCGACATCTACGGCGGGGCGTCCAAGTGGACGTTCGAAGCCTGCCGCCAACTGAACTGAGGCGCGGGCGGCCGCGGAGGAACGCTTCCCCCCCCCGGGGAGGCGACCGTTGTCATGGCATCCGTCGGGGTCATTTAGAGAAAAAAAAAACGGGGGGGGGCGCCTCGGGCGTCGGAGCCGGAGGAGGCGGGGGGGACGGTAGGTTTCCTGGAGCCCGGACACTTTTGGCGAAACGGGGAGGGGCGGAGGTGTTTTTAAGTACGTCGTTTCGGGGACCCTGCCCCCTGTTTCGGAGCAGCCCAGGCCCCCCCCCGGGGGATGGCTCTCTGGGGGCCCAGCGCGACGCCGGCGGCACCGTCCAGAGCGCCCCAATCGGCGGGGAAGAGACGGTCGGACTCTCTCTCTCTCTCTCTCCCTCTCTCTCTCTCTCTCTCTCTCTCTCTGTGCACAGACTGCGCACATGTCAAAGATGGCTTTCTGTCTCTTTTGTTGTCCTCACTGCCTGGGACATTCACTGTGACGTGCGCCGGACGGGACTCGGTGAAAGAGGATGTAACTTCAAAAGGCTACGGACCAGCGACAGCCGTCTCCTCCATCGCTCTCCTCTCTCTCTCTCTCTCTCTCTCTCTCTCTCGCTCTCTCTCATCACCTGCTTTCAGTGAAATCGTGCGACAAACTACGTATTTATTGCCAACATACAAGCCTGAGTGCCTTGGGCTGTAGACAAAACTCAGCACATTCATTATAAGTTGCAGAGTATTATTTTCTCTTGTGTGTGTGTGTGTGCGTGTGTGTGTGTGTGTGTTCGCCTATACTATCCCGTCGGTTGATTTCCAACAAAAGAAAGAAAAAAAAACGCCATTCGTCGTAACACTTTGTATCGGTATAAAATTTGATTGTCTATCGTAAAATGCAATTTGTTGATGACCTTGGCGCATTTTGCGGGTGTTTGTACTTTAATAGGAATGTTCTCTGTACAGTGACAGCATGAAGCAACTCCCATAAATGCTGCGTCAGCATTGATGAACATTGCTTTTCCTATCCGGCTTTCAGGTTGAGATTTTATACTGTATTGTTATATGCTCCATGCATGGCAACACGGAACGATGAGAAAAGTTTTAATTTTTGTAATAAAACCGAGACCTGAACCCTATCGGTATGGACTGTATGCGTGCGTGGATGTGTGTGTGTGTGTGTGTGTGTGTGTGTGTGTGTGTGTGTGTGTGTGTGTGTGTGTGTGTGTGTGAGAGAGAGCGAGAGCGAGATTCCATCATTTATCTCCTCGAGATTTTCAACAGATTTGAGTCTCGTTTCAGCTCCCTGTGGCGCAAAAGATGTAAGTCGTTTGATCAGGTGCAGGACCTCCGCATATTGGGTTTTAATCTGTGACCTTATGGTCATGATGACACCAGGAGGGTAGTTAGCGTGCCGGGCCTCGCTCTCCAGAGAGACCCGCCCTCCATTAGCGGTGAATAAATCACCGTCTGGCGGAGACCAAAGGGAAGTCTCAAGGTGCGGCCCGTGGTCGCCAGGATCAATTTCTAACTAAAATTACACACACGTACGCACAGGCACGCACACACACACACACACACACACACACACACATACAATCTCTAGCTTCTAACTTGGCATGCATAGGCATTCTTTTCAAATTGTGATTTTGTAAGTGATACGACTTATTAAGATGAGGCATTGATCACTTAAACTTAACCTGAACCATATTTTTTGCATAATTGGACATAAAGTGATTGGCACCAGGTCACTGAGCTGCTCTCCCTCCCCTTAAATGCATGAAATAAGTGGATTTTAAGGTTCTGCTGCAATAAACTTGTGAAAATTCAGGAAAATAATTAACCATTATCTTTCTTTTCTCTTTGATTAGCTTTAGATATGATACTTGAAGATAGAATAATTCCGAAACAGCTCTTATGACAACAACAAAAAAAAATTGCCAAAACCATAAATTCCCGACTGTAGAGGTGCGGACTGGCGCAGGGCCGGGGAACGAGGAAGAGGAGGCAGGCGGAGGCGAAACAGCGCCGGTCGGCGTGTTTATTGCGTCGTCTTTTCAAATCCAACGGTGGCTCGTGGGGCACAAAAGGGCTCGCTCTCGCAGGCGCGCCGATCCTCACTGCGAGGACAGCCCAACGTTTATTCCTCCCTGTTTTGGGATGGGACGAATCAGCGGAGTCCCTCCTTCGATCCGCCCGACGCACAGCAGCTGAGCCGCCCCGGGATGGGAGCCTGCACCCCCTGTCTGCAGCGGCGGCTTGACCACGCCCCCTCGCTCGGCCACAACTGACATTTGATTTTTTTCTCCCTGTCAACCCACGACGCACGCACTGAGAGACCACCCTCCATTTCCAGTCACACACACAAGCCCATGCACATGTGGAGTCGTGAGATTTCCCTCAGGAAAAGGTTGCGTTTGGGGTCATGGCGTTCCGTTCGACAATTCGGTAAGCACGGAAGCAAATCAATACAATACGGTCACGAGCCTCGTGACATTTTATTCCAGTCTCGCTTCGTTAGCGCGCCGGGTCACGCCGGGGGCCTCGGCAGCGATCTCAGGTCATCGGAGCCCACGAACCACTTTGGGGTTTGTTAGTGAGGCTTCAACCTCGGCACAAGCGTGTTGCAGCCATGACAGGCAGCGTGGTTTGGGTTCTTCGCGGCGACCTCCAGCCTTGGGAAAAAAAACCCAAAAACAAACCATGCAAATATGTTTTCTCCTTCAGAAGCCGATTCAAGCTTTGGTTAAAAAAACAAGCACTTTTACCATACACAGGTCACGGCCCTCCTCCAAGTCGCCCGCGGCGTTGTGCGCTCCTGAATGCCCAATGTAGGACACCTTTTCACCCCTCGCTCGAACTGATCGGCCCTAATTGACAACGCTCTTCCCCCAGTTTCAAATTGGCGGGCGGGATGGAGGGCGACATGACATAAATGCAGCACATCCCGCCAAAATGTCAGCTGTGGAGAATTCAATTCTCTGGCCGTCCTTGGCGTGAGGTGTAAGCGACCCCGGAGAGGGAGTGTAAGCGGGTTGTTTTAATGGAGTGGGCGTGGCTGCCGGGAAGAACCGTACTAATCAAGCGGATTGTTGATGAAGCGTACTCTACAGTCAGCACTCAGACGCAGGTTCACGGGCGTGACCTGCGTCCGGCGGATCCCGGCTAATTGCTGTTTAAAATACAGGGAAAGCTCCCCAAAGCAGTGCACGCGTCTGGATGCATGCGTGCGTGTACATGTCTGTCTGTACCATAGTGAAACAGATAGTTAGAACAGTGAAACTAGCATCAAAACATCTTTATTGTACATTCTCTAATGTACTAACGTCTAGCAAATTCAATAAATAGTGAAGTTTACTGATTAATCGTTTCGCTGAGGACCCTCTAGGGCATGGGTCTCAAACTCGCGGACCGCGCGCCAATGGAGGCCCGCAGGAGGATATTTTGTGGCCTCCTATTTTACATCAAAGTTTAGTGTTAGTGCGGCCCGCGCGTTCCTTTTTGCCGAGTCGTTGCGCGAGTCGTGGCCCTGGGCGTTTAATGTTTTTTCATCACTTGAGTGCTACCGTAGCTCGGGCTCGTGACAGCTGCCGGTGGTGTTTGTTGACAAGTTAGCCAACGCGAATTAGCAACGTTAGTCACTTGGTTGAAACGTGATTCCGGAGTGACACCAAGTGGAGGGAAATTATATCTTGTCACCCACTGCAAGGTACAGAGGACTCAACAAGAGTAATCAGTGACCTAATAAAGACAGCAGAGCGTTGCATTAGGAAAGGGAAAAGAATGACATGGATAGCAAATAGCATGAGATGGGCGGCAAGAACAAAAGCCAAATGGTGGTTAGAGCCTGAATAATCTAAAGGAGAAGTTATAGATTATTATTACTAGAGAAATAAAGAGAAGGAAAAAGGACAGATATGTGCGATCGCAGAAGAAAACGAATTTACCAAGAACAATTTAATCAAAAAGAGCAAGAAATTTAAAGACATAAAACATGAGACAGTGCACTTGGTGTTAAGAATTAAGACAGGTGGAGTAACATGGATATATCTGTGTGAAAAGCTCTTCTCCACCATGAACTTTGAAAAGTCAAAGTACAGGTCCACGCTTACTGATGAGCATCTTCAAGCCGTACTGAGGGTCTCAACTGCTTCCTCCCTCAAGCCAAACGTGGCTCAGCTGTGTCAGAGGTGTCCGGCAGCAAGGAGTAGCTAAGAGAAGCCTGTGTTCTGAAGAACCCTTCATGTTCTGAACTGTTATTAATAAAGATTGAGAAGATTAAATCAGTTGTACTTTCTTTTGGAATACTTGAAACCCTTTTTTAGTGGAATATTTGATGGGGCCCAGCCTCACCCAGACTCTTCCTCCAGCGGCCCCCAGGTAGGTTGAGTTTGAGACCCCTGCTCTAGGGGCTCCCCGGACCACACGTTGAGAACCTTTTTCTTCAACAAACCCCAATCCAGCCTCATCAACGCCTTATATCATTTCAAAATGGAGGTGGAAAATAATGGCTGTTTATGAATACTAAAAACCCAAAGACGGACGGGTGCTTTCCACTGCTTGTATCCTTTCTCCCCCTCTCTCTCTCTCTCTCTCTCCCTCTCCCTGTTCTTGGCCGGCCTCTCTGGATGGTCTGAATTACTTAATGGACTTTGTCAGGCAAACACTGGGACTGTCACACTAAGTGGCTCATGAAAAATTCATGTCCGGGGCCAAAGGTAAACAAACACCTCCACGTGTGTCAGAGAAGAAGAGCCGGGGAAGAATTAGGTTACTGTGCTGTTAGATGCCATCCAATATTAATGCAACGGAATTACTGCGGCAGAACCAATACAGTGACGATACAGTGGAAGGAGCCGCATTTGAGGCAATAATCTCGAAGATTTTCTGATGCACATGCACACTCCAAGAAGAGCCAAGAGATGGAGGGATGGATGGGCGGGTGGATGGATGGATGGATAGATAGATAGACAGACAGACAGACAGACAAGACAGACAGACAGACAGACAGACAGACAGACAGACAGACAGACAGACAGATACATGTAGGTAGATAGATAGATGATAGATGGATGGATGGATAGATAGACAGACAGACAGACAGACAGACAGACAGACAGACAGACAGACAGACAGATACATGTAGATAGATAGATAGATGGATAGATAGATAGATAGACGGACGGACGGACGGACGGACAGACAGACAGACAGACGGACAGTCCACGTTATAATGACTTCATCTTTCTACTCATTTGAAATGTGCTTTGAAGCTCATGAGAAATACCTCGATGCTCCACTTTAATTTCACTATGCCAACGCTTTGGTCAGCTGTATTAAATATGAAGCCAAATCATAATTACATGGAATTAAATCATTTCATTAATCTGTGATTAAAGCACAGCCACTAACATTTCCTCCATTATACTTCATTTTCTTTTTTAATTTTTTTCTTGAGAGAAAGCTGGGCAGCACCGCGGTGGGGGGGGGGGTGTAGGGGGCTGAGGCGGCGTTTCGGGCTCCCGGTGAAGCGACAAGGGGAGCGGCGCTCGCACGGTGACACAGAAAGGACACCAGGAACACGGCCATGTTTGCCCCGAATCTCGGAGCCGTCTTGGCGGCTGTCAGGCAGCGTCTCAGCACGACACGCCGCCCAATGAATAATTGATTTATCGCTGTGGCGGGAGATGCTCTATCAGTGGGGCACTCAGAACAGGAGCCGGTCAGACAGAGGGTCAGTCAAACAGACGGTCAGTCAGACAGACAGCCAGGCAGCTTGCTCGCCAGGAAGGCAGTCCGTCAGCCAAACAGCTGGGAAGTCAGCTAGAAAGCCAGCCACCTCGCCAGTCGACCCCTCTCACAGTTCCTCCTCCAGAGACGCAAAGGAACAGAAATATTTGTTGAGAGCATTTTGCGTCGGCTGCGCTTCCAGCTTTTGCCAGACGGCTCCAGTAAGCGTTTGTGTCACGGCCCCCGGTCACGTCGCCGGTTATTTCCCTCGTGTTTCCATGCGTCTTCCTTTTCCCCGTGTCTCCCGCTTTCCCCTGTCTGTCTGTGTGTGTGTTTGTGTGTGTGTGTGTTTGTGTGTGTGTGTGTATGTGGTGTGGCCGTGGCTTCCATCCGTGGCACTCTTATCGTGGAAATTCCCACAGCGCACTTCAGAATTTCTACCATGGTCCCCCGGTGTGAGTTGAATCAATAAAGTATTGACTACACAACAACTTCCTGTCGTCATCTGAGTTTATTTTGGACGGTTGGACGGCGCACACGTTAACGGCACCTGTATACGGACCTTTCGTCCACGCGGATCGGGGCGGCCCGTCACTGTCGGAAGGAAGAGACACGTTTTTAACAAGTTGTTAAAGTTACCTTCTGGATAATCCACAGGTCGGGGGGGAACATGTGGTTGTTATTTAGTTCTGTGAGAAAGGCTCTTAGGGGCGGTGTCAGTCAGGACCCTGTTGGTTGGAGTGAGGGCCCTTCACTGTCACTGGCACTTATCTATCTGCTGGAGCTTTACTTTAAGTGGGAAACCGTGACGTATGAAGAGAAGACTGAAAGAGGAGGTGGGTATTAAAACATCAGGTATTTGACGTGGTAGATTATCCTTAAGCAGTATCTATGATTATTAAAGCAATACCTGTAATTATAAAGTAATATCAGTATCTATGATTATTAAAACAATATCTGTAGTTCTAAAGTACAGTAGTAGTAGAGTAGTAGTATCTATAATTTACCACAACACTCTCTCTCCGCCTCTCACCTGCCCAGCCATCAACTCAACAGTATCTTTACTCCGGATCTCCATCCACTCATCACCAGATCGTTGCTTCAGCTGCAGTGCTGGTCTCGTTCTCGGCCGCTCTGCCATATCATCAGGGGTATTTCTCGTGTTGTTTGCGCTCCCTGAACTTACCGTGTTACCCTGTGCGTCCAGTTTCGCTACTCTCCTGCCTCGCCTGCTCGCTTGCTAGACCCTAACACCACCAGGTCCTTCGCAATGTCGTGGAAACCCTGAAGTCACTCTCGGCCAAGGTGGCCCAAATTGGACCTCAAGTCAACCAGGTGATCACACATCTTTCCTCTCCAGCCCCCGAAGCCCCAGCTCCCCCACCCCCACTGCTCCAGTACAACCATCAGCCCACCTAGCTCTCCAGCCCAGAGAACCTCACATCTCAGTGCCGGAGTGCTACGCTGGGGACTTGCTGATGTGCAGGCCTTTTCTGATTGAGTGCTCTCTAGTGCTCGAGCAGCAACCCTCTACTGACATAAGGCGAAAATGTCTTATAACCTGGGGTTACTTAGTGGACATGCTTTAGCCTGGGCATCAGCTGTGTGGGATAGTCAGTCACTGGTAAGCTCCTCTGACCCTGGCTTTGTGATAAAATGAGAATTTTAACTGGGTGGTTTTTGACCACCCAGTTAACAGGACACTACCAAACGCCTCCTGTTACTGTGTCATGGTCCCCACAGTGTAGCTGAATATTCAGTGGAGCTGAGGGCCATAGCTGCAGATTTGGTTTGGAATGATACCCCCTTCAGGGGATGTTTATTAACGGGCTGTGTAATTCAGTTAAGGGTGAGTTAGAGGCGAGAGTTGACTCCAGCAGCTTAGACACTTTAATCTCCCTAGCCATTAAGTTTGATAATCGTCTTCGTGCAAGTCGTAGAGGGATGACTAGCCGTCCTCCACCTCTCGCAGAAACTAGCCCTGGTCATTCTCCGAGCCTCCGTGCACCTCCTAGTTCTCCTGCCCCCCTCTCCCCAGCTGAGGAACCCATGCAACTGGATAGAGCCCGCCTCTCACCAGTTAAATGCCATGGAGCATTAAAGCAGGTTTGTGCATTTGCTGCGGCCAAGCCGGACATTTCCCAGCGTCCTGTCCCCTTCGGCCAAAAGAGCGGGCTCGCCAGTGAGTGGGGACTCTGGTTCTCCCCTTCCAGTCCAAAGTCAGCCTTGGAGCCACAGTGGCATCGACTTTGTTACCGGACTGCATCTCTCAACACCATTGTTGAGAGATTTTCCTGACTGTACATTTCGTGCTCATACCCAAACTCCACACAGCCTCGGAAAATGCTGACCTCCTGGTCCACAACACTGTCAGACTCCAAGGGATCCAAACTGACTGTGGACCACAATATCCCAGATATTAGAGGCCAGGGGCGCCACCAGGGATTTTGGGCCCCATAAAAAGATATCACATCGGGCACCACCCTAATATTCTAATCATTTTTTAGGGCCCCCCCGTCAGTCACAGGCCCTTACAATCGTCCCAACCCCCCCATGTGGCTCCCCCGTGGAAAGCATTCTGTCCTCGGGCTCTCGAATCATCTGTGAGTCTCTCACCCGGTTTCCATCCCCACACCAATGGACAGATGGAGCGGGGCTTACTTGTGTTGCAGCCAAGAATCCCTCCTCCTGGAATAATCATCTTTTCTGGATTGAATACGCTCACAGTTCCTTGGCCAGTGCTGCCACAGTTATGTCACCTTCTGAATGCTCTCCGGGTTATCAGCCGCCTCTGTTCCCTGCTCAGGAGGATGAAATTTGTAGCCACGGTCCAAGCCCATCTTCGCCGCTGTGGCAAGGTGTGGAAGGATACCCGGTGCCACGGTTGCAGAGTGCATTGCACTGTTGCCTCACACCAAGAAGGTCCTGGTTCGATTCCCGCCTGGGGCGCAGTTGGCACTGCGCTCCGGTGGGTTATCTCCCAATTGGAGGCCTTTCTGTGTGGGGTTTGCATGTTCTCCCCGTGCTCACCATGCAACATCAATAAGGACCCCCACCAAGACGTATGAAGTTGGTCCCCGGGCTCATCGCTGTATGCTCCCCATTGCTCCTGGCTGCCCTCCTGAGGAAGGACAAGCCAGGCTGGGTTAAAATCAGAGAATACATTTCATCGGCCACCATTTGAAGCATGTGTGTATTGGTCGCCGTCGCCGCATGGGTGTGCATGTGTTGTGGTGTGTGCGCCGTGTGATGAATAAAGAATCTTCTACCGGCTCCGCTTTGCCGACCGTCTCCGGACCACCACACCCGACTAACAGTCGGGTCAGAGTTTGACTTTCATCCAAAAATATCCCTTTACAGACCGAATCAAGAAAACCAACACCCCATTACATTGCCCCTTTACGAAATCGACTTTATCACCAATCCCTCCACCGTCAAACTCAAGTTATCTCTCTCTGTGAAAATTCATCCCACCTCCCATCTCTCCCATTTGAAACCGGTGTCTAGTAGTCCATTGCGCCCAGCGGCAGTTCCCCCTGCCCCCTACCCGGATCCTCGACTACGCCGCAGCTTACACTGTCCGGTGGCCGATCCATCAACTCATCAACTAAACAGTATATTTACTCTGGTTCTCCATCCACTTATCGCCAGATTGTTGTTTGAACCGCAGTGCTAGTCTTGTTCTCGGCCGCTCTGCAATATCATCAGTTATTCCTCGTTATTAGTCATTATATAGTTATTCTTTGTGTGCATTCCCCAAACTTACCAAGTTTCCCTGTGCTTCCAGTTTCACTACTCTCTGATCCGGCTACCTGCCGGCCTCCCTGGCTCGCTTACGAAACCCCAAGCTCAACCTCAGCCAGTCACGCTTACTCCTTCGTGCCATCCGCCATCGCCTCTCTACCTTCTGCCTTGCCTGCCATCCTCATTTCCATTCACACCATGTTACCTAATTCCATTGTCTGTGTCTGCGTATGGGGCCATCTTTACTGATTCCATCTCAGGGGCAAGATCATTTCAAATTGCTTGCCTGGTTTGCGAATTAATGTCGTATTTGCTTTTATCGCTATTATGGGCCTTATTGTAAATGCTGAGACCACATAAACCACCACAGATGCAGCATGGTATGACATCACAAGGCAAGAGGAGAAAGCATTATGCATCTAAGCATCTCACAGGCTGAGAATGTGAGGTTCAGAGGGGTTGTGTTTTAATTGTCTCCTGGGGGTGAGACGCAGTTTGTCTTCTCTGGCAGATCACAGGGCAGATTAACTATGCCCTCCTGGTTCTCGACCACATCCTGGCTCTGAGACATACCTTGCTGCAGGTCCAGGATCAGCTGCAGTACAGTCGTCATTGTAGACTGAGACGGCATGTGGGAAAACAGCAACATGGGCAATATTTTATTCTTTATGAGTGTGTGTGTGTGTATGTGTGCGTGCGTGCGTGCGTGCGTGCGTGCGTGCGTGCGTGCGTGCGTGCGTGCGTGTGTGTGTGTGTGTGTGTGTGTATTTCAAGTCAAGCATCTGTGTGTAGATGAATATTTATCATGCACTGGGTGTATATGGGTGCATGCAAACTTGATGTGTTTTCCAAAAGGGCCCTAAATGACTCTGAGGATTATTTTGAGAATCATTTCAGACTAAAAGACAAAAAGACTAATAAATTAAGCCTAAGAATTGTAATCCTTCAATGTTTAAATTGATCACCCAAAACTGAAATTGTGTAAAACATTTATTGAATTATATTCAATAAATAGATTTTACTTGTTTCTTTATTATTATTATTATTGAACCGCAGTGCAGTCACGTCTGATGTTCTTGTGTTTGACGTACATGGGCCAGACGTGACCGTCAAACAGACCTTCTATTAATGTAAAGCACTTTGAGCTGCGTGTTGTTTATGAAAGGTGCTATACAAATAAAGCACCGTATTATTAATATTGTTCATACTATTAATATTATTCATGTTATTATTAATTAATATCCATATTGTTATTGTCTTTTATCATTATTATTATTATTGCTGTTGTTGTTATTATTATATTAAAAAAAAGAGCAGCAATTACATGTCATTTTAAGAAAATAATAATTACCTCAATAATATATACACAAACATTCCGTTTCCCAGTAGGAAAAGTTAAGCTCGTAGCTTGGGAGAAGAGGAAACTTTTAAAAGGCTTAAGGAGCAGGGACTTGGGGAGCATCCGAGGAAGAGCTGGCAGAGTGTTCCAACAGCTGGAGGCGGAACGGCTGGAAGCAGATTCTCCGCGTTTGGATTTTATGAGCGAATTTTGGAGTCCAGAGCGAGACGACCTCCGAGGCCCGAACTGATCATAAACAGGAAGCACTTACTTCTCGCCGCATCACCGTCTCCCTGTTTCCACCGCTGGTATGACGACAGGATCTGTGCTCTCCGAGCACAAAATAAAAAATGCAAAAAATAACCAGGCGTACAAACCAGTTAATGCCTATGCTTATCAAACACCTGACTAAGGCATGTATCCAGTTCCTCATATCAACTAACATCAAGAAATGAACAAAATCACGTGTAAATATGGTTATTATTACAAAGCATCACAGAATTGTGTTTTTGTGAAGCATCACCAATATTCAACTTTAAAAGTAAAAAGACAGTGTCATGTGAAACATGTGAAACCTGCTGCTTCCCTACGGCTGCAAAAAGTCCCTCAAACTTACTCTCACTCCTCCACTGCACCCCTCCGCCTCCCTTCCTCTACACCTCTCCTCTTTTTTTCCATCCGTCCGCCCCCTCCAACACACACCCCTGTTTGCCTCCAGCCTGGCAGCCTGCCACGCAGCCTGACAGGTCTTGGTCCTATTCTCGGGCTGCCGGTGACAGAGGCTCGCAGAACAGAGAGTGTGGTTTTTTTTTGTTTTTTTGGGGTTTTTTTTTTCCCAAAGAGCTGCCACACATCCGCCGTACTTTCTGGGGGCGATGCCAGCGGCTGTGTTCTATAATCAGGTCAAATCCCAAACAGATCCAAGGCTGTATTCCCCGTCCGAACCCCGCTTCCGCACAAGTGGAAGCAGCAAGATGGCAAACTCAACCGGAGGGAACAGGTGTGCTGAGGCTGAAAACCAACAACTAACAGCAGGACTTATTTGGGGGATTTTCATTAGGTCCCATCGATTTCTGTCTAGTCGTTCCATAGCTTAGAATATATTCAGACAGAGGTCTATTCAGATACATGCTACGTTTAAGGGGTGGGTTTTCCATTTTTTGACCCAGACCTTATCAAAATGCAGGTTCCCATCATTTATTACTGTTTATATCTCGACCCTGAATGCATTACTGTTGAGAAACTTAGCACTCTGCTGCAGCTTCTCACCGTGCTCAATCCATCCAGTCCAATGCGGGCAAACGAGTAAGTTACGTTACGTTAAATCTCCTTTTCGGAAAACAGGAAATAGACGAAAGAGCTATCGCCAAGAGCTGGTTTGCAGAAGTCCAAGGTGACGCAATAAAACCCTGAAAGCCCTGATAAAATGCCCAGTTTGTGTACCCCTGGTACACGAACTGTATTATGGGTTAAAAAATAGCAACCCTATCCTTTAAGCACATTCATTTAAGTACAGTTTCTTTATATTTTAATCAATCTTGCACTTTTTAGTCATGTCATGATACACCATGTTAAAGTTTCTATACATAGTTGAAAATTAAGTTGTGAAAAAAAGTGTATTTGTTTTTTTTGTATGGGAAGGTACATTGTATATACTGTAAACACACACATCCTCAATTCAAAAATCAGACATCTTTCCCACCAAGCCTCCATGCATAACAATCTCACTCCATTTCACACCTTTTCTTTAATGTTGCAAAAAAAGAACGAGACCCCGTCTCAACACGGAGCCAGCTGTGAGTGAAGCCCTGGAGGTCCTAGTTCTGTGACTGGAAGCAACTGGAGACAAGTCATCTGTGATCAGGCGTGGTCTTATAAATGAACTTATATATATATACATTTTTTGGGATATATATATTTGATATATATATATCATGTGTATATATATATATATATATATATATATATATATATATATATATATATATATATAGTTTTCTGTCGATGAAAATGCTGTGTTCTATTTTTGAAGTAAAACGTTGATGTTAAGAAGTAGACTTCTGCACGTCTGCTTAAAATTCCGTTTGGGCTGAGTAACTTGGATACCGTCGGTCTCCCCAGCGCCGCGCCTTCAAATGTTTTTTTTTTTTAGTTGAACAGGAGAACACAAAGGCGGCCTCAAGGTCCCCGAGCGGAATATGTTCTGATGACAGTTTGTCACTGACTGCAAGACGGTGATTGGAATCCAAACAAAGTTTTCACAGGAGTCGTGTTCATTCATGTTTTGTCACACCTTGTGTGTGTGTGTGTGTGTGTGTGTGTGTGTGTGTGTGTGTGTGTGTGTGTGTGCACGCGCGTGTGTACATGTATGTGTCCTTGGAGTTGTTCTAAATTTAATCGATCAACAAGCAAGGCTGAGTGAGTGAAAAGGTGACGGATGGAAACTCTAATTTGGAGCCGTTCGGGGACCGTCGTGTCTTTCTGTTTTCTCTTCATTAGAGTCCCAGCGTTCGCGAAAAACACAAAGGGGCTTTAATGGAAAAACATTCTTCTGCAGAAGGTCGGCTTTGCATATGAGCACGTCGTTGCTTTGCCTCGTTCATTATGCGGTTGTTTACTGTAGCTTTTGTTGCTCGCTGATGAAGCGCGGGGCGAGTCTGGTCTATTCGTTTGGACGGTCATGATATTCTGTGATATCGGACACAGAATTTTTTTTCTAAAGTTGGGTTCCGGTTCACTCTCCCTCTGGAGGCAGGATACCACTAACGTAAATGGA
>NC_137205.1:20631256-20701256 GCF_960531495.2 Zeus faber
TAAATCATTGTGAACTGCTGTGTGCATAATTTCGAGGCACGCCCCCCTCCCTCTTCCTTCCAGCTGAACAGGGCATTTCTGCGGAAACTACATCAAAGTGACACCAGACAGATTTCACTTTCTTTCAGCCCCATACATTGTTGTTTTTAAAGATAACGGACCCTTTAACGTCAAGATGTAATACTGTATAATGATCATCATGAGCGTTGTATCCAACTTCATGTTTTATTTATAGACCACAAAATGATAAAGAGTTCCAAGGACCGAATGGCACACGCTGTAGTTCCACCAGGTGTGACTGACGTCTCTCCGGAACCGCGTGTGTTACCCTAGTGCCTCAGAAAAACAAGAGCCGCCACAGGGAGTCAGATCTGAGTTTGTCCAAAGGGCAAGTTCATCCTGTTTTAGACTTAATGTTACAAATACGCATTTAGATGTGGATATAATGCGTTAAAGTTGGAGAAAATGGCCTTTAAAAGAAAAAAAAAAGTCGCATTTAAACAGACGCAGTGTAGAGAGATTTATAATGGAAGTGAACGGTGGAGTGCAACAGTATATTTGAAAAGACGCGTCTCGACAATTATTTCTCGGCTCCGCAGGGGGAATTAAAGAGTAAGGTATCCGGCTACGTTGTAAAGTCACGAATCTTCAGCGATCAGTCAACGCTTATTTTTCTAAAGTTTGTTGATAACCGCTGGGAAACAGGAAAGACTTCACCCACAAACCGTCTCAAATTCAATTGTTTGGGACACAGGAAAAATGACGTGAAACCAGAAATAAATGTAATTTAGCTTTGAGTCATTTATTTCATTTGGTTTTAAGTCATTTATCAGTTTGATATCTGTTTCTCTCCATTTAATAAGGAGAGAAAGGTTCATGTAGTTACTACATGGGCTGTATCTGGGAAACCCCAAAGGAGGAACAAGGGACAACTCAGGACAAGGAGTCCAGAATCTTTTTTTTTTTTTACCTAATTCACACTGTGTGTAAGGGAAGCTGACTCGGGGGCTCGCAGGATAACAGCATCACATTTACATTTACCACTCCGACCTGGAACAGAATGCAAATTGGGCAACGTGTTTTAAAACCCACATAGTCCAATTTGGCCTCTTTTCCCCGCTGCGCCCGCTCATGGATGGTTCTTCGGGGTGTATTTCTTTTGTCAAAGGAAATGTTAATAAAGTTTGGATGGAGTGTGGCCTCGGGCCTCTCCGGTGTGGTCCTTGTTCTGCTGAACACTTTGTGTGTGTGTGTGTGTGTGTGTGTGTGTGTGTGTGTGTGTGTGTGTGTGTGTGTGTGGAGACTCCAGGATCAGGGCAATTAGGCTGCTATTGCAACAGGAACAGAGCGAGGGAACGGCTCAGTCTAATGATCCACAGAAGAGCCTCTGTGTGTGTGTGTGTGTGTGTGTGTGTGTGTGTGTGTGTGTGTGTGTGTGTGTGTGTGTGTGTGTGTGTGTGTGTGTGTGTGCGTGGGTGTGCGTGTGCATGTGTGTGTGTGTGTGTACGTGCGTGTGTGTGTGTGTGTGTGTGTGTGCGTGCGTGCGTGCGGGAATCACCTTCTATTTCTATTTTATAACTGTTCTCTGTCCTTTTGAGGTGAAAAAAGAAGCACCTGAAGGGAACCTCGCTTAGAGGGTCTTTACTACACACTGGTCAATACTCAATTTGCAGGACGTGTTCTTGTAATATAAATTTGCAAATGAATGAGGCACAGCACAACTTCAAATGCAGAGAGATCTATAGAGATAACCTTTTTCATTTCAATGACCGTCAATTTGATATGCATTAGGCCCTGGAGCCCATTTGATTTAGTCTGAGGGACCCCGATCTGAGAAGATTTGTATCCCTATCTATGATCGAGTCCAAACCTCCAAACCGGCCCTTTACTGTAGTTAGGGAGAAAACAGCGAAACCAGCACCAAAACAGTCATTACAGCACATTCTCGAAGGGTGCTAACGTCTTGTAAAGTAAATAACTGTGAAGTTGAATCATTTTTCAGCATTTTGCTGGGGACCCCCCTGGAACCCACTTGAAGGACCCGCAGGGATCCCAGGGCCCCACGTTGAGCACCACTGCAATAGAGAAGCTATTAAGATAATCCCTTTTTGCACTTCGCCTCTGTGCTGTTCTGGCTGCGTTGCTTTTAAAGCCGAGCGTTCAAACCTCCTGCCAACATTCAGTTCAGCTTTATCTGGATTTATCCAAATGTCTGCACCGGGACGGAGTTGAGGCCCAGAGCTAATCCCACCTGCAACGTCGAAGAGCCGGCGGATCGAAAAACAGTGGGAAGGGGTTCATAAACATCTTCTTTTTCCAACTTTTACTTTACGATCGGCGGTCCATCGTGGTTACGACCGCGTCCCAATCCAAAAAACAATGCCTGGTTACTACCCTGGTGCCTCTCGTCACACAGCGCAGTGTACTTTTGACCGCTCGCTCTCTTTTTGTTGTCTCCTGCGGTTAGGGCACAATCAAAACCAGAGAAATATTTAACGACCACTTCGTCTTTGCTCAAATACACCACATGGAGATGTGTGCTCGGTGCTTCAGTGCGGTGTAAAGAAAAATGTCCTGATTTAATGACCTCAAACTATTCTACACATTTAGACCCGTGACGATATTTTAGTTTAGATTAAATATATTGATCTCGACTTGCATCTTGTATTTTTTTTTTTTTTTTACAAAGTGAGAGCTTCAGACGACATTACAATACATAGGGACACACAGGAAATAGATTCATATTCAATCCCTTTTTCTATTTGAACAAATAAAAAATACATGTGTTTTTGTTTGGACTGTCAGAGTGTAAACGTACCCAGAAACAACTAAATATTCTCGCGCTTTATTGCTTTACTCAAAGTAAAAAAAAACAACAACAATAAAAATTTAACTGTGCTTTGACTTCCCAGATATCTCTAAAATAAATGCTCCATTCAACACAGAGTAAGCACGGCTGGTCTGTCAAATCAGCCACTTAATGAGGAAAAGTCTTAACAATTTAAAAAAAAATGTGCAGAGAGCAGTTTAATCTGGATTGATTTTCGGGATCCCAAAATCCCAATTTCCAGGAGGGGCTGAAAAAGCACGACTCGATGAAGCCTACGCGTACATGGAGTAAATCTGGACATTGCTGGTGAGTAAGCTTCTCCTGGCGAGTTATACTATGACACTAAATCATGGATTCCAGCTGCCCGACACAAACACACACACACACACACGCACGCGCACAGGACCTTGGTATGATTCATGCCACACCATCCAGACCACACCATTCCAGTCTGGTTTTAGAGCTTTACATAGCACAGAAACCGCCTTCCTCACAGTAACCAACAGTCTCCTTTAGCAGCTGACTTAATTCTTTTAGTAGACATTCTTAACAGCTGGGTTGGCATCAAGGACACTGCACTTGGCTGTTTTTATTCCTACCCTTTAGAAATAACCTTTGTGGTCACCATTGGTAACGACTCATCCTCTACAGCTCATATTACCTGTGGTGTACCGCATGGTTCTATTTTAGGTCCAATTTTGTTTTCAATTTACTATATACTGACACTGCCAGTGCCACAGAAATCATATTGTTCACTCCCCCAAATTCTAGTCATATTGAGAGTGACCCCGGCACTCTGTCCGCAAATGTGAAGTCCAATGCCAGAAATTTGGAATGGCCATTTGCCTCTGACCTAAACTTCGAACCACAAATTGAAAAAAATATTTCAACTGAGAACCATTTTTTCTAGAATCAAACCAATACTATCACACGGCCATCTGGAAAAAGAAATCCACACCCTCATTTTCTCACAACTAGACAACTGTAACTCCCTTTACTCATTTATTTATTTATTTATTTATTTTTATTGTCTCTTTATCGGCTTTTTCAATTGAATGCATTCATTTAATTCCTGTTTATTATTGTTCCTTTGGTTTTATTTCATCTGTCAAAGCACTTTGTAAAATGTTTTTAAAGGTGCTATATAAATAAAGCTATTATTATTATTATTATTATTATTATTATTATTATTATCCAGTATAAACATTACATCCAGGGCTGCTTCATGCCCAGATGAGTCAGGGTTTGTGTTCCAGTTGTTTTGGAGTGTGTGCTCTGGTTGTTTGGGAGTGTGTGTTCCGCTGCAGCAGCTGATGTGACAGCTGCCGGCGTATCGGCTGAATGAAATAGTAAACAATCAGGAGGCTCAGAGCTGCTCACATCCTCGCCACGGTGGAAAGGATGAAAGAAAACCACTTTTTTTTGTGGGCAAAAACCATTTAATCCTCTTTAAAGTGAGTGAGGCACAGAGCAACTTTAGCAACTTTTTCGGTGTGTATTCTCAGAAATCTGGAATCTCTTACTCTGAATAGGTTTTGTCGGGGCGGCATGTTGCCTGTACTACTGAACTGAAGGAGTATTTTTGGATATTCCGGCTTTACCTAATAGTTCTATTTGAAGGGATGTTAGTCCCCTTGTGTCTGAGTGGGGTTTTTTTTACATGTTTTGAATAACAGTAATATCACATTTTACCTAACACTACTTTTTGTATTTGTACATCCAAAGAGTAACTACTGTAGGTTTCCAAAGGGAAGCGAAACAACTTCCTGTTTCTAGTCTCTTGCATTGGCACCGATGAAGCCGAAATGGCTGATTTGCGGAAGTGCAGAAAAGTCAATTAAAACCCTGAAAAACTTGATCAAAAGAAAAACTTTAAGCTTGACAGAAGTTAGGGAGGGAATACGTCGTGATGAACTCATGAATTACTTTTGATACTTCAGTAAATTGAATATCAAATACTTTTTCATAATTTTCTACCTCTCTCTCTCTAGGGAGGTAAACTGTACAAAGGAGGGAGTCTGGGAGGGAGCTGTCCTTATAGTGAACAGCGGTCTCAAACCCGGTGACGACGTCAACAGATCCCTGCCTGCCTAGTTGTCTCCGAAGATGTTTATACTCAGACTATTCATGACTGACCTGTGATTTTCCTGTGGTTTGTCTCTGTTTTTGTTTCCTTTTTGGTTCATTTGGCTCATTTTTGGCTCCTTCGCTATCAAGATTCTGTTGCTGTGACATGACTTACTGAAAATAAAGGAACCTTGAAAGTCAAAAAAAACTCTCTCCTCATTCTCTCTCTCTCTCTCTCTCTCTCTCTCTCTCTCTCTCTCTCTCTCTGGCTTGCGTGTCTGCGAGAGAGGATATAGTTTGTGAATAATCCCATGTGTAACGCTGGCTCAGGGGGGCTGCCATTGGCTCCGTTGTCGACGCAGAGGAGAGTCCCGCTCCAAATCCTAGGTCACTTTGTAAACCGTGTCCGTGCCGGCGTCTGACCTCGCCCTTCCGCGTTGCGCAACGGGCGTTCGCCCGTCGGAGCAAAACGCCGACTCGGCAGGGGCGTCGGGGCGTGACGGGCCGCGCTTAACTCTTTTAAAGCTCCTGCCTCGAATCCAGCTTTGATGTTATAAACGCCAGCCGAATGGAGACGAGGGGATAAGGAGGATAAACCACTTAGAAAGATGATGAATTAAAAAATAAATACATAAATAAATAAAAATGCAACGCCGGCTGTACGTGGAGGCATAAAGGAGAAGCTGGCGGAGGAACGGGGAAGACGAAGCCATAAAAATGCAAATCCCAGGTAATTGTATCGAAGAGACGAACAAACAAACATGCAAAACAAACGAGGCCGCGGAGTCTCATGTGTATGAAAATCATTTCCATGCCCAGTTTCCAGGAGGAAAAGCCAAAGGGAGAACGTGCTGCGGATCTTATTACCGGTGATTTTTTTTTTTTCCGTATCGCAGGTTAACAATAGTGGAGATAAAAATTAATGCTGAAAGGATAATATCAAGGTCTTTTAAATAGGAATCAAACCCAAATCCTTATGTAGATTAAATTCCATCAGTTTACAAATGTGCCTCCTATCATTAACTTTTATTATATCAGTGTTATTTCATATTATGATTTATTATGTCATATATTATATAAAAGTTTCATATTTTTTTTATTTTTTTGTATTCATCATTTTTATTATGATTCTCAATGATTTCTGATTTATTATTTATATGAATATATTTTTACTTCAGATATGCGTTGTTGGAAAGTGCTGTTTGTTATACAATTCAAAAAGAGACAGGATATGCCCGTAATAGATGGAGATGAACACCCAGATAAAACACACACACACACACACACACACACACAAACACACACACAAACACACACACAAATGATGTCATGCAGCACAGACACACACACTGTAGTTCTACCTTATTACATATTTACAAGCTGGAAACAATCATCAAGGGATAAGTGTTTCATTTAGGGTCAGATCCAAAGAAGACACTCCACCGAGCTCTCCTCCCTTGAAACCACATTTCCATTTCCAGCCTCAAAGAGCAGCATCTTTCCAGCCGAGTGAGAACGGGCAATTTACTTATTTTTCCTCCGGCCTTAATGCACTGTCCATCATGAAACAAGCTACTGAGCAGATTGGATCCCAACGCCCTCCTTCCTCGCAGACCATCCAAGGAGCACAAAGCCGCCCAAATGACGCACTAATAAACAAGCACGTCGGCAGAAAGGATGCAAGTGGAAATCCCTCTTGTCGTTTTTGTTTTTTTTTTACTGGGGAGAGACGTGGCTGAGATGGGCAGCAGAACGAGGTAAACACAGCCGTTTAATACAATTATACAACACAACAATCAGAAAAAAAACACAGGAACAGATTTCCAGTTACAATTCCGATGCCATGCCTTCCCAACGACCAAAAACAATTAATGAAATAAATGCACTCATTCAAAATCACTCCTCGAAACTATTCGGGGCAGGAGGCACAGAGTGCATTGACAGCGACGCACGACTCTCAAACGAGTCGTCATGTTGAACCGGTGTTTGAAATGACACAGGAGTCTGGAGTCACTCCGGCAAAAGAGGAGTTTGTTTCCTCTACCTTCGGGACGAGCAGATTTTTTTCCCAAACTCTGTATGAGCATTAGACAGAGAGAGAGAGAGCGAGAGAGAGAGAGAGAGAGAGAGAGAGAGAGAGAGAGCGAGAGAGAGAGAGAGAGAGAGAGAGAGAGAGAGAGAGAGAGACGACATCACCTTGAAACTTCGTCGCCGCCGTTCTTCCATCTGGGTTCCTTGCAGGCGCAGTTCAATCTAACATGCAAATGATCATCTCTTTTAAAAAAAATAAAAAATAAAAGGAAAGTCACATGCCCCTGGGTTCATTTTGTAGTGGTCTTACAGAAAACTCCGGAGGGCAAACGCGTAGAGGACGATGTAGGTTTCTCCAGGTAAAAAAAAAACAAACAAACTGAACAGGCCCGTAGCAGTGCTTTCAGCGCCTCCTTATACATAAACAGCCGATCATTTCCGTCACATTAGTCGCCCTCGCTCTCGGCCTGCCGCGCGACAGGCTTTCATCGAATCAGGCGCTTGCGGCTGCAAAGGAAGCAAATCCACAAATGAAGCCCTGCGGAGGCCTTGGAACATGTCAACAGGAAACAAACAACAACTAATGGGTTTGTGGTTGAGCCTTTCTTTTAACAAGGCTGCGTATTCCAGCGGCCTCCACCCTCCTCCTCACTACCGCCTCCCTCGGGCAGAGACCTTAAGAGGGGCAGGTGCTACAAGGGGAAAGGGAAACATGGCGCGTGACACAGTGGAAGAACAAATTCCTTTCAAACACCTTTTGTTGCTCGCCCACGTCGCCGGCAGTCAGGGATGGGCATGGCCTGTGGGCTTCTATCAACCCATGTACAAACTGTATGTCCTAACTTTTTAACTTTATGTCTGGATTATTAAAAAAAAAAAACAGCATATAATAAATGTGTGAATTGCAAAGTGAAGTATAAATGGCACAAGAGTCAGTAGCAGAAGTGACTTGGAACCAATTTTCTAGCTTTTGTGTTTGATAATGCATGTCTTTAGACGCTTGGTATCTTTTATATTCACATACATACATACACTGTACATACATACATACATACATACATATATACACACTGTACATACATACATACATCCATACATACATACATACTTGTGATTATTTTGTCTGAACGTCTTATAGTTAAATATTCATTGGAGCTCCTGCGTCTACGTGCAGCTCGTCGTGGTGTTTAGTGGAGAAACTAAAGCCCAAGTTTCCTGAGCCCAGGCCCACGTTTAGCTGTGTGCGGTACAGTACGCTGATGCACAGTGACCACTGGGCCCTGGCGCTGAATCCAGACTTCACACATGCAACATGGACGTTGGCTGTTCGAGAAGTCTTACGGATTGGAGTCTAAAGGTTGTTGAGTCGTATCCTCCATCGTAACGCTCATGTCAGGAGGAACCAGTGAGGATCAAGTCCCAATGTCTCCATCAAAGCCGCCACAGAGGTTGCTCAGACGGTGGCGGAGGCGCCGCCCCCATGCTCAGACTCGCTGGCTCGAAGAGTTGAGATGGCGCCGCCGGCGTACATGCGGCGCAAAGCCACGGGCTGCGGCGGGTTCCCAAACCGAGCTCGCTTTCATCCGGCTGCAGGGGGAGGGAGTGACGCCCGGCGACGAGCTGACAGCGTCACGGCGGCAAAAAAAAAAGTCGAGCGGGTGTCAACTTTACGCGAATGAGCAGCGCCGAGCACCGGGCGGCGGCCAATAGGAGGGAAGATACGCTCTCAGTGGCGTTGATCCTGGGAAAATGGACGCTCGGACACATGATTAGTCTATTTCTTGAGTGAAAAATGTCCCTTAAACTATGGATAAAATAAGGAACATGTCCTTTTAAGTTTCTCCAAGAAGGACTATTCTTTATTTTAAGTGACGGATGGCAAGATTTTTTCCCAAATTTTTTTCAAGAGGTAATTTATTTGGGTGGGAAAAAGCTCCACCATTTGAATAAAAAAAGTACACACTTCACCATCTATCTATATAATGTATATTAAATACGGAAAGGGAGGGAGGTTTGAAATGTTTGGCGCTCCCACGGGCGCCAGTGGATTTTAAGCCGACGCGCCCCCAAACAGCGGACTCCAGGGTTCGATTCCGTGATTTTGAGCGCTGCCGAAGGTCACTTTCAAAAGCGCCCGGAGAACACCGCCCGGCGCGATGGAGAACGCCGCCCGCCGTGATGGCGACGTGGTGGCGTGACGGGTTCAGACGTCCCGTCGCGGGGTTTGAGATCCTGTTGTTTTCCATCGTGATCACCGCGACGGTTCCTTGAATCACGTGATCGGAGGCGATGACGACGCTTGTCCAGTTGCTTGTCAAGTCAAGGAGCGCTTAAGGGTTGTGGGTTTGATTCCCGAAAGCCGGCGGCCTGAGGGCAAGCATCAAAGCGCCCGGAGAGCCGTTGTTAAAAACCGTTGTTATTAAGCAGGAAAATATATATAATTAATATTTTGAACATTCAGTGTCTAATTCAAACTTATTTTCGTCAAAGCATCCGAAACATGAACAAGTTTAAATAGAAATATTGAAAATAAATGAGATCCTAACCCTAACCCCAACCCGAAACACACAATGTTAAGGGGGAAACATTTCAACTAGTTTTGGGCTTTTTTTCTTTTTGATACACGAAAACCTTCCTTCCACCGCTCTTTCCTGTGGTTGATCGACATAGACAGAGACATAGAAAGAGAGAGAACGATTGAAAAAGAGAGCAACACAGCCTGCTGAGAATGAAATCGTAAAAAGAAATAAAAATAAAATGAGTAAAATAGATTAAAAAAAATAAAATCAATACAAATACACACATGAAAGGAGAGTAAAAATTCAATCAAAACACAGGGAATATAGATCGATAAAATACCCCCCATGACAGAACCACTTCTTATGTAAAAGACGGGCTACAACGATGTGTTTGAAGACAAGGGTGAGTGGGAGCTTTGGAATTCAAAGTGTCCAGCATGTGTAGAGGGAAGCCTGGGGGGCAGAGAGATACACAGAAATATCACAGTCATCCAAAAGAGGCACGAAAATGTCTGAAACAAGTCGTTTTCTGGCATTAAAGGAACAAAAACCTACTGTGAAAATAAAAAAAACCCGGCGTGAGCCTCATCTTTCTCGGGCTTAAAAAGTCAGATCCTCGTCCGAGCAGGCCCCCGGGTACTTGTTGTGTTGTTATTGGTGTCGATACTTGTGAGGAGCGGTAATTCCATAATCCGGATTGATTGTTTGGTTTAGAAGTGCACCGGGAACGTGCGTCTTCCCTCGCCAGGTGTATTTCCTCACACCTCACTTTGATGCCAGTTCCAGAGCCAGTGTGTGTCTGTGTGTGTGTGTGTGTGTGTGTGTGTGTGTGTGTGTGTGTGTGTGTGTCTGTGTGTGTGTGTGTATGATGTGTCTTGTGCAAATAAGTGTGTTTCTGGCTGTGTGCAGTCTGCATTGCGTGTGGCAGTGATTCATTATGTAGCAATTCCTGTGTGTGTGTGTGTGTGTGTGTGTGTGTGTGTGTGTGTGTGTGTGTATGTGTGCGCGTGTGTGTGCGTGTGTGTGTGTATGTGTGTGCGTGTGCGTGCGTGTGCGTGTGTGCGCGTGTTTGTGAACACAAAATGTGTTTCGATTGATGAAGAGCCCAATAACGGCGCTTATTAACGAAGACATCCCACCAGCGTGACCTCGCTCTGCTGTGCGCTCATTGGTTTGCGTGTGAAGGTTTTTTTTCCTCCGCTCAAATTGGGAGACGAGCTCGAACAAAGAGCGTTCCCATTGAGTCCGAGGGCTTTTTTCCCCGAAAATGGAAAATAATCGCGCGCATTTCAGCCCGGCATGCAATTTGTCATCCGGCGTAATTCACACGGAGCTATTTCGGTCTCGTTTTTTTTCTGGTCATTTTTGGGGGCTCAAAGACAGAACCCCGCCGAACAGCTCGGAAACCAAACTCTTGATCAATGGCGGAAGGATTGCTTGACCTTCTGATTTAATTAAAATGCTCGACGCAGGGATTCACCTAAATGATCTCAATCTGCTGCCCGCGCCCGTCCGCCCGGTGCGCTTGATTCCTTTTACGCTCCCCCTTTGTTTACCTTAAACAGCCCCTCGCAACTTGCCGTCTGACATTTCCCGCGTCGCAGCTGGAGCCGGGCGCCCCTCGCCGCCGGCGCGGACCTCGGCGCTCCGAGAGACCAAACGGGAGAGACTCACGTCATTAACACCGCCCACCCCCACCCCCACCCCCACCCCACCCCACAGCTGAAAGGTCAAACAGTTTCGTGCAAACAAGCTCCCATGCGGGGAGGCCAATACCGCCGGGCCTCTCCGGCAAAATGAGATTCCAAGCGCCAAGGTGAGCGTCATCAATATTAGAGGAGGGACGGCCGCCGGCCGCGCTTCTGCCGGGAGAGAGCGCGGAAATTAAAATCGATACGCGTGCGTTGTCGACCACTGCCGACGTCTTCTTCCACCCCCCCAAAGTGAGACGACCGCCGGCGGAGCCTCGCAGACCGCACGCACAACTCTCTGAAACTTTTTTTTTTTTCCCGATCGGGGTCGGCGTGTGTGCGCCTCGCGCTCACGCGCTGTGGTATTTAAAAGGTGAATTCGGTTTCCTGTGAATCATCTGAGTCATCGCGCCGGACCGCGATTCTTCGGCCGCCGCGAGACTTTGGTTTCTGACCGCCGGCAGGGCAACGGTCACAGTGTGCCCGGGTGCAAAAAAACAAAGAAAAAGAAAAAGAAAAAAGCGTTTTTAAATTGAGTTTAAACTCCGTATGGGCGCACGTTGAAGATGAATTACAATAAAAAATTTAAAAAAATCATGCAATTTTGGTTCATATGGTTTAGACTAATATCAGAGTATTATTTGGAACACCCTTGGGGGTAAAAAAAATAAAGCGGCGCAACTTCCTGTTTCTAGTCTCTCACATCAGCGGGGATGTAGCCAAAAGAGATGATTTGTCGAAGTGCTTAACAGTCAATAAAACCCCGAAAAGCCCGATAGAAGGCAGCGTTCGGGACCGTTGTCTGACTATAATGCGAGCGTCCTGCTTCCTCAAAGGAGATTTGACATGTTTTTAAAAGGTTTCTCAATCGTCAAATACCTGGTTATGGTGATAGCGAAGGGAGGTTGCGCCACGAAAAAGCTCGACTGTACGCGATGGGAACCAACATTTTAACAAGGCCGGTGTTTAAAAAAAAAAAAATCAAAATTCAAATTCAAATCTATCCTTTCGGATGGAGCAATGAAGAGGATGCGCTTCTGAGCCGCTTCCACGGCTGTCCGCCTCAATTAAGCGCGTAAAACCCATTCCACCTCAACCACTCGCGCTCCGGGCGACCTCAGTGCGGCGTCTGAAATGGGGAGGCGTCGCCGAGGAGGGACACGGCAGCCTTGGAGAGGACCGTCCTCTCGCGTAATGGTTTTGTTCCACAGACGCTTAAGAAGGGATCTTTCCGGGGCTACAGAGGTCCCTGGCGTCTCTAAGGGGGCGTAATATATAGGAAGAAATAAATGTAATCGCCTCCTTCCAATTAAGACCGGGGCCCCTGACCACCGTGTCAGCGCCCAGTGTTTCTCGGCGAGAGTATGTTCCGCTGTCCAACCGCTCGCTATTAAATCCTGGCGGAGGCAGAGTTCACCCCGCGGTGGAATCACTATTTTTAGCGAGGCATGTCACGGGTTTTTGCACGCGGCGGGATCCGACCGTCCGGAAGCTACCGCGGCAATTATTTCTCGAAGCTGAATTTTTATTTTTTATTTTTTTCCAGGCTGCCCGTCGTCGGAACGGGCGAGCGGGATCGCTCGCGAGGATGGTCGCTCCCGCCCCCCGGTCCCCGCGCCGGTTTGCGTAGGCCGATCGGGGCAAATCGCAGCACTTAAGATTTCGTGCCGCCGCGCGGTGAGGAGGTGCGGATTCGGTGGAGACGGATCGTCCTCAAAGCGTTTTCTTCTCCAATCGCTTCCAATGGCGTTCCCCCTTTCCGATGCAAGAAATGACGGTAGAATCGTGGTGAGATACAAGAAATGACAGTTTGAGGTCCGCATTAAAACGCTTCCTGCGGCTTCACCGGCGAGTTCACTGGGCCCCGGGCGAAGCGGAACTTCTCCGTTTGTACTAGAGCCGCCGCTTACTTTCAACACAATGAAGCATTATTTCAAACTGTTTTGGCCGTCTGAGTCTTTCACCTGCAGAGACAAATCTGTTTCACCGAGCTCATTTCTGGGGGGGGTTTTTTTCCCGATCATTCTCACATCTCATGAATTTCTCCCGCTTTATATGAAATAACAGAAACATCTGAAAATATAAAGTGTCCAAGTCTAGTGCGGGAGAGATGGTATTGCCGTGTGTTTCAGGTGAGTGCGTTCATCCAAAAATCATTTTACACACTTTAAAATGGGTTCTGGTTCCAAAGCTAGCTCGCCTGCCAACCATCAGCGCCGGAACACAATTCAATTAAGGAAAAATAATTATACCACAGCCTCTTGCCTCATGGCTCACTGCGAACCACGCCGCGTCCCTTTTAGGTGGCAATTTAGATTCTGGCGGAGAGGCAGATTAAGTAGATGTGACACGTGCTAAATGAGCCCACTTTGGACTCCGCGGCGCGACGGACGGCTCCTTTAGGCGCCGACGCAACCCCACCTCGAATCCCCGCGTCGAAGCTCACCGAAGTTGAACCCCGCGGGAAGGTGTCGCGGGGGAATTTAGGAGGTGCGTCCACTCATTCCAGTTCCGATGAAAAGAATTGAATTTTGAATGAAACACGGCGGTCGCCAGGGGCCTTATCCCTCGAGTGGCGGTCCATGACATTGTCGGGGGGTTTTCTGACCGCGCAGGTGTGCCCGTGAAAATGTTTCAAATTCAACTCGCAAAACTAAACGCGGGGAAACTAGCTTGCGTGTTGCAAGATCAAAATTGCAGGGCTGCACTAAGTGATGAAAGGTTTGGCTCATTCGATCATCCGACGCTCGGTTTGTTTGGTCCGGCTGGTGAGCGAGGGGGGACGGCGAGCCAGGGAGCACTTCCTGAACCATGAACGAGACAAAAGAGTGAATGGAATTCCCCCAGGAATGATTCAATTCTGTCAAAATTGTTTATTTTGGTGGAATGCAAAGTGTAAATCAGTCATATTCAATATGAATTACGGCAAATGCCTTCGTGTCTTTTGTTGCACGACTTCAATTTAGGTAGTAGTAATATTAGTAACAATACTCAGTAAATATTTTTAGTTAGTTGTGAGTCGACCATTTACTTGCTTGCCCACTCTGATCAATTGGAAGGCGGAACCCACCACCAACAACGAACACATCTTATGCAGGAGCACATACATAATGCAAACACATTGAATGGCTGTTTCTTATAAAGTGCCAGTTTAGAAACTGCAAAGTTTCAAAACAAAGGATTTTTAATTATTTTTATTTTTATTTTTAAACAAAATACTTACGGATTTCCACTTTAACCAGGGGTTAGATCGACTGCCTTGAACACGACACGGACAAACACGAACACACCTCCGCCAACATTTCATAAATCATATCCCCGTAGTTAACAGCCACAGCGGTTAAAAAAAACAAAACCCAAAATAAACACAATGGATTCCTCGCTTCATATTCATGACAACAACTTAGAGATTAGACGGGTTTCATATCCAGAAAGATCGTCTGAAATCACGCTGCACTTGCATGTGTAAACTTCCTAACTTACACAGAACTGGATGTTCTGTTTGCTCTCGTTGAGCAGCAGACACACACACACACACACACACACACACACACGCACACACACACACACACACACTAATAATAGTATTCTCCAGGCGAGAGGAATAGAAGATGACGGCTTTCATCCCTAAACCCCCAGTGTGTCTCAGACATCTCTCTCACATCAGTTCTTCTTCCTTCTCCGGTTTGTAGAGGGGAAAAAAAAATGACATATGGTGGAAAGGTAAAATAAACAACAAAAACAAAAATCAGGCGGTGTTTGATCAGAGGTTAACAGTCGCCCGTCCGCATGCCGCTGTGTGGCAGACGTCACCTACCCGACATGAACAGACTAAAGATGTATGACACACCAAAAAATGTCGTTTCGATCAGATTCAACTGATCGCCCTGGCACAGAGTACAAGTACTGAGGCAACGAAAGGCTTTTCTCTGCATTTTACCATCCTAGTGACTGAGGTATCTTGGAGCAGTGGGCTTCCATATACAGTATGCCCGGGGAGCTGTTAGGGGGTTAAGTGTCTTGCTCAAGGACACATCAGCACGCTACTAGGAGGAGCCGGGGATCGAACCGGCTGTACCTCCTGGGCCACTGCCCCCAATATACAGGAGATGAAATAAATACACGGTTGCCATTAGGAATTTCAAGTCGTTCTTTTTTTGTAGTGGAGATTTCTTCTTTTGCTATTCATCGTCCATAGCGAAGCTCTGCGCGTCTTCCAGCTACAAAGCTAATCCCGGCAGTGGGACGCCTCGAAAATGTGGGGCGCACGAGGCACAGATTTACGGCGCAGACGTGCGCTCCTTCGCCGCGTGTGAAAGCCCAGCGCGGACTGCGTTGGTTGACTTTATGTCATCGCAGACGTCGGAATACAAATCTGCCGACGCAGCGCTTTCGCGGGCAGCCGGCGCCCTCCCCTGAATCAAGTGCAGCGGTCGTAACGTGTGTCGACGCACATTTAATTAAACGTAGCTGCTGGATTTTATCCTCTGGTGCAATATGGAGGTGATAAAAACAAAATGCAAAGCGTGACAAGTGTATTTTCGGATGTATCTCTGGACGGAGGAGTGGTCCTCCCTTCAGGGGGCCGAATCGGGCCCATTTCCCCAGCGTGGTCTCACTCGGCCGTATTGATTTGCCGGACGACACGCAGCCGGAGTGCCGCTCGCACAGTGTGTGGGAGAACATGAGAGGGCCGGCAGGTTGATAGAAACACATCAAGTCCTCACTCAGCGGCTGTTTGCAGGTCCAACACCCCACCCCGCCCCCGCACGGTCAAGTTAAGACTCGCTGATTGCCGGACAGTGTTCTGGGCACGGAATGTACAGTACACATTTCACGATTTACTGCTGTGATGGTGCAACGTGTATTCCTCTTTTTCAAACTGAAGAGAAAACTTAAGTAAAAAAAAGTAATGTTTCAGTGAAAGAAAGCATATTTAGCCATTGAAACAGTCGTCGGTTCGAACTACTTTCTTGACATTGATCGTTGATTGTTTATAAGGGGAAACGACAGTGTCAGTTAAATATGAGCTGAAATCACTGACATTACCACAAGAGAGATACAGTAAATGATCGCGTGACTCGTTGCATCTCAACCAAAGAAAACCCCAAAAAACAAAAAAAAAGGAAAAGGTCTCGGTGGGAAAACACAGAAACGACAGAAAGAATGAAAAACAACCGACCTCGTGTCGAGCGGCGCACGACGACACTCGAAATCCTGGGGTTCCACAAACGTTACTCCGGTTGAACTCCGTATTCGGTCGTGGACGCCCGTTTTTCCGGTCGTCCTCGCCTCTGTTAGACCCAGCTGAGCGAACGGCCAATGGAACAAACAAGCGCTTTCTGAGAGAGGCCAATAAAGGCACGGGGGGGACCCCAGAGCGACATGGAGAACGCCACGACCACAGCCGCAAGTTGACATAACCAGAGGTGTACCTCTGAGGACACACACGCACACACACACACACACACACACACACACACACACACACACACACGCACACACACACACGCACACAGGTCCCTGCCCTTTCCCGCCCCGCTGACTCTCATTAGAGCTATTAAAAACACAAAAATAACTTTATATCCATTATAAATCATTATTGTGCCCTTGTCTCTGTTCCGATCAATTCTCTACCTGGCGGTCCAGGAGCTCAGCTTGATGCGCAGGATGAAATGCTCCACGGGGGGAAAAAAATAATAATAAAAAGTATTAAATAGAAACATCAGTGAATCATCTGGGATGCGTTGCATGAAGGCTCGTTCAGTTGCCGCTATTAAACCACTCAGACAAGCGGGGAGAACTCTTTGTCCGCATTAAATGAACAAGCAGCGCGGAGGTGGAGTGCCAGGACCCATTCACGAGCGCTTCCCCTGCTGCTTCCGCCGGATGGTGAATGAGGCGCCGCCGCAGTTTTTGCAATTAATCAAGCAGACTAAAACCTATAAGGTATTCAAACCTCGGACTGTGCTTTTGCCAATGACATCCGTCTCTCGGAAACACGGACCCGATTATAATTTTGCTGCAGTGCTCCTCACCCTATGCCGGCTCCTCTTTTATTAGCAAACAGGAGGCGGGAAGCGGGCATCCAGTTTAATGAATTGAGCGAGACGCAGAATCCTCGCATTAATGAAACAACAACATAACACTCTGTGATATTATTATGGGGTGCCCTTGTAACGTGAAAGGAATCACCGCTTGAGCAATATGTCGCCCCCGTGGTTATCAAACACGGCTTGTAAACAAAGAGCAAAGAGCGACCTGCGGGACACAACCTTGGGACGCCGAACGGCGCAGCTTGACCGGATGATGATAGCACTGGCTACGGCGCAGCTTGACCGGATGATGATAGCACTGGCTACGCTCGCGGATGAAATCGTTCCCACGGTGAAAGTTCGGATATTTCCAAACCAGAAACCATGGGTTGATAAATCCATCCGCTGCGCTCTGAATGCGCGCACTGCCGCTTACAACGACGGACTTGTATCTGGTAACATGGACAATTACAAAGCGGCGTCGTACAATCTGCGGAGGGCGGTGAGGGACGCCAAACGGACGTACAGAGACACCGTGGAGCTGCAGATGGAGCGGGGGGACACAAGACGCTTGTGGGAGGGGCTGCGAACAATAACAAACTACAAGAGCAGCTCCTCCCCAGCCACGAGTGTGGACGCCTCCCTGGCCAACCAACTGAACTCCTTTTATGCGCGGTTCGAGTCTGGCAGCAGCACCGCTAGCTCGCCGGCTAATTGGAGCTACACCACTGGGGACGAGCGCGCACACTCAGTGTCCGTGCACGAGGTCAGGAGGGCTTTGATGCGGGTGAACACCAGGAAAGCTGCGGGTCCAGACGGCATATCTGGACGAGTACTGAAGACCTGTGCTAACCAGCTAGCTCCGGTGTTCACCACAATATTCAACATCTCCCTGGCTGAATCAGTGGTCCCGTCCTGCTTCAAGAGGTCCACCGTCGTTCCTGTCCCGAAGATCGCCTCTCCAACCTGCCTGAATGACTACCGTCCGGTGGCCCTCACCTCGGTGGTCATGAAGTGTTTCGAGAGGCTGATTAAGGATTACATCTGCGCCTCCCTCCCCCGCACCTTGGACCCGTTGCAGTTCGCGTACCGGCAGAACAGATCCACGGATGACGCGGTCTCCCAGGTACTGCACACCACGCTCACGCACCTGGATGGCCAGAAGGGGGCCTATGTGAGAATGCTGTTCATTGATTATAGTTCAGCTTTCAACACCATAGTTCCCACCAGACTGGCTGTCAAGTTGTTGGAGCTAGGATTGAATGCTCCGCTGTGCACCTGGATCCTGGACTTCCTCACAGGCCGCCCCCAGGTGGTCAAGGTGGGGAAGTACATGTCAAGCTCCCTCACCCTGAACACAGGATCCCCCCAGGGCTTTTTAGGAGTCAGTTAGTCGGTCTATAGAAAGGAATTTTCTACTTTTATTTTATTTTATTTTTGTACTTTTTCCTAGGACTTATTGTGTGCTATCACCGGGTGTGTTGCATTACATTTCACTGCATATATGTATGGAAGTATGTATATGTATGTGACAAATAAAAATCTTGAATCTTGAATCTTGAATCTGTACGCTTGCATTTTCGCGGCGTAAGGCCGCGGCTCGGCGCGGCTCCGAGAAATGCTATTCAAACTCAAATTACATCTTTAGGGCCCTGGGGAACGTGGCATCGGAAAACTCTGCACATCCCCGGCGCTCACCTCGGGCGCGAGACCGTAATGAATTTTAATTGCTCCGCGCAGGCAATCGGCTCCGGACCGAGTGAGGGCCGAGCTGTTAAGGAGGTAATGGATAATTCCCGGTTCCATCGAAAGTGGAAAATGAGGAGTTGATCAATGCAATAAAGGAACCGAGGCCGTTAAGTAGCCGAGGTATCCTCCTGTCTGGTCCCAACTTGATGGACAATAAAAGGCAGCGCTGGACATAAGCACTGGCCCCGTGGCCTGAAAGTATATTTGCAACCGGGCCGGTCGGCAGATCCTTCACCTGGCGCAGTGTGCCGGTAGGATCCACAAGCCCAGGTTACAGAATTTTATAAATCGCATGAATTCTTAGTTCGTAATAAAAAATAAGCGGCACTGAACACACACACACAGCGTTCTGGAAACCCCGTGAGGCCCAGTTCAGATGTGTATGTACGGATCCGTCTTCCGTCGCCGCTCGTGATTTCTCACCCCTCAAAACGCAATTAAGCACAAAGATCACTTCCGTTTCCATGGACCTGGGCCCGCGCTCCAAATCGAAAGGAAAGAAGGAAAATCTGCGCCTTTAGCATCCGGTTGCGATGTGAATCGCCAAGCCTAATTTTGCCAGAGGAAATCTATGAAACATCCGTCACTTCTGATCTGGGGCCTCAACGTTGTCCAAAAATCACTAAACTGCCCATATAGAAAAGTGTATTTAAATCGAGTTTTAACACCCAAACTTTAGTTGAATCAGCACCAACATCTACCGTTTAAACTTTACACTTGAGTTTGAATCGTAAAGTTGGGTTAAGCCTTGTCTTCTAATTTTGGCTCCGGCTCAAGGTCTCAGGCGCTGTCAGAACAACCTCCTGTCGAGTAAAACCGCCTCCGCCCGGAACCTATTACGACCCGCCGGCGGGGGGAAAAAATAAAAAATAAATGGATAAAAAACAACATTCCAAAATGTCGGAACGCCGGAGGGGTTTGATGCCGACACGGCGTTCCCCGTCGCGGCGGACACGCATCACTGTGACTAAACAGAGGCGGGCGAGCGTCGCCGTCGAGTCGCGGTCGCGGTCGCTCCACGCGCCTGCCGTCGTACAAGTTATGGCCTCCCCGAGGAGTGTCAGGCGGAATCGAAAAGCTTGATCTAAAACACAATTAGCATTTTAATGGAATGCCATAAGAGTTTACAGAGGTTGTGATCCAGTCAATCAGCTCTACAAAGTGAAGGGAGTTGACGAAAGGTCATCCCTTCCATCTCTCGCTCTCGCTCTCTCTCTCTCTCTCTCTCTCTCTCTCTCTCTCTCACATTAAAGACACTTTCGCTTCAATCTCATGAGGAGCCTATTATGGATTTGATTTCTTTGGGGCGGCCAAACCAAATAATAATTTGTTCCTTTTAACGTACGAACGGTCCAATTACACCCGTTACACACTGGCTCTACAATTACAGGCAGAAGTCGTGTCAAGTTCACTTCCATATCCCGAAAAACCACTTTGCGGTCTCAAGGGGTCTCCACTGGCCACACAATCCACAGAGAAATCAACGCCGTACCCCGAGCCTTAACCTCCACCCAAACGCGGGGCCGCAAAGGGACCAAGGAATCCCCCTTCCAGTGATGAACTGAAGGGCTTCCTTGTAAATCGATATGACCTGAAATACCTCGTCAGTGTTTCCCTGGTCAAACCTTTTGAATCAAACATTGAAACAGAGTGTTAACACGCCAGCGTCACAATATCCCTTTGTCGTACTATGTTCGCAAGTACAGCTGGCGGCACGTCCGAACCACTGGACGTTTACAAGCCACTTAATGTGGCTTACGGCACTTCATTAGACCGCCATAAGACCGCGATGCTCAATACAAGCAGAGCTGAGGGTTAGAATCTGCCCGACGAAAAACACAGGACACTCCACGGGATGATCTCCGTCCCTCCAATAAGGTTATTACAGAAGCGCCCGTGATGGGAACGAGGGTGTACCATCAACACTTGTAGCCGAGACATGATCTCACCTTTCCCGGCGCCATTATTCTCCTAAGGCCGTTGTGTCCACTGAGAAATGAGGCTATGGCGAGAAGTGTCACCGTCTTTCCTTCGAGCCGAGGCCATTGAACCTCGCTCCGTGTTATATTGAAAGAAAAGTATCGGCGAAGCTGTCAGGAGATGCAATCTGGGGCAGGGTCATGTAAGGACAGCAGCGTCACCCCGCGTCGATGCTCCGTCAAAGTCAGAGCAAACAGCGGGTCCCGCTCAAGGATGATCGCTCGGCGGGCACGTGCTGCGTGTCCTACAGATTTCTCCCCATTGATCAAAACAGCGACCGTCGGCCGTTGAGTTATTGCACGCGAGATGAATGGTTGCGCAGCTGCAGTGACTGTGAGGAAATGTGGGTACGGTCGAGTGTCAACGGGCATTGGCCAAAAAAAAAACCCAAAAGGATTAGTGTCATCATTAAGATGCATACATACATACACGCACTAATCCTACTTCTTACAATCGAGAAAGGGCTGCTACGGACGGAGGAAGGTGACACGCGGTCAGAAGGAAGACGTTTCCAGGGATGCTGATTAAACGGCCACAACGTGAGATCAAACGAAGACCAGGTCCAGATGCTGGACGTCCAGCTGTCCACACCGACCGGCCTCCCCTCTACACCGGCCCGAGCGTTTTGTCTCATCTCACACACACACACACACACACACACACACACACACACACACACACACACACACACACACACACACACACACACACACACACACACACCGAACAGACCGCAGCCACAAGCCGCGTGGATCTGACAAATCAAAGGCTTCTGAAATAGAACGACTGCCTGTTCTGTTTTGAAGTGCTAATGATCCACAGAACAAAGGGCTTCGCTGTGATCCAGCACGGAAGCAATGCGGCGATGTCAAAGTGGCGCAAATTGGCTGTAACACACCCAGACATCTTTGGCCGGACCGGGTTGTTTCTCTCCAGGCAACAAGCATGTAATAGGCTCGACTGACTTTAGCCGGTACATCAATGGCAACGGCAGCACCATAGCACGTGACTGCACTTTGTGTTGGCTCTAGTTGGGCCTTTGGAAACAAAGAAAGCATGTTGCAGACCTGGAACACGCCGCCACTCACGACGGGTTTCGTCCTTGAAATATCTGTAATTTCATATTCAACTTCAATAGACAGAGCGGAACATATACTAAGTAAATGTAAAAGCAAGGGCAAAAGCAAATCAGGATAAGAATATAACATAACCTCTGGCCATCTGGGTGTACCCTCTTCTTCCCAACCACTGGAAAGTGGTGTCTTTTCTCTTAAGTTTGCTTTCTTCATTGATTTTTTTTGTTTGAGGTGGTGGGGAATTTTTTTTTTTTTCCCAGAGGATGCTGTTATCTTTATCAATGTTTATCCACAGAGACTGTTTGACAACTAGCGACTCTGCTTTATTAGAATTCACCTACGCCTGACATTCCCTTTTGCACCACGCCTGACCTTCCCTTCTTGCACCGTGCCTGACCTTCCCTTCTTGCACCGTGCCTGACCTTCCCTTCTTGCACCGTGCCTGATCTGTGCATTCTCACCTGTAACGGCGGACCCCGCCACCAACAATGGAAACAGCTTATAGCGGAGGAACATTGGATGGTTGTTTTTCATAAAGTGCCAGCCAAATAAAGTATCAAATGAGATTTTTCTTTTCAACATGGATTACGACACTTAAATATCCTTCTCCCAGTGTAAAAAGTGTCCAAAAGCAAGACACCCTCCCTTGGGCTAGAGGTCTGTAACACTGCTTGGCAGGGGAATGGACAGACAGAGGAAATTAAGATGGTGGCGGCGGTGGCGGCGGGGGTGGATTCCCTGCCAATTCTGTGATTGTCAGCCTGAGGTGACCGCGCAGAGAGCGGAGATGGTTCATGCGGTGATATTTGAACAAGGAATCTGAAGGGCCACGAACACGGCTGACGGAGCAATCTCATGCCATTCTGCCTCTGACAGGCGACGAGTGTCTCCCCCCCCACCCCCGGCCACGTCCACGTGCGACGCCCACTTGTCCAAATCAATCTTCTCCCCGCTCCGTCTCCGCTCGGCGCCACAGGACGGTCAGTCAATAACCACATCTACAGTACATTAATATTGCACCTATAGCAGGGAATAAACAAAAATGTAGCGGCAGCGTGACGAGTTCATCTTATTTCCGTGGGGCTTAGGCGCAGGAAGTCTGAAGGGGATTTACCAGATGAAATTAAAAGGAAAATCGTGTGACAGCTCCCACTGAAGCCCTCAGACTGGTCGGGAAAGACTCCTAAAAGGTTTGAGATGGACGAAAGATCCGTCGGCTCCCGAAAACAGGCCCGGCGGTTCTGTGCTTTATTTAGATGTATTAAGCAGCCTGACCTTAGAGATTGACTCCATTAGAAAAGGGACGACATTTTGAGCCAGGAGTGACGAGGTTATTCTTCTTCCTCAGGACTCCTTGTATTTCCCAGCCGGACGGGCGGACAGGATTCACACCCGGCAGCTGAAAGGTTCCCCTCCCTGACAGCGAGACAGCTGGACGCTAAAAGAGAGGCGGTGAGTGGAGCTCCAGACCCGTCGGGCCCTTGCTTCGACCCGGCGGCTGCTTTTTAACGGCGCCCAATTAGACTCGGAATGACGACGCGTTTACTGTCAGACGCACCGCGTCGATAAAAAAAATAAATAAATAAAAAGGGGGACGGTGATTTACGCCGTGCGACGTGTGCATCACAGACACAAGGTAATACGCCCAGGTAATACGGTGGGAACCCTATAAACACAGAGAGATTTTCTGTCTCAGTCAATATTATTGCCAATAAACATCTCCTTCATAACGGTGCCTCTTGCCGCATGTTGGAACAGATGGCGGTAAATTCAGGAAAACATGATGCAGGACTCATATCTCACCTTATTGGAGATATTTTTTTATACATTTCTGCTATACATACTACTGTACCGGCATATTTACTTGCACTTTCATTGTATACTATTTGTACTTTACGCGCTGCTCCCTATTTACTTGTATGTGTACATACTGTATATTGTATTTTATTGCATCGATTTTTTTTTTTACTTTTTCTGTTAACTTCCTCACCGAAATTTCTCCTTGGGAAGAAAGTACTTGTAAAGTACTCTAAACAATGCGTCAGGTGAACATACACCTTCGGTGAAAATCGTATCGTTTCTATTATTGTTTTAATGAATGTGTACGGTGTACGAATGGAACATTTTGAGTATGCCAGCCTGCCATGTGTAGTCGTGTGTACAGGTTTCTCTCCTCAGCCGAGGACAGCGTCCCAGGCTCACAAACTCGAGCTGCCAATGCTGATAAACCCACAGGCAGGCTCCAAAACAGAGCGCGTACATATATATATCTTTTTTTTTTATTACTAAAATATGAAAAAAATAAGAAGCGGTTCAACTCTTCACTTTGAGCCCTCGGCAGAGCCATTCCTGCTCGGCTCCTGGATGAAAAAAAATAAAAAATAAAAAATAAAAAAGGTCTCCAACAGGCACCATGTCGGCCGGGAGATCCCCGCAGGACCCGTTCAATCTCCCATCACCCTTGATCACCCCTGATACCTCGATGAATATCTCCACAGCCCTTTCCGGCAGTTTCCGTGGGGTTATTATTTTATTCTTTTTTAGCTGTCTCTCTCCACTTTCTCATTCGGTGGAAATCCAGCCCGATCCGGGCGTCGTGGGGAATCGCTGTCAATAAAGCCGACATGTGTTCAGCGAAGGGAGGCGAGGCCGGGTAGCCCGGCCCGGCCCGGCCCAGATGGACGTCTCAAACACTCTGAAGACGCTCCACGGTGGAATTGGCGCCAGAGCCGGACGGGACCAGGTAATCACTGAGCACTTCCAACTGTGCATTACACCCACGATGGAGTGAATTCTGAGGGATGTGGAGACAGACTTGGGAACGGTACGTGTGCAATAAGATAAGTAAACCCCAACTAACATAACCCCCCTAACAGGGTGGCCAGAACCCTGGTGTGTAGAGGAGGGTTAAATCAGTTATTATTTTGCGATAATAACCGGTTGGCTGCACATTATCCTGCGTATTACTATTTAGTATTTATTTTGAGACGGAATATCGACTTTCAATGATTTTACAACTAGTAGGTCTAGTTGAAGAGCTTCTGATAAAAAGAATAGTCCACAACAACCAAGCGAACACTGCGACAATTACTGGTTATTTTTAGTGTTAAATTGGACATTTCCACATTTATCTTTCATTGCAGTTAATATATAATTATAACTGCAAAGAAAAACACTTTGAAGCTGAGGCCAGCTCCTTCCCTTCAGTTAAACGGGATGTTCAATGTTCTGGGGAGCGGGCGAGGAGAGGAACGGACCAATTATTTCCTTGACGGGAGCCGTAGATTGCCGGTCTCGGAGCAGCCATTTATTCCCCATCCCTCTCACCCGGCTTCATTGTTATTAAAGTGAATCTGCATTAGCCCGCGCAGGAAGTCCACTGCAGGAGGCCATACAGGCAAAATGCTTTCATGACATTTTTTTGGAGGAATGAATAGCTTAAACGTAGGCTTATTCGATACGTCGCAGCGTGAGACGAGACATTATAGAAATTCTGCTTCCGAGCAGAGAAAACTATTAAAAGCGATTCGCCCAGCGGTTTGATGGATGCAGGGCGGTGGGTGGGGACCGGATCAAACGTTTTTATTTTTGTTTGTGACACACTACTCCACGATAGCATCCTCCTGCACACTTTGTGCTGAATTACACCAGTAGGCGGTGCTGAGCCAAATTTACTTTAAATCTGTAATGCAGATTTAATCACATTTGTAGAGAAACATTAATATTAGGACGAGGGTGTGTTTAATGAGAGAACTATCATATATTTCAGTTTACAGCCCACGTTTAAGTGCCCTGTACCACTGAAAATCAATACCCGACTCTACGTTTCTATTTTTATTTATTTTTTGACTCAACGATTCTAAACCTTGTGTCCGCATTTTGGAGAGAAGGTCGAGGTCGGCGAACCAAACAATTTTTCTGTCAATTCTTTTTCCCCTGAAAAAGTATTTTATACATCTGTTGCGGAAACGGATGGATGTGCGTTGCCCCTCGTGACAATTCAGAAGGGCGAGCAGACCCGGCTCCGCTTCTCCACTTCAGAGGCAAACAGACGGGAAAGCGAGGAGGCGGCGGGCCAAAGGAAAACACCGGAGAAATACAAAGCCGGACCTGTGTTCGAGAACCGATGAGCAGGGGCTTGTAACGGGAGGCAGCCAGCATCAGAGGGCGGGCGACGTTCCCTTTCATCCCAGCCCCCGTCACACCCACGGGGAACATTAAGGGACAGTCGACCGAGATTAACACAAATACCAGACGACGCGGCAAGGCGATAACAGCAGACATATTCAACTCCTTTGTTTCCCCGCTCACCACACCTGAACACCCGCTGGGGCAGACCGGCGGGTAACCCGTCCAATTGCCCCGGGTCGCTGGCTCTACCACGTCCTGCGACAAGGACATCTGCGTTCTGCGGCTCTGTGGTCCCCTAAGAGCCAGATTGGACTGAACTAATGTCCAAATCAATGCGTTATCACCGTAATGTTTTCCCCTGAGTGATTTCGTGTGGAACGATACTCTTCCCAACTTTGGGGTTAAACTGGTGAAACAGTTTTTCATTTGTTGGGCTTGGGCTTGGAATGCCGCCCCCTAGCGTCCACAGACGGCACCTGACTAACAAGTTGATTTTGTGTGTTTATTCCACCAAACCCTTGGTTTTATCGTATATCACCCGTATTCTTTTTTGAGGAGCGCTCTGAATGTTACGCACGCATATTATCTCCACTCCAGCAAGAGTAATCCGATCGCTTTTAAACTCCTACGCAGTCGGCCAAATTGAGGCAATACGAAACACTGCGAGCGCCTGGGAACGCGATATTGACCTTCTTTGGCTGAGTTCATCTATTTCCATGTGTGGCTTTCATTTTGTTCATTTCAAAATTTATTTGACCAACACGATTTTGCATACCTGCGTTGAACGGTTTGAAGGAAAGGACTGCAGTAATCCAGCGGGCAGGAACGTTTGAAATGACCGACGTCAAAAGGAAAACGCCTTTCCCTCCACGACGGACCAATGGGAAACCCCTTCGCCAACTCCCTCGGACCAATATCCCAGTGGAGCCGCATGCACACAGGCCCTCCCGCCGCAAGACAGCAAGAAGGTCCTGGGTTCGATTCCCGCGTGGGGCGCTGTTGGCACCGTGCTCCGGCGGGTTATCTCCCAAATAGGAGCCCTTCTGTGGAGTTTGCATGTTCTCCCCGTGCTCACATGGGGTTTCCTCCACCTAACGTCAGTAAGGACCCCCACCAAAAACATGCACCTATCATCGTCTGACCAGCGATGGACACTCGTCACCAGGTCCCCGGGCGCGTCCACGTATGCTGCCCACTGCTCCTGGCTGCCCCCCCGGAGGAAGGACAAGCCAGGATGGGTTAAACGCAGAGGCCTCATTTCACCGGCCACCATCCAAAGCGTGTGTGTGTGTGTGTGTGTTCGTGCATGTGTTGTGTTGTAGTGTGGTGTGCTGTGTGACGATTAAAGATTGTTGTTCTTCTTCTCCTCTTCATGGATGTTGATGTGGGGTTGGGCACTGTGAATTTTTTCTTTTATCATTCGGTTTAGAGTGAATTAGCTGCGTTCTTCTTACGCATTTCAAAGCAATCCCTCCAATTCAATCTATAGTTGTATTCCCTCTTCAACAGAATATCCCTTATTAATTATCCCCCGTGTGCGTTTTACTTGCTCTAAAGTGGACCTTCTATGCTTTTCTATCAGTATGGTACAAAATAGGCCCAAAACATTTTTTTTTGCTGAAAGCACCACTCAGATTATGCATTCGCACCCTTCTTAGATGCCTCCAATCCACCCCGTCTGAAAACTCGTTTTAAGTGGGAGGAGCAACCCTCCCGAGTTCTGTGAGCCAATGGCGTTTGAGTACGGCTTCTGGGTTTTTCACTGTATTTACTCCGTAACTTTCCCTGATCTCACCTCGTCAGTCCACCAACATCTGTTTCTGAACAAATTTGAGGCAAGAAATAAGCCATCCAGTGTCTCAGTCTTCACTCATATTAGATCAACAAGGCCTCAATTAAAAAATTGTTCTGACTTTCACCGCGTTGTCGGGAGCAGCGGGGAATACGACGGCGGGGGCTTGGAGCCTTATTGTCACGTTCGATTACGGAAACGTCGTAAAAAAATAAAAAGAATAAAACAAAGACATCTACGGTTTCGCTTGGAGAAACGCCGAGCCGCAGCTGACAGCGACATAGCGTGGACACACACAAACACACACACCGCGGTGTCTGGAGCAGCATGAAGCTTAGAGCACCGCGGGATATGCCGGGGCTTCGGGCTTTTTTGTTTCATTCAATCACGGAAACGTCGGGAAATAAAATACATCTACGGTTTATGTTCGGAGAACCTCTGAGCGGATCGCGCGCCACAGCCTACAGCACAGTCAACCTAACGTGAAGGGAGAGAGCCTAACACGCACGCACGCTATTTTTTTAAATACTTGCATTTCCCTCGTCTGCAGTTTTGTCACCGAAAGTTGGTATTAATTCCTCTTACATTTAAAAGATTTGCGCTGGTCTCTGCAGCATAAAGCTCTGCAGATCTATTTAGAATAACAGCCCTGGTGACGTGTCACAGGGCAGCAAAGCTGAACGGCTCGTTTTAAGATGCATTTTCTGAAACAGAAAAATAACGGAGTTGTCTTATTTCAGTTAGTGTGTGAGTAGGCCCATCAAGTGAGAAACCCAAATGTCTGTGCATAACCACTGAAAAAGTGAGTTTTGCATTATAGGTCCCGTTGAATTCTTATTATCACTTCAAACTTTTACCAATTATAGACACTCCTTTGTTATAAATAAACATTCATTGTTTGATTGGGTAATAGTCGTGCATTTCTCTTGATATCCCGTGTGAGAGGATTTCTGACCGGAGAGAACGTGACCCTGAGATACGGACCTATATCGCCGCCCACGGCGCAATAAACTTACTTTTAACTTTCCAATTTTTAATCACAAAATCGTTGTCGCCCGAGGAAACTAAAAATATTAATCAAAGGCCTTTGAGCTACCTTCAGCTGAACCCCGATGGTTTACAGCAAACACGGGCAGCGCTCAGGAATTGGTTTGAATTGAGATACGAGATGGATGCCCTCTTCTGCCGCGGTGAACATCAATGCCAGTTGATATGAGATACAGAGTGAAACACCGGCGACAAACACACAAACTATCTTTCTCCGGCTGGACGCATTCATCAGCCGTTGTGCTTGATCAAGTGTGAAAACGAATTCCACCCCCGCGTATCAGCTCAGTAAAAAAAAAAAAAAAAAAAAAGACAGCCCCACAAATCCTACACCGGAGGCAGTTAACATTCATTTTGTTGGTTTTGTTTTCAAGCCAGGCCTCTATTCTGGGTGTTGTCTTTCCACCAAAAACCGTGAATAAACCCACATGAATGTCTCTGCGCCAAAGTTCGGGGCCCGTATCGTCCGGTCTCTTAAGAAAATTAAAAAAAAAAAAATTTTAGTGCGCACTAATCCAGAACTCTCCTTTTCAATTAGCAGGAAGGTCAGGATTGTCGTAGGGAAGCAAATGAAATGCAGGCGTGGGGTTTTAATGAGGTTCCTCACACTCCGGTGTCAGACTTTATGCCCTGATTAAAGTCTGATTAAATGTTCTTTAGGTTAAAAAAAAAAAAAAGAAAGAAAAAGAAAGTTGTTTGTAAGGGTCTGGAGGTTTGAATGTCAGGTCATGATGAAAAGACTCGCGAGTCGGGACCACAGAGAGCGGTATGTGCACGCAGTGCTTCCCATTAAGTCTGAATGGAAAGTTACGTCTCAAGCAGCTGGAAGAGGAAGGCATTTCTCCTCTTTTTCGTTTTTTGTTTTTTTTCCCCGACCGCCAGGTTAACAGGTCACATTCCCAGACTTAAAAAGTCACTTATCGGGCTCTAAGTTGCGTTCAGCAGTAGGCGTCAGGGCTTTATAACGTCAGAAATGGTGACTGATGCAGATGTGCTCTTAATATAAATAAAAGCAGGATAAAACGTTTAAGTTGAAATTAAGTTCCCAAACTGTGTGTCAACTGGTGAACCCGATATGGGCAGGTATTTATGAGTACATTCCTTATGTATATTGTAACAGCCAAAATAATAATATTCAATAATACTGTACTAGTAAATGTCCTGGTATAGTAAGTAAATATTTGTAAAGCATTATTGCATACATTTCTATCTATAGTACGGTGAGATAAGAATCCAAGCACAACCTGATGAATTTCGAATTCAAGACTACTGACTCTAATATTTGTAATTTTGAATTTAAGACTTGAAAAGGACCTGCAGACACACTAATTCACTTCTGTGTATACACACTTGTTTCTGCGTGTTCTGTGTTTAGTCTTACACTTAACCACAAATTGGAATATTTAAAGCAGTCATTTTATGAACATGGAATCTCAACGAGTAAATCCAGTGGACCAATTAAAACGAAGGAAAACTACAGACACACCAAGCCGTTGTCTCGGATGGGGTGTTAATAGGGACGTAGGGGGGACTCGCCTCTTCTCAGAAGCGCACTTAGAACGCTTCCACAAATCAATAAGCGGGGCTCAGCGGCTCCTGGCCTGCAACCAGAGCTCATCTGGAGCAAGGAGCCCCCCCAACCGGCTGCTATGGAAGCAATTTGTTGACCATTTCCGCAGGTATTGATACACGGTTCCTTAAATAGGAACCAACTTAATTACCGAGCAATGTGTCGTGCGTAATAGACCGTCCGGAGTCTGAGGCCACAGTCATAACTCAGAGTCTATTGTATAACAGCAGGTCCATTAGGGATGGTGGGGAAAAGGTATAATATCAGCTGGCAAATTAGACTTGGGGGCAGAGTGGGCTGGTGATATTTAGGTGGCCAATGTGTGTCCTGGGAGGTCATTAGTTTAGACGGAGCGTTTAATAAAACTGGCAGGGAGGCCCGTCATGTCTCCCCTACTCAACACTGCTGGCACAGGCAGTAACCTTGTCATACAAACCCGCAAGGAGAGCAGTAGCAACGGGGAAAAACAAACAACAAAAAAAAAAAAAAAAAAAAAAAAACACGTACAAAATAAATAAGGAAAATTAAATCTGCTTTTAGCGTGAGGTGACTGATGAATTTATGGAAATTAACATTTTATGTAAATCAAGAGTCTGCTGCCTGGCCCTGTGTTGTATCACTGTATACTGCATTCAAATGAGCTAGCCTTAGAAAACTGGGTACACACACCTTTTACGAAAAATTGATTTCACAGCTGAAACATTGCAACCAATGGGGGGAAAAAACCAAATTGTTATTTTGAGTTTCCTAGTTATGTACAAAATAACAATGACAAACCAATGTGTTTCAATAGGGGGGGGGGGGAAATTAAATAAAATAAAAGTTTAGAGTTACAAAACCATAACTTTCTAAATTGAGCACTTCCAAATGAGCATGGACTGTTGTTGTAATCTTTATTTCATGGAAACAATAAGAAAACCTTGTTACAAACAGAGCTCCCTTCATGTGACCTGGAGTGGTTGCCTTTATGGACCACACCGCCATCTGCTGGTGGACAGGAGAACTGCGGCGACACAAGTTTGAAACGCGCTGCGGTTCAACAAGACAGCTTGGCTCGTCTCAAGCGTTCTCGTCACTTCGCTACAAATGGAAAAATTGATTGAAAAGTCAATTTTCCAGAAGACTGAGGATGTATGAATAAAGTGATTTAGAGGATTTAATTTGGCAGACAAAGGGCCTCCTGTTGTTGTCGGTCTCGTCAGCTGCTACGGTCATCCATCGTTGTCGAGGAAAGTCCCTTTGAACGTATCAATTCAACAGATTTCGGGTCTGGAAGAATTTACTCTGTAGAGCTATTGTGAATGTGATCACATCAGTATAACACTAGTCCAGATGTACTGTTATCACTACAAAAATCACACATGAGTCCAAAAAATAAAAATCATAGGCACCGAAGAGGCTGTTTTCTTTCTTCATTCAAATCATTCTGTTTTTACTGGGACGTGTGGTCCTCTCACCTCAAAACGCTCCACAGGAATATTTGTTGGCAAGTGTAAGTGACAACTTCACTCTAAGGCAAAATGTGCAATCCCGCCCCCCCCTCATAATACTAATTAACAGTTTGACAAAGGTAGATCATGTTATTATTAGAAATAGTTGAATTAGAGTAGTGTGTTATTATTAATCACATGCAGGCAGATTTTAATCAAATCTTTGTCCACAAAGAAATTTAAATACACAGGTTATTGATGAGAGAAAATAAACAATGATGATAAATAAAAACAAAAAAGAATAAAACAAAATTAAAGTTGTTTTTATTTATTTATATGAATGCAAAGTGTCATTAATAATAACGTACTACTCAGTCACAATCGCCGTCGCAATTGTTTAAGAGTGGTGAATGCACGCAATTCTCAAGTGTTATAGTAAAAGTCCAAGTTCCCGTGTCGGCCGCCGGGGGCTTCCCATTGGACCGACACTACCTTGATATCGTGGAGCTGGACTGTGATTGGCTAGAGGAGGTGGTGGCAGCACTGAGCTGTGAGAAGCCGCTGTGGCTGGACTCCAGGCTGCTCATGGATCCCCTGGAAAAAAAAAACCACACAAAACATTAGAAAGGAACGTAGCTGCTGCTGCCGTGTGGAAGTTTGTTCCGACACAGAAAGGAGGAGTGAATTATCAGCTCCTGTCAAAGTGCCAAACTGGTGACAAGCGGCTGTATACCCCGTAAAAACACATTACGTGCATTACACATTTTGTAATAACTTGCCAAAATGTAATCAATGACTGAATAACTTATGTAATGCGGTAGTAATTACATATTGTGGGGGTTACAACCTTTTATAATGACTACGCAACAATTCAACGCATTACGCAATACCTAAAATTGCTGGCTCCATTTACATCAACTGGCATTTTAGTACTTGATGTTTCTAATCACACCTCGTAACTCGCACAATAGATAATTATCAATGCCTTATGTAATAGATTATCTACACCTTAATTCATCTTTTGTATTGGTGTTACGTGTTGTAAGATGTCCATGTTGTGTCAGTAGAAAGGCTGTGATGCTACCCTCCAAAACCAGTTTACCATTTCCTCATCTTACTATGACAATCTGACACAAGTTCTCAGAGTTTATGTTCCAGAAAAAAACAAAAAAAACAAAACCCTCTAGCGCGTATGTAAATCCGCCTTACAGCTTACCCTGAATACCTTTTAATCTCTGTAAATAAAGGATTCTTACAAAACATTAATTGACAAATTAAGTTGACATCAGTAACAACACATGTAACAGCGGGGGGCAACGCTAAATCACAGTTAACCAAAGCACAGTGCAATAAGTAGGAAGTGGGCGGCGGCCCCTGACCTGAAGTCCTGGGAGCCCAGCACCTCCGTGTAGTAGATGACCTTGCACTTGTGGGAGGAGACCTGCAGCGAGGCCAGCACGTCGTCCACGCGGGGCAGGCTGGAGGCCGAGCAGGCGGGGAGGCTGTGGAAGCGCCACTGCAGGATGTAGAAGCCAGGCCAGCGGGTCACATGGGATCCCTGGAGACGAGAGCAAGAGACTCGAGGTTACTGGGAGGAGGAGGATGGAGTGGGCGAACTGGATTCCTAGAATAAGGTAACACATTATAATAATTGCTGTTAATGACTCTTGTGCCGAAAGGACTAAAGACCAATTTTATTTAATTGTCAAGATTGTTTGGCTCAAGGAGCTGTTGAAATACAACACCAAAACCCATCGAACACTGCTTCAACGCTTACGAATGACTTTGTGGACACACGAGTTCCGTGACGCCGTTAACTGAAAAGAAGAAAACTCATCCACAGCATATATTGCATCTTCCCCGTTCTCTGACCTGGACACTTTCTCCTTCCTTGCAGGTGAGCGCCGTCTCCACCCAGCTGTAGTCCTGGCCCAGCACCCAGCCCCTGTCGATCAGCTGGACGTTGACGGCCCCCGGGGACGTGATGGCGTGGGCTCCGAGGGAGTCCTTCTTCAGCGGCTGCGGGGCCCTCTTGGAGTGGTAGATGTTGAACACCACGTCGCCTTTACACACGTCAAAGTCCCAGGTGATGACGGAGGCAGCCTCCGCGATCTCGATCAGCAGCTGGAGGACGACGGGCGCAGCAGCCATTTATTGTGCCGTCTCCACTTTGTGTCTGAGCTACAGTGCCGTGTTATCCCAGCAGGTGGCACTTTAGTCCACTTTATTTACACGGTTTGTAAAGTTTTTGGTTTTTTTAACCTGAGCACTGCACACACATTCATTTTTAAAGACTGGAAGTATTGTCGTGTTATACATTAAAACTAACTAACCATTATACAAACTAAAATATTGTGGAAAGAGACAATCTAAAGCTTCGTTATGGCTCCAATTGAAACTGTGGCCATTGTACATTACATATTTAGACATCTAAACTGGGCTAACACTGGAAAATGTATCAGACACTGGAAAGTCCCGACCTGCTGTAATGTTGGCATTGGTTACACCTCTCCCCTCATTCATGGACGCTTATGTGAAAGGGCGGAGGTGGTCATACCTCGTATGGCGCTCCCTTGAAGACACTGGCGCTCTTGTAAATGGAGTCGGCCCACAGTCGGTTCTCCTCGCACTCCAGCTCCTCTGCCGTCCTGTACAGAGACTTGGGGACCATTCCGCCCTCAGGGACCTCGCACTGAGAAAACACGTAGAGAGACCGGCGTTCAAGACACATTTAACGGTCAATGTTATGTTAATGTTATGAGCACCCATGATAAAACAGAAAACATTACGTATGAATATTTAGTTTGATCTTTTAACTTCTATCCTTACTTGAAGGCAAGGGGTTATTGCATTGGGCCTTAATTATAAACGGAGCATGCAGTTTGGGTTTTTTTTTTTCCTCTGTTTCAAAAGCCCTATGCTCAAATTTAGTTGGGAAATTATTTTGGTTGAGTTTCAGAAATTTCAAGCCGTGGCTTACCATGCACTCCCCTCCCAGGAAGTCGGGAATGACCTCCCTGTCGATGTAGTCTACCAAGCCTCCCGGGCCCTGGTAGTCATTACCTGCATAGATCAGGAACTTCTTACGAGTGTTCTCATCAATGAACGGACTGACCTGGAAACAAACAAAGACGATGACAGGGGGAAGATCTCACACCTGTGTGCAGCCAAATCCAAGATGAAGTATTGAAAAATCTCAGACAACAGGCCTAAAATAAAAGATTGTCTGCCCCCAAAATTTTAAGTGCTCGACGAACAAAATTATTTCAATTTATAAGAGCTAAATAATAATGACTACAACTGCATATAATACAATATTAGCAAAGCTAACTTAAATGTTTGTAATGCATGCCTCATATTATATATAAATTATTATTATTTTTTAAAACAAGAAAAACAGCAAACTACAACCATTCAAACTTGGCCACAATGGTGAGATTGGACCTCTTTGAAAAGATGGTGCCGCCTGTTTAACATATGAAGAGAGAGACTGACGGAGCTGCCGTCCTCACCAGCGTCCACAGCACGGGGAACACTCTGGGCGCTCTCACGATGAGCAGGCGCCCCAGGGTTTCTGGGTAGTTTGGCTCCACCACCTCGATGATCCTCAGCAGAGCTTTCACCCCCGGCCTCCACAGGTGACGCATGTTCAGCCCCTCCAGGTCCACCAAACAAGTCCAGCAGCTGGAGATTTTAGGACAATTCAAGCATTTTAACAAGGTCCTGAACTTGGGCATTATTCTGAGCTCGAATTTTCTCTGGGTTCGAGGCGGCTTAGGTGGTATTAACTGGAAATAGTGAAACAATGGAAGGCATTGTAGGCATTACATTGTGTTGTATTAAGCTAAGCACAGCAGATTTTTCACAGGGGAGAACACAAGCTATTTAAACCAACTAATGTAATTTGATAAGACGGCTGGATGAATGGAGACTGGAATTCTAACCACACCAACAATTCCTCCAGGTTTTAGTGTTACCTGATGGGTCGGCCAAACATGCTGGTGTTTTCCTCACAGCGCCTCAGGCCTTCCTCATTAATGGACAGAACCTGGATGACAGTTAAGAGATTTAAAAAAAAAAAGCTGTGAGAAGGAAAGATTGTATGTGAGTCCAAGGCCCAGTAACAGATTAAACAAGTCTTCACAATAGAGGGCTCATGTATATAGACTAGAGCTAAGAAAGACATTAAGATGCAACGTCTGCATATGTAGATTGGATGAGCACGTGTAGATTGCACTGGATAGGCTTCAACCATGTGACATTTACACATTAATTTGAATAAGTAAGAACTGAATCCAATTGTCATTGTCTCAAAATGCAAAATAGTATTTAGTTTACTTGATCCATCTGGGCATCAGGGCCACCAGTGGAACGCTGAAACTTTTCCACCATTAAAAATGTAATATATAAATTAAAAAAAATTGACTTTTATACTTATCCGCACAGCTACTCCATTAGATAAGATCTCCGATGCAGTCATGTTGCAAAGACACAGCTGAAACTATGCATATCATAATATTTATAAATTATATTAATTTCTAATTCAGCGGTCTGACAATATGACAATAACAACTATTCACGCCAATAAATACATTTTTGCAGAATGTCTTAAGAGCTTACTTATATCAACTTACTTTATTTTCATGGAGATCAATAAAATAATTATTGATAACGCAGTCAAGCTCACCTGTCTCAGCAGTGCCTCCTCTCCCAGGGCTCGGACCAAGCCTTTCGTGTCCATTTGACCAAGTCGCAAGATGTACAGAGGACGGCCATCTGAACACGCACACATACAAACACCCAATTAGATGACAATATCACGTGACACCGCAAAACCAATGGCTCGAGTGAGTCAGACCCCATTATCAACGGCGGCTTTTACCAGCTCACTTATTTAAATATTTACACTTCATCGATGGATTTGCAAACCCAAGATGAAAGCTCCGAGCCCATTAGCACCATTTATTTCCCCTCTCCGAAAGAGAAACTGCTAATGGCTTTCAACAGATCAGGGTCGTGGTTGAGGTGGAAGGAAATATTTAGCGAGCACTTCTCTCCGGCCTTGGCAATGGCACTGTATCATAACGGCTTCTTGTTGTAATGATTGATTATAGTCTTTGTACCCCCCCCCCCCATTATAAAATGTCGCTGCTACGATGTGAATAAAGTGATGAGACGCCTCTCCATGCTGTACACGATGGGTGGTTTCGCCAACAACGTCCCAAATTTATGTGAACGCATACATAACTATGCGAGGCTGTGAGAATGAGGCTCAGGGGAGCGGTGTACTCTGTTGACGTTCCAATCTGACAAGTAAGGTACTCTACCAGCATCAAGCAGGGAAATAAATCATCCATCCAAAATAAATAAAAATCACATCAGCTAATGATGTTGATCACTTTACACCGATAATCAGGTCTGAACTGTTAAAAGTCTCAAACTTCTTTGATGCAAATGTTTTGTTGGGTTCTCAGGGAAGTTAACCTGTTTGCTTCTACCTTTTTTTTTTTTTTTTAACTCTACCCGAGTTTGTGCCGTACTAATGCCATGGCGTCGTGAAACTGCAACCCGAGTCGAGGTCAAGATTTAACGACACGATAGAGCAGAACAAGACAAATCCATCTTTAGATGATTAAAGATGGATTAATAAGGCCTAAACTTATAACCAATAAGAGAAACAAAAAAAATAATGATAACAAATTATTGGCACCGAGCACATGCAGGTACTAAATATACTGCACAGCTCGCCCAAGAAAGACAAAACTATCTTACAGTAATTAATTGGGTTATAGAGCAGGTAGCTGGAGCATACGCAGAAAGTTTATTTACAAAAAATAGTCTTTTCCTCCAATGGCAGAGACCCAAAGTGGAGTTCAGGGGCTCAGCGGCTCTGAACACAAACCAACATGCTTACAGTGTAATGAATGGGGAATGCTTAGGTGTAGTGAGAAGAGCACCTCTGTCGTGGTGGTGCCAGCCTCCGGTGCAGTAGTCCTCCAGCAGCTTGGGGCGTTCCCAGGAGTCCAGCAGGAAGTCCACCTGGTGCTGCTTCCTCCAGGTGAGGGACTGGCACAGGATCTCCCGGGCCTTGTCCAGGTTGAAGTCCCGGGCTCGAAGGAAGCGCAGCACATGCTGGTCTTTAGGAATCTGTAATAGCAAGAGAATTAACGTCACTCCAGAATGCGGGGGCGTCCTCTGAAATGCAGAACAGGTTTTTAAAAGATTGTAAAGACAGCACTACTAATACAACGGGCAGGGGTGCAAACTGCACCCCGATCGCTCCCCTCGGGACCCAAAACATATGTGCGGACATTGACGAGCGCAGCCGCTGTTCGGCTCTCGGCCAAAAAGGTTAGAAGGTGAGAGGCATGGGAGAGGGATACAGAGGATTTTAAGCAGCATGCTCCAGTTTTGGAGCACTGGAGGGCGGATATGTCAATCGGCAGCTCGGGCATTGGCACCGAAATCTGCGTTGCTATTCGGTCCAGCAGATACCGATCGCATCGGAACCAGTGCGGTTCCCGACCTTACCTTAACCTAACACCCTGCGCATGATTCAGTGCATGGAGAGGAGGGGCTATGGGTCTGTTGTGCGTGCGTGCGTGCGTGCGTGTGAGAGAGAGAGAGAGAGAGAGAGAAGGAGGGGCTAAACTTATCAATGCACTGCAATGAAATAAGACTTTACCCATTTTAAATAGTAAAAGAAAATAATAATAGAAAACAAATATGTGGCGGTCAATGTTGATATTGTGGCGGGCGGCCACAAATAAATCAATCTACGGGAAAGACTGCATTAATCTAAATAGAACTAGAGATGATTGGTGCCTGTGTGGAAGAACAATGTGTTTTCACTGTAAGGAAACAGTGTATTTGCTTGTGCAGGTTATCTGACCTTGCCCTTGTGGGTTTCCTGAAGCCACTGGCGGAGACGAATGAGACAGCTCTCCTGCAGGGGCGTTAGGTCTCCAAGGTAACGTCTGATGTAATCAGCATCCAACTTGTCTGCAAGCCAAGCGTTCAGAAAGTTAGCATGTACTTTACAGAGTTGTCCCCCCCAGAGTTCGCGCTTTCTTTTCAGAGTACATTTTTCATTAGAGGAAGGAAAAGTACAGCAACTGGAACAAAATTGGAAAAAAAAATTGAAAATGTTAAAAAGCAGCCCCCTTAATTTTAGCGTGTAGCTAATTCGGATAGAAGTGTTAAGGCCTGATCAAATCAAAATTAAGACTATTTAATGACTTAATGCTTGATATTTGTAAAACTGTTTTTTTGTTGTTTTTTAAAGGACCTGCAGACTAATATATGATGATATACTGTACATGAACTGGTTGAGAGCTCTAGTTAGACAACTTTCACTTGGACATTACCAAGTTGTGTTTTGGCACATGCTGGCATACTGAGGCGAATTTATGGCTCAACTAGCAGACTGACCGTCAGGCGAGCCAGTCGGTAGCTCGTTGGGGCTAGCGGGTTCTTTTTTGGACTGAGTCTCTCTGGAACCGGGCGCAGGGATGGCCCTGGCAGTGGAGAGCGGGTGCTGTCTGAGTTTTGCAGTGGATGTTTGGGGAGCCAGAGCAGCGGTCCAGCGAGGTATATAAGGTACTCCTTCTTCCTCCAGCTCTTTGAGGTAGTATTCAATGATCTCTTTACCCTGCAAGCAGAGGAGAAGGGAAAGTAATGCAATTGAGCGGGTTGTGTATCCGCCAGTGTCACAAGCTCGCGCTTACAAAAACACGTGAAAAGAGATAAGCAGCAGTCAGCAGATTCTTCGGTCACACACAGGCCTAAAAAACACAATGATGTGACAGTGATCCTACTTCCTATAAACGTCCATGTAAGAGATACAATCAAAAGCTAAATTTATTTTTCACAAATGTAAAAGCAAACATAATAGTTGAACATTAATCATTTTGACCTGCTCCTTTTATCCCCCTATTTTTTAATTTATTTTTTTATTTTTTTAATCATTGGAATTTAAAATAATCAAAAACAGAGCAAGTTCGGCTCAACGCCACACACCTTTTTAATACTGCTGGCATACTGTTTCATTGCTAGCTTCTCTGCTGTGCTCTCAAAGCCAAAAAACGACTTGATATCCAGACTGGCCGTTTGCTCAAAACACGTCCACTCTTCGTTCTCTGGATGAACCTGTGGAAGAGGACGACAACACGAGGACAAGATAGAGGGTCAACTTCATATACAAAACTAAAACCAAAAAAAAAAAAAAAAAAAAAAAAAAAAAAAAAGCATAGATATGCAGGAACTAAGCGCAAAAACCCCCCAAACAAATCCAACGTACTCGATGACACCTAGGAGAGTGAAAGCTCAACCTGCACCCACAGAAGATTCTGAGAACAGACCATAAACCTGTCGGTCAAACTACTTTGTGCGTGTGTGTACCGTGTAGTTGCAGAGCTCCCGGACGATGACTCTGCTGGAGAAGGTCTCGTTGTGGACCTCGATGCGCAGCGTCCTCTCTCTGCGGTTCAGCGTGTTCTTCTGGATGAAGTAGAGGTAATCCACGCCGGCGATCTATACGAACGCACAGCACCATTTAATCCTCAATCCTCGGCGTTTGAGACCCTGCCAAGAGCAGCTGTGATGTGTTTAAACACAGCAAGTATAATTACAATATTGATTATAAAATAAAAGAACAGATAGGGTGATGGTAATGGGCAGAAACTCGAGTTGCATTTCAGTTCTTTTAACCACTTGAATGAGAGAAAAAGAGGCAACCAAGTGGATCAGGCAACTTGCAGAATACACAAAATCATACATTTCAGGATACAGTGATCACCTTTTCACCGTGATACAAAAGTTTCAGTATTGACCGTACACCAATCCGATCCGTGACTTAAAAGTGAATGGTCAGTTGAAGGTCATGATTAACATACAGTATACTAGGAGATGTAACATGACATAACATGACATAAAATGCTTGATGCAGGCTTGTTGAGAACACAGGATTTGTACCCTTTTGAGCAGCCGTGGAGCTTCCACATCGACCGTGCAGCGCCGCTCTGTTACCACGGTGGAGCCGTCGTCACTCTGGCTCTCGCTGATGACCTCACTGTCCACAAACACCGGGATCAGGGGGCATTTTGGGAAACGCCGCACATAGGCCTGACAGGGGAGGGTCGGGGAAGGAGAGAGTGAGAAACAGCTTTCACCGTCTTGTGTTTGACGAGCGTCGAAACCATATATTAATACAAATTTCAAATAATGTGTCATCTAAAATTGTTACCCAATGTCATAAAGTGCCCAATTTTGCAACACCTACTAATGTGTATATAATCTCTCCTTTAGGCTAGAGGCTATTACTTCCCCATTTTATTCTAAAGGTTGCTGGTTCGATCCCAGGCTCCTCCTGCTAGCATGCTGTAGTGTCCTTGAGCAAGACACTTAACCCCTAATTGCTCCTGATGGCTGCATCCGTCGGTGTTTGAATAATTGTAAGTCGCTTTGGATAAAAGCGTCTGCTAAATGCAATGTAATCATCATGTTATCAATTTATTTTACTCAACGTATTTATTCATTTTATTACATATTTTCCCTGACTTTGCATTCATGCTTCGGACAACATGTATCGAAGCTTCACACCAATAAAAGTTTATGGAAAGACAGACACTGAACAACAGCGAACAAAGGGGGGGAAAAAAAAAGGTAACATTTGGGTTCAGCGCAGAGCTTGATTGTAGTTAATGGCTTCAGAGGTTCATGACAAATGAAGCCAAAAGGTCCATGCTGGTGGTTGTATGCAGGGCCAGAGACTGCAGCTCTGGGGCTCTAAGGAGGCGACTCCCGCTCTTCGGGTTTTATGATGCAGAGCATATGACCATCACTCACAGAGAGTTACACAGCCTCACTTCTGTCAATATTTACACTGATTCTAGTGTTGCATCAGACCGGTCTATGAGTACAGGATCTGCAGTCCGAGGGACTCGGTTTGTGTCTGCCGGTAACTTACAATGAAACCAAGATGCATGACTCACTGAAGCCATCGAACATTCAGACATGTTTTCATGCCCTCTGCGTTGATTAAGTTTTGAGAGCCTGTTTTAACTTCTCAGAAAGAAAAAAAAATGGAAAGGTTTGAATGCACTAACATATAAGAGGAAAGTAAGCAAGCTAGACACACTTGCACATAAACTAAATTACACTGCCAACCTTTCTAAATGAAAGCCAGCACATGCGTAATTGAATCAATGAAATGTTAAACCACAGACGTCACTGAGCTGAATGACATAATGGAGAAAAAAAAAAAAAAGGCACACTCGTAAGCAATAACAACTCTAGTTGCATAACAGAAACGCCGTACAGATAGCCCCCTCATTCCAGGACTAGTTCGAAGTATTTTCTCCACTGCCCAAGGTAGGGGCTTTACATAAAGGAAGCATAAAAAACAAGAAACAGCCCACAGCTGGAGTGTATTGTTGTTTTTGTTGCAAATGGCTCTCTTGAAAAAAATATTACTAAACGATGTCCATTTGCAATTCAGCGGACTGGGAAACAAATTATATTTATACTGCATATAAGTCAAATGCTCTGTATTTTACTTTATGTTCATTTTCATTTGCTTAATCATACACTGTACCCAAAACAGCTGGTCTATTTTCTCATGCACATCACAGACAATGTCCGCGTGCGACATTAAAGGGAATCAAGTCCCGCAAAGCCATGCATTTACATAACCACCCAGGAAAGCAACAGGATCAGTCAACAGAAAGATCACACTATAATAAGAATGCAAATATAAAGGAATTTCCTCAATCGATAGTTGTCAACCTTGACAATCGCCGATTAATTGATAACATAAAAGCTGATGTCACCAGGGGGTGGCACGTGAGGACCTGCACCATGTCGCGCACCGCCGAGATTTTGTGATGGGGCGCGAGGAGCATTTCTCATTTCAAAATGGAGACGTTTGAGGCAAGACTGAGCTGGTTCGCTCATACAAGAATATTTACGACCAGTCTTGTCACAAGTTAAATAAGTTGGTTAAATAAGTTAATAAACCTTTTGCTGACAGAATGAGTCGGATGTTTGGAAGCAGATGAAGTCAAGCGCAGACATGGACAATGAGCACTAAAAAAATTACAATTCCTACACATAAACACGCGTTTTAAATATTATACATACAGTATATAAAACTGCAAGGCGAACAGAACGCGTTTATTTACAAAAGGGCAAGAGATAAAATATCCCCCCCCCCCAACGTACTCAAAGACACTAGAGATCACACAAAATAAACCACATGGTAAATAGACAGTGGTCAGGACTTGTATAAAGTCAGAGTGCGACAAAAGAAATCACTATGGCAACTGATAACAAACGGGTGGTAACTGGTAGACTATTCACTTGATTCTCTTCATTGTAGTGTAACATCACCATGTTTGTGTAGAGTGTGAACTGTTTTATGCAATTCCAAACAAGGCAGTTTTAGGAGCTTTAGGAGTAAAATCTTACCCTTAAATAATGACTAATGATGTGGATCTGTTACATATGGAAACTTGTGCAAAATGTATTAAACTAGGCTTGGGGCTGATAAGATTTCTGGTTGCAGCTACTGAAACTTTCGGCAGAACAAACTTTTACAGCAACACGACGCTCCCTAACCTATTTGATGGCATTGCATAAACCCCCCAGCCCAACAGAAAACAATTTAATCAAGAAGCAGATAGGAGACCGCCAAAGAACTAGACTAGACCCACTGCTATAAAAACCAACAGCCCATATTGAATCACCAGGATCGTATTAAACAGGTGCCTTTATCACACAAGTTGTTGCTAATTGCTTATGAGTGAGCCCTGGAGTAAACCCAGAGGCATATTTTGGCAGCGTGATGCCTATTTCACTAAATAACCTGATAGGCCCAGCTTTATTGCAGAGCAGATATCTGAGAAGGGGATTTTCTCTTACAACTATAAGATGAGCTTGTTTCTTTTTCATTGCCCCCCTTTGTTGTTTTTTTTATCAAATTCAGAAGTAAAAAAAAAAAAAAACAAGCGCTAGATTGATCTATCTATATGTATAGTCTGTCAATGGTATACCGTGATTAAATTAGGATTCAAGAGGTTTATTTGGCACATACATACATACATACATACATACATACATACATACATACAGTGAAATGTCTTTACAACGCACCCGGAGATTATGCACAATAAGTTCTAAAAATACAAAAATGTGCGTATGCCTACCAAAAATGAGATCTGAAATATTTTAAAAGGACCTTTGAACCTTACCTGGATTTTTAAAAGCATTTTTATGTATAAGCAGAAATGGTGTCATATTAATGTGTGTTAAATGTCATGATAATAAGTTCTTCAATATTGGCCACCAGTACCTTGAATACACAGTGGAAGTTATCTCACCAATCGCCAAAGCTTATCTAGATTCTATAGTAGTAGCTGACACAATCCCAAGTTGGGGTCTCTGTCAATAAGACCAAGCAAGGTGGAGAGCCCATGGGGGACAACAGGAATGTGTCATGATGTTGTGGGTTTTAAGAGATGTTTTATTAGGACTACATTGAATTTGGCACAGTGAGGGGCTCTAATAAACGGCATAAGTGAAGGAATTTGAATATATGCACATGGTCAATTGAAAGCCTATGGCATGGCCGCTGTTAGTAGTTAGTGTAGGTATGTTCCAAATCGAATAATGGGTTGGCTCCACAACATTCAGCAGAACAACACCCGACTCACCGCCATGATCCGCTCAAACGGGTGTTTGTAGACCCTGACCGGGGACTGGTACTCCTGCACCATGGTGGCAGCTGCTCACACACTGGGACCCTGAGGGGAAAACCAGTTTACAATAAAACACCATGACATGTACCTCTGAAAAAGAACAAAACAGGTTCATCAGCTGAGCAAAGTTCAGACAGGGAAACAAAGAGTACTGCTGCATCATCAGCTGGAACTTGTAAACAGACGTTTATACAAAATAATGGTCTAGTGATGGTGACATTGTACTTTTTTTTTAAAAAGGTCACATTAGAACCTAAAGGCTTAAGAGGTTGTTATTCAAGGCAGTACAAAAGGTAATCAACCTGTTTGGGATAATGAATGAAATGACCATTTTTCCCCCAGTAATGAGACTTAACTTAGCGCCTGAAAACAAACACACACACACACACACACACACACACATATAAATAAATACACACACACACACACACACACACACTCTTATTTATTTTATTAATCCACCACTAATCTTAAGAAAGTTAAATAGATAAATAAATAAATACAAATAAAACAACACAATAGGCAATATACATGAAACACTAACAAAAACAAACAATTCAAATGGTAAAATTGTGCAAGTTTGAATGTGAAACAGCTGTGTGAAGCGCCTCGCTGCCTAAAACGGAGGGTTTAGATGCATTTACAACGAAAAAAAACAAAAAAAAAAACCTCTTAAACAAACGCCTCCTCCGTCCGGCACGTATATAATGGGGGAGCTCGAAAGTCATAGCGCTAGCTACACGCTAAACTCAAACGGCTTTAATTGCGTGCGCTACATGCTAAGCTAACACAACTTCAGCGGACAACATCACGGTTAGGCCCGGACGGCGAGAAACACCAACTCACCGCGGCGACCTGTGACTAAACAGCTCGGTTGTCCGTCATTTAGTGACCGAACGCGGTGCTCGGACGATTCTTATAACTATGCGGGGGGGTGAAAACAGAACTTCCGCCAAAGTTCTGCACCTCCGCTCTTAAATAACAACTGCGCGGCCGACGTCATCTGGCAGTGTGACGTCACGTGTGTCCGACGCGTAGGTCCCGCCCCTTTTTCAATTTCCAGCCTCGCTCGCCTCTGCGCGTCGCCTGGTGCGTTGCGCCGCGCGCCTCAGTTTTGCGGTCACCAAGTTATCGGTTGTGATGTGCATTTCTTTTTTTTTTTAACGTTTTCATGATTTAATGTCGTGTTATTGGCATTAGACACTTTTGAAAACCGGATTCAATCTCAATGCGGCCCACCTGGATTTATAAAGGTCGAATTAAATACATTAAAGTAAGAACTGAAGTGTCAAATAGTTGAAAAAAAAAAAATATATATATGAATATATATATATATATATATATATATGCATGATGTGACCAAGATAGGGTCTATTCAGAGGCGTCCATCAGAGACAGATTCAAGATTCAAGAGGTTTATTCGTCACATACATATACATACGTTCCTACATACATGCAGTGAAATGTCTTTGCAACGCACCGGGAGATTACGCCCAATAGTTACTAAACCGAACATAATAGCTCACCCTATTCCTACCTAGCAACTAACTGAAACGAACTCATTCCTAAAACGTAATGCAGTTAGTGAATAGAATGATATAAATAAAATAAAATAAGACTCAAAAAGGTAATTCAGAGTGGGAGTACAAAATAGAAGGGAATAGAGTTATGTATATGGGATAGACTTTGTATGTACAGATATGTGCAGTAAAGTGCATGTGAATAAAGTGAGTATGGAGATGTACAGTATACAACAGTACGAGACAGCAATACAGTGACACCCAACAGAACAGCAATACAGCACAGTATGCAGTAACCCAGAACAGTGATAAAGTATGTAGTACAGTATGCAGTAACTCAGAACAGTGATACAGTATGCAGTACAGTATGCAGTGATACATTATGCAGTAACCCAGAACAGTGATACAGTATGCAGTACAGTATGCAGTAACCCAGAACAGTGATACAGTATGCAGTACAGTATGCAGTAACCCAGAACAGTGATACAGTATGCAGTACAGTATGCAGTAACCCAGAACAGTGATACAGTACAGTAAGGCAGTGGGGCCTGTGTGAGTGTCTTAGTGCTTTTTGTTAGGACCCCTGGTGAGTTCAGCGTTGACAGTCCTTGTGGCTTGAAGGAGGAAACACCGCCTCAGTCTCTCTGTTCTCGCTGTGTAACTGCGGGGGGCGTTCGCCCATTGCATTGAATTGTACACCGATCAGCCAGAACATTAAAGCCACTGACAGGTGAAGTGAATATCATTGTTCATTTCACTCCAATGACACTTGTCAGGGGTGGGATATATTAGGCAGCAAGTGAACAGTCAGTTCTTTAAGTTGATGTGTGCAAGGCAGGAATAATGGGAAAGCGTAAGGATCCGAGCCACTTTGACAAGGGCCACATTGTGATGGCTAAACAACTGGGTCAGAGCATCTCCAAAACAACAGGTCTTGTGGAGTGCTCCCGGCATGCAGTGGTTAGCACCTACCAAAAGTGGTCCAAACAAGGACAACCGGTTAACAGGCAACAGGGTCATGGGTGCCCATGGGCTCGTTGGTGCATGTAGGGAGTCAAGTCTAACCCAGAAAGTCTAGCCCAGGAAGTCTAGCCCAGCCCAATGCACAGAACCCTGACCCTGATCACAACATGGATCGACATCTGGAATTGGTCCCCGGGCATCATCGAAGTGACTGCTCCTGGAGGAAGGACCGCTGGGATGTGATACACGCTGAGGCTGAATTTCTCCAGCCACCACTCCCTGTGTGTGGTTGTCGCCACCCCTTGCATGCATGTGTGTGTATTAAGTGCATTCACACCTGTAAGACAAATACAATTATTTTTGTTTGGGGCTGTTTTTTTTTCATCAAACACAGTATCAAGTAACAACACAATAATTCACTGTGATATCAGTGGCAATTTATGACATTCATTTCTTGTCACTGTGGCAGTTTCGCCTACCACGTACCATCCAAGTGGCATGTTCAGGGACCCCTGGCCCAGAGACACAGAAGATGGGGTTGTAGAAAACACAAGTTTATTGTGGGTGAGGGGGCTTGATAGAACAAGCCCCGGAGCAGATGGACACAGGTCATGACAGGGCTCCTCTCTCCTGAGTGTGTGAGGGGATGGGGGTTTTACCCTGTTGCTTGTTAGACCAACCAACAGGTATGCAGACACTCTGATCCTGGATCCCTAATTACCTAGATCCAGGTCAGGTGTGGCAGCTCAAACCACACTACATACCCCTGACACCTAACTGAGGCCAGGGAGAATACCGGGCCGAAGCCTACATCCCCCCCACCAAGCAGAGAAAAAAAAAACAGCCTAAAATATAAACTCTGACTCAGGGTTACTATACCTAAAATAAATAAAACACCGGACTCTGAAACAGGGTTGCCATACCTTAAACCAACAAATTCCCCCCCCCAAAAATAATTAACTGATCCCCTTCCAGGGGACCTGGTTCCCTGGAACAGCGTGGTCCACCAGCTTCCTTCCCCCAGGGCGACGGTGCAGACTCCCCTCCTCTCTTCCAGAGTGTGGGACCTCAAGCTGTTGTGTTGGCGTGGCCGGGCTTGGCTGTTGCGGGGGCTGCTTGGAGGGGGGGCCTGGCTGCTGGGCTGCTGGATGGTCCCGGCGGTGGCTGCCGGGCGGAGAAGCTAGCTGCCAACGGTTACCTGTGGTGGTTGCTGCGGCTGCTTCTCCCCCGGTCTGATGCCAGATCCCCTGGATGCTGCTCCTGCCAGTTGGGGGAGGGTTGGTGCTGGGGCCGCCCGTTGACCCGCTGGTGGCTCCAGGGCGTCTTCGGATGGAGACACAGAAGGCGGGGTTGCAGAAAACACACAAGATTTTTGTGGAGAGGGGGCTTGACAAGCCCCTGAGCAGATGGACACAGGTCATGACAGGGCCCCTCTCTCCTGAGTGTGTGTGGGGTTGGGGCTTTTAACCTGTTTTTCGTTAGACCAACCAACGAGCAACAGGTATGCAGCCACTCTGATCCTGGGTCCCCCAATTACCTAGATCCAGATCAGATGTGGCGGCACAAACCACAACATCCCCACACCACAGCCATCTTTGCTCATTGCAGTACTTATATAATATCACTGCTGAGCTCTATAGATACCAACAAGGAAAACCCATGGGAAGCCAAACTAATCTGAAGTAATTACAGCACTTAGTGACAACAGAGACTCACAAATCAGACGCATTCCCACATGGATTAGTTTGAAGGCTTTTGTCAGACATCTGCAGTTCTTGTTTTCTTCAATTGTACATGATTCAATTACACAAAAGGCTCATTATCGCCGATGATGAAGCTAATGCTATAAGAAATATTAACCCATTAACTTTAAAATGGATATCCATAATATTGTCTGTGTTGAGTGGATTATACTATAAAGCCTGATTCACACCTCAAACGGCAATAAACAAGAACAAACCCACAGTTTCACTCCGACACTATGACCGGAAGTGACCGTCGGTCAAGTTTTTATTGGAACTGGGCTTAAAAGTAACTATATGACACATATTTTGAAATAATGACATTATTAACGTTAACGTTAGATGTCTCCATATTTACTATCAATAAATCAATTTTCATATCAGTGAATTGTGTGTATTTTGCATTTGTATTTTTTTTTTTTTTGCACTTTGCAAACACTACATGAAGGGAGTTTTAAACTCTCATTCATGGTAAATGTCCAGCTGAGCAATACACTCCCTGTTGTTTTGGAAAAATCTAGCTCCCCCATTGTCCCTGTGATATTTTGGGACGCAAAAGCCAGACGCAGTTCAGTTCTGACGGCCACGAGAGGATCTGACTGTCGGATACCATTACGGATTAGGTGTGAAGAGGGGTTTAGTCCCAGAAGTCCATTTCGAAACTGCAACAGGCTGTTTTTGGGGTTTTTTTCAACATCCAGTTTCACCCTCATCTTCCCTCTAAGACAGCCACTTCCTTTCTCCAAGGTTTGTAGCGTCTGATCGACTGATCAGCCTTAGACTTCTTGCAGACCAGATCTTTGCATTTTTGCAGCGAAAGGCGGGCCAAACATTCACATGAGCACATACTGTACATAACCCAAATACATTGAATGATCGTGCCAGCTACAGAAAAATAGCAAATATGAGGGGAAAAAAGTGGGATAAACAAGGAAAACAATGTCATTGATTATGGCATTGAACAAGGCAAAGCAGTTTTCTTCATTCAAAGATCCTTTAGAAATGCGGTGCTGGAGCCTACGTAACGTCTGAGCAGACCTCCTACGCTCTGTGCGTGGCTTTCTGCTCTCGCTCATCAGGAAGGACCACAGCCAAAGGCAATAACAAATCATATGAAAGAGAGCTTCGAGAAAAGTATCTACAAAGCTTCTATAATATTAAACATAATAAACTCCACTTGACTTGACATGACTTAAAGCCGCACTCGCTGTGGAAAAATAGCACAAGCAATTACAATATTCTTCTGTCATTTTGGCTTTCAATTGTAATTATTCAAATGTATTTTTCTATCCATTTTATATATTTATTTTTATATGGGTTTTATATCAATTTTGAACTGAGGAAAATCACTGAAGTAAACGTGTGCCTACATATTTTCATCATCAGAACCCTCTCCGGATGCGGCGACCGCTCCGAGTTTCAGCGAATCAAGTCACATGAAGAAGCAATGATTTTTGAAAACGTCAAAATGGCCACACAAGATGCAGCGAATGATGAGAAATGCAGTTTGCTCGGGCTGAGAGAATAGTTTGTTTTAATACCGACCTATATTATTATTATTTTTCCTCCACAGAACACTTGTCTGAAGAGCTCCATTCTGACCTTTCAATACTCACTGAGTATTATGTTGACTCAGGTAATTTACCTTTTTTTCAGCTGAATGCTGCCTCCAGGTTTCATGATAAAAGCTCACAGACTCACAGGCATAGCCAGAGTTAACCCCTCGAGGATCTTATGTCAAGTCACATTTATTTATACGACAGCGCTTTATTACAGTCTCACTGGACTTTAGAGGCTCAGTTTGACGGAAACCCATAACCCTTGAGCCCACAAAGTGGGAATGAATAACTGCTAAACCCAGAGGAAAATGGGAGGAAACCTTGGGAAGGGACACTGAAAAAGAGATCTCTCTCTTTTTCAGGACAGCTATAAATGAGCGATTAGTGCTGAGCGGGCAGAAATACAGTACGTGATGACATTATAACCGTTTTTTCCTGTTTTGGAAATCCATTATAGCACTTCCCATGAGATTTTAATTTCCTTTCAAGACTAAAGAAGAAAGCTTCCTTATTTGTCACTTTATTTGCAGTCATCCGGTGCAAGGGATTGCTCTCCAGACGCTAAGCAAAAGAACAAAGTGGAAAAAAATAACATTAATAATATAAATCAGAAAAATATACGTACAATAAGAAAGATAAAAAATATATAAGAAAAATACACCGATCAGCTGCAACATTAAAACCACTGACAGGTGAAGTGATAACACTGATCATCTCGTTCCAGTGGCACCTGTCAAGGGGTGGGATATATTAGGAGCAAGTGAACAGCCAGTTGTTGAAGTTGATGTGTTGGAAGCAGGAAAAATGGGCAAGCGTAAGGATCTGAGCCACTTTGACAAGGACCAAATTGTGAAGGCTAGACGACTGGGTCAGAGCATCTCCAGCAGGTCTTGTGGGGTGTTCCCGGTATGCAGTGGTTATTACCGACCAAAAGTGGTCCAAGGAAGGACAACCGGTGAACCGGCGACAGGGTCATGGACGCCCACTGATGTGCGTGGGGAGTGGAGTCCAGCCCATCTGGTCTGTTCCCACAGAAGAACAACTGTCGCAAAAATTGCTGAAAAAGTTGATGCTGCTATGATAGAAAGGTGTCAGAACACACAGTGCATCACAGCTTGCTGCGTATGGGGCTGTGTAGCCACAGACCGGTCAGAGTGTCCATGTTGACCCCTGTCCACCACTGAAAGCACCTACAATGGACACGTGGGCGTCAGAACTGGACCATGGAGCAATGGCAGAAGGTGTCCTGGTCTGATGAATCACGTTTTCTTCTACATCATGTGGATGGTTGGGGTTAGGGTTCAATCCGATCGAGCATCTGTGGGATGTACTGGAAACAACAAGCATGATCCATGGGGGCCCCACCTCACAACTTCCAGGACTTAAAAGGATCTGCTAACGTCTTGGTGCCAGATACCACAGGACAGCTTCAGAGGTCTTGTGGAGTCCATGGCTCCACGGGTCGGAGCTTTTTTGGCAGCACGATGGGGAGCTACACAGTATTAGTGGTTACTAGCGGAGGTTTTAATGTTGTGGCAGATTGGTATAGAATTTCTAATGCAAAATATCAGTACTGTATGCAACAATTGACTTTGATCCAACATTAATTGAGAGCAATTCATAAAAGTCGAAAATGAGAATATTATTGAAGTACAGTTACTGTATACTGTATGAGCACCATAGAAATACCCCGTCTGATGTTTTTTAAACACATGTAAGCTATATCTGTATCTATGTCTGTAATAAAGTTTCAGATTTTTAGAAAACGCATTAAAGAAACAACTTTTCCTCCTCTTTTTAAAAAGTTTGTGCTACATTACTATCTCTCTGCTCTGATGCCTCGGAATGTCCTTTTTTCTTCTCTTTTTCAATTAACTGCATTTTGTGCCGCAGACAAAGTTGCCCCGAGGCAACTTTAAGCTCAGTTGATTACACTTTTTTTTGAGTCTTTAAACTGTACATTTTATCTGCTCCATTCTCCCTCCTCTGGTGGAAGGCACTGCAGGAACTTAACAACGGTAGCCAGACTCCGGGTAGAAAAAAAAAAAAAAAAAAGGAAAGAAACGATTAATGAATTACGCTGGAGGTAGTTGATCCGAATTCATCACAAAGAAAGACTTTGTCCAAAACTGTTGGTGCCAGTTGGGGCTTTTGAAATTGGGACTTCTGGAAAAATGAAATGACTCTTCACGTCTTATGTATATGTGATGGGGGGGGGGGGGGGGGGGGAGAGAGAGGGAGGGAGGGAGAGAGAGAGAGAGAGAGAGAGAGAGAGAGAGAGAGAACAACAGAGAAGGGGGAGGAGGGATGAAGGGAGAGGGATGTGTGTGTGTGTGTGTGTGTGTGTGTGTGTGTGTGTGTGTGTGTGTGTGTGTGTGTGTGTGTGTGTGTGTGTGTGTGTGTGCGTGCGCACGGGGGTGTGTGCCCGTGTGTGTGTGTCCCTGCCAACAACAGTGCCCGGGTCCAGGGGTCCAGGGGATGCTGTTGCCACGTCCTGGTGGAACGTGCAGCCCCACGGCTCATCTAATGCAGGCCGCTACCACGCTGCTCTGCCTCAATCCCTTATCCCAGCGTTTCCCAATCACTGCACGCGCAAATACACATCCATTTGTATCAGCGGGGCTAATAAACGGGGATGTAATCGATTCCCACGGACTGCAAAAGGCAAAAGCACGACGGCCCCTTAAATGAAGAGGAAAGACACGGCGGGTGGCAGGTAATTACATTGAAATGCGGCCCCGGGTCCAAATTGCCGCATTTATTTGTTAAACGAAGCGAAACGGGTTCGACCGCATATTAGGAGGCCGCATATGGTCCCAAGGAGACATTTACACGTGTTCTTTTTGGGGCGAACAAGAGCCGAAACGGTAAACAGAGCGAGGATATCACGGGGACTCACACGGTGTCACAGCTCCGCCGAGTTAGTCGAAACCCACAACGTTTTTACCGACTAATGCGCACAGTGAGGTGACCGTTTTCTTCTTAACGCACACACACACACACAGACACACACAAAACACACACAAACACACACACACACACACACATACACAAACCGAGGTGTGACGTCACATTTGTCCCGAAGAGAATTGATATTTACAACCACTGAGTCGGGCGACGAACAACGGCGAACTTCTCCCTTTTCCCCGCGTCGCTGTTGTTCGTCGCCGTCATGGCTCCACGGCTCCACCTTTCATTGGAACACGCCCGTGACTGACCGGCATGTCGCGACCGCCATCGCTTAGCGGGGCGCGGCGAAGTGGACACCAAAAGAAAGAAAAAGCGCCACAGGGGGAAGGGAAGGGCCCTGGGGCGCGCAGCCGCTTTCATTCCGACCGTTCGCTCGCCACGCCGCCGCCCGGGGAACCAGCCGGATCAGCAGATTTTTTTGGGGGGGAGTCGGGATGGATAGCGATTATTCGGGCGGCCCTGAAGATCGGATGCGTACGCTGCCACAGAGGTGTGCGGTGTTGCGTGTGCGCACGGTCTGTCTCGACGCTCCATCCATCCCAACCAATAAAACAAACCGATAATATGATGGTACCATCGAGGCAACTGGAGATTTACCATGAATTTTTGCAAGTAGGTCACCGGGAGTGAAGCTCCCTCAGCGCGTGGGAAGGAAAAGGTTAAGAACAAGAAGATATATTAGGAACGAGTGTGGGAGGGTTTCTTGTTCAACTCTTGGCTGGGAGGAAATAAGTGTTTTTTTGGAACAAAATTAAGGACGAGTGGGGGGGGGGGGCGGGGGTGATGGTGATGGCGTCTGGATGAACGGCACACGCTCTGTGTTCCGTTATAATGAGTGAACATTTATACCCACTGGACATCTCCCTCTAAGTCTAAATACATGGCTACTGGGGGGAGTTGTTGTTGTGTTGTTCACCAGCTCTCCACTTGAGGTCCTCAGTCCACTGTCGGTGGGTGGAGGTGGATGGGGCACGCCGGCCATTAAAGTGAAAGTGAAACCAAAACGTTTTTTGTACACGTTTAAAAAATAATAATGATAATAACTGTAACTCATCAAATGGCTGTAAAACATTAGAGAAACATTTCCTCTCCCTCTGTGCCTGGACCACATCTCCAGGAATTCAGAGCACGTCCGTCTAACGCTGCGTTCCGGGGGAGGCCTAAACCCCTGTCACTTGGAAAAGCGGCTGGAACGGCATTTGACAATGACGATTTTGACTTTTGAACGAAGTTCCCCATGGGGTTTTTTTTAAATTTCAGAACATGTCTGATTTCCATCCAAACCGCTCTATGGTATAAGTGCAGATTTTCTCGAAACCGAGCCTATGGAACGCATTTATCAAGGAATTACAGATTTCCGAGTTGGAAAGCAGCATCTTTTAGTGGGTGGTCATCAGCGCTGCAGAGCCACATTGCGTTGACAGGCCTGTCTGAAACATCATCTCAGGCTCATACACTGAACATCCCATCTATCTCCCACACACACACACACACCGGCCCCCGTTTACCGGTATTCTGTAACCACCGGTTGCCAGATAAATAATGTAACAGATGGCAGAAGACTGAGATTAGGTTTGAGATCGCTCTAAAGCGGGAACAAATGGATGCCTGACAGCGGAGAGAAGCGGGGAACGCGTATCAAAAATAGGGGTTGGGGCCGAAGCAGCGTTCGTGGCCTTTCTGCGTGGAGTGTACGTCTCCTCCGCGTGTTCACGATCGTTTCCTCCAGGTTCTCCGGTTCCCTCCCACCCGAAAGACGTGCATGTTAGGCTTGGACACCCCTGCCGAAGCCCCTGAGCAAGTTCTGTGGATTCTTGGATTTTTTGGGGATTCTTATGTCCAAAGCGACTGTCCCAGGTCCCTTCCATCGGCTAATTCAGGCTCAGCGTCCTTGAGAAGTGCATTTGGTCCCAGTATCAAACCACTGTACAGCATATCACAGTCACAGCCAAACCGTCTCTAGGAATAGGCAGCATTAGTAGAGTTAGAGGTTGTATTTTTTTAAACAAGAAAGTCATTTAGAAAGTGAAGGGAAAAGACATGCTCATTTCAGTGCAAGTAATAATTATAATAAATATAGCTGCAGGCAGCAATACATATTGTCAAGCTTATGTAATGCACATCACAATTTACTTAACATACAAACATCAAACATCATGGAGTTTCAATCGTGTAGTTATGTCGATAGAAAATATTTTTAGAATTTTGTGACTGACCTTCAGACTGGCCTAGACATGTAAGCATGTAGTTAAGCAACGTAGTTACATCCATGTCATTTCATGAATCTAACTTTCATGGCATTAGTATGAAGCGTTTCAACCAGACGTCGAACACTGATTTAAATTTTTAATTTTGACATGAGTGTCTGCAATAGGTTAGTTCTAATAAATTTTTCTAAATAGCTCCGTTTATAGTTTTAATATTGTTTGTATGTTCCAAAGTAGATTCATTTGTCAATTAGCACAGCTAATGACAAAACAAGTGAGATAATTATTTTATTAAACAGCTGTCCAAAACAGCCGGACAAAATAATTAAACAAATATCACAGTATTTCTCAAGATTACATGCCTATAAATAATTAATATTATTAAAATGTCAGTCTTAAGGAAAAAAAAAAAAAGAAAAATGGCCAAATTGCACGACATTTTCAAAGTAGTAGAGTGCTCATAAAGATTGTTTTTTATCAATTTTTTTAACCAAAGAAAACTATATTTAGGTGAAGTGGCCGTGTTCATGTTAGTGTAACAAGACCGTCTTTGTGTGTTATGCTGAATGCTATCAGTGTTCCAGATAGTTTTAGGCTTCACAATTCGGAGCATTTTCACCCGAACAATAGGGCTGCCGCACAATAACCACGGGCTGGACCCCTAATATATATAGCTGCTGGCAGTAATAAACGGGATCCATTATCGACACCAATTACAAATTTCGAGTTCCCATGGAACCCATGGCATCAGTTTGTGCTGTTGCTCCTCTTCACATCAGCATTACGTGTAAAACAAGTACAATTTTCAGATTTTCTATTGAACACAGCCTCGCCTCATGTAGTAAAATATCAAAAGAATAAAATATCAAACGAAACACCCCACCCACGTCAAGCAGGTAAAGGCATTACACACACACACACACACACGCACACACACACACACACGCACACACACACGCACACACACATGCACACACACACACACACACACACACACACACACACACACACACACACACACACACACACAAACTCACACTCACACACAGTTCGTAACCACTATGGAGTCCACACCATTTCGCTCGCACGGTGCAAATGGACGTTCGTAGCCCCAACTTGCACATACAGTATATAGCAAATTTGGTGATGATGTCACAAAGCGTCTTACTCCACAAACTCATCTCACTCCACCACCCCACCAGATGTTTTAGTACATTGGCGTGTCGGCGTTCCATGAGCATTCGGCTACTTAAAATTTTGTTGATTTTTCAGGAATTCCTGCTCTGTATGTGGATCAATATGGATAAAATTTGAACTACAAGATGTCTGTGACGTCCAGGTTCACCTAAACCATATTCTTGTGTCCAGTGGTTGTCCTGTTCCAGACACATTTAGCCTGAAGGGTGCCAAGAAGGACAATAATAATAAAAATCCAAACAATAAAAATCGGGTTATCCCTACGGGATGGACCCCTAATAATAATAATAAATATAGCTGTATATAGCTATATTCTATCTCCACATTTATAGTACATAATATGATGACATCATCAAGCGTCTTACTGCAAATCTCGTCTCTTTCATTTTGTTAATGAATAGTGACATGTCAGTCAAGCAGGATCAGCTGAATATTTCGGGTGAACGTTGTTCCAGTTTTTCACTAATATCTGCTCCCGGTATGTGTATTGATTTGGATGAAATTTAAACCACAAGATCATTGTGACATGTCGGTTTAAACGACACCTCAACCGTGTTCGTAGGTTCTGCAAAAGTTTGTGTTTCAAATACGTTTACGGCTAGACCCCTGATAGTAATAATTATAATAAATATAGCTGCAGGCAGCAATACACAGGGTCCAGTTTAGTCGTGTTGGATGCGTTTTACAGGTTCCTTGGTTCTCTGAAACGCAGCACGATTTTCTGAGTTTACTTGAATGCAGCATGGGCTCCCCCCGGTGCAACCCTCCCGAGTTTAAAACAACCGTCCATGTTTGCCTGTGGAAACTGCGGAACTTCTCATTGTTTTATCTCACTCATGTTGTCTGTGGAAATAGAACTGCGCTCTCAGTGGTGGGTGGCCGTTCGGGCACGTAATTAATTTGTTGAGTTTTTTGCTTGGATTACATTTTCAGTAAGTTACGTTTCCATGAAATACGAAAAACGTTGTGGTATTTCTGTGCGTAATTATCATTGCACGGCTGTTATTTTTCTGACGCCGATTTCAGCGTTTTAGAGGGACACGCTCATGACATTTTAAAGACAATTTTTTATTATTTTTTCATTAATCCGGCAAAGTAATCTGGACCACAGTTTCAAAATATCAATCAAACAGATCTATTGACACTTTCCAGGTAAAAAACTATATAAAGACACAGGTAAATTGATAGTTTGGTAACGTTGAACAAGTACAGAGTGAACGACTCCAAACTGCACACTGGACACGGTCCAACTGGATATTCTCAATCGGAATCTGTAGATTTATAATAAATTATATGATTCAAGATTCAAGATTCAAGATTTTTATTTGTCACATACATATACATACTTCCATACATATATGCAGTGAAATGTAATGCAACGCACCCGGTGATAGCACACAATAAGTCCTAGGAAAAAGTACAAAAATAAAATAAAATAAAAAGTAGAAAATTCCTTTCTAATAGACCGACTAACTGACTCCTAAAACGTAATACAGTAAGTGGAATACTTATAGAATAAGATAAAAAAAATATAGAATAAAATACAATAAAATGATGTCATAAAGCGTCTTACCTGTAAATCTGTGACATGTGACGTGTCAGTTAAGCAAGACCAAGTGAATATTTTGGATCAAAATGGTTTTCGGTTTTTCGTCAATATCTGCTCCATATGTGGATCGGTTTAGATGAGATTTAAAACTGCGAGATCCTTGTCATGTAGCGTTTTAAACGAGAAGTCAACCGTGTTCGTGTGTAATGCTGAAGTTGGTGTTCCAGGTAGTTTTAGGCTTCAAAATTCCAATAATTTCTTAAGAAACAATAACAATAAGGCGCTGAAAGTAGAGGAAGCCCCGGCACTCCTGCTGTACGATTGGCTGTTCGTGTCACATGGTTGTTTCTCTTTCTCTGTATATTGGGCTGTTCGTGTCTCGTGTCATTGGCAGTTTGTGTCTGCTCCACCACCCCTGCCCGCCGTGCCCCGCCAACCCAGGTCCCTTGGATTGGCTACTTCAGGCTCAGCATCCTTGAGAAAAGCATTTTCCACTAATTGCTGTGCGCCAGGCGCTTTCAGCAGGCCAAATGCAGAGGAGAAAAATAACAATAAAAATCTGAACAAAAACAATATAATAACCAGTATTTTTATAGCACCTTTCAGCTCAAGGTGCTTTACAATAATGGAAGGCAACAGAATAAATAGGACTAGAACAGTAGTACCTTCTTTTGTTGCTGGGGGAGCCTAAAGAAGATTTTGTGTTATTAGCACTTTCATTGGTGTGGGAAGAAAAGCAGCTAAAACCACTGAGCTATTTACTTTAGGTGATGTAATATAAATTCAAGGCCGGCTGTACTATCCTGCCTTGGCTTCAGGAAACCCACACACACACACACACAAGCAGCACGCCTTTGCTCATAATTACAAATCGTATTATAAAAAATAATTTGGGAACCCATTCTGCAGAGCAATAAAAAAGCACCCCCCCCCCCCAAAAAAGTAATCTTTTATCGTCTGGGAAACCCAGATGGGGTGTCTCTCCTCTTAGACTAAAGTTGCTTTCCTGAAGAATAAAAGGAGCTCTGGTAGCTCGCCGGTAGTTTCCCTCAAATGTGCGAGGGTGGACTGTACAGTATGTCAAGATAATGATTAGCTCCACTGTGTTCCCGCCGTAAAATGGGCCGAATGTTGCTTTGCAGTCCAGCTTCCTTTTACACAAAAGTATGACAAATATAGCTGGATGGCTGTTTTGAAATGGCTTTTCCCCTGGAAAAAAATGTCCCTTGCCCACTCTCTGTCCATGTGACGCACATCTGCGTTGTGTTGACAATATCCAGTCCGTTAAGTGACACGGCTGTCACTTAATTTCTTCCTCAGCTACAACTGCAAATCTGCAAGTGGGTTATTAGTAAATCCATAATATGCCTGCCGACTGAAGACAGATTGCGGTGCTTTGGGCTGCGCGGCTTAATGAGACAAATACCTTTCCTTCCACAATCTGCTCAGAATCAATCATCGTTACGTTGGCTTCCGACGCCATTCATACTCAAATGATGCAGAAACGGAGCGTTCACACTGAGGGCGGCAGTCGAACCCGGACGCCATCTAGGGGTTAAAGAGGGCCGTCGGACTGCTCCGTATTAGTCATCTCCTTTTGCATCCGTGTCCTCATCCTCAGGCGGTTCAGGGGGGCCGGCGCGCCTTCGCGTTTGATCCCACCCGACGTCGCGCTGCGCCCGCCGCCTGCTCGCTTTCCCTTTTGTCACACATTTATCGGGGCCTTCCCAGCACCTCACCCGGCCACCTTGGAAGGCAGATCCCTGCTCCGTGACTTTTCCCCGGCGTTTCCGCCACGATGCCTCTGGGTTTTTTGGGTAAGCGCTAACGCGATGGATCAGACACCCCCGTAACGTGCAGGATGGCCGCCGTTTACCGCCGATTCACCTGAGAACCGTCTCCCCAATCGCTGTCCTTTTTCTAACCCTGTGACGGAGTGTCAGAGCTGACTGTGTGGCTAAACTGGATAAACGGCTCAATGGCGGAGAGTCTACTGCATGAGTAATTGCGTGGCTGGTGAAGACAACATCTGTTACACCGGCGCGGTTAAGACAGCGACGCCGCACTCGCTCATCCAAGCGACTCCTATATGACTCATTCTAGGCGTCACCTTTTTGTTTTTTGTTTTTCGATTCCCGCCTGGGGCGCTGCTGGCACCGTGCTCCGGCGGGTTATCTCCCAATAAGGAGCCTTTCTGTGTGGAGTTTGCATGTGCTCACGTGGGGTTTCCACCATCTAACATCAGTAAGGACCCCCACCAAAAACATGCACACATCATTGTCTGATCAGCGATGGACATATGTGACCAGTTCCCCGGGAGCCTTATTGAACGCTGCCCACTGCTCCTGGCTGCCCCCCCTGCAGGAAGGACGGGCCAGGATGGGTTAAATGCAGAGGAGCCATTTCACCGGCCACCACCCAAAGTGTGCATGTGTTGTAGTGGCGTGACGAATAAAGGTTCTTCTTCTTCTTCTTCAGGTAAATAATTTATTGGAAGAGAGCGCAAGGGTGGAAGTGGGAGTCAGTTTACATAAATCAGCATTTCCTCATATTCCGCTTTGTGCCGCTTTAAGAAGAGAGCTGCGTAAAAGACAAATTGCTTGGTGTTAACCGACAAACAACTCTTCCTCTCCTCTCCCTTAAAGAAAGCTCTTCCCCGCGACTTGTTGCCGAGGCATCGTCACGCCGACGGTGAGCGAAGAGCATTAATTAGTGTGATGCGCAGAACGGTGCCGTCTTATTAGCAAAGTTTGACAAGTTGCTGGAGCAGATGCCGCCCGTTCCGCTGGAGAGCAAAGTCTAAGCGTCTCAAATGAGCTCAATTAGGTTAGATCAAAAGCGCCAGCCAGGGCTGGGAGAAGTGACAGCCGTGTCAGCTCGGGCCCGTATCGCTTCACCCCGAGGCCATCTGTATGCTGAGATCGCACACGCACGTACACACACACGCGCGCGCACACACACACACACACACACACACACACACACACACACATATAGAGTAATGACATGGAGAAGCAGCGGTTTGCCCGTGCTCGATTGAGTGTGACTGATCACGCTGCAGTCCATGAGCAATTACGACTGAATGGAGGCATCACCAAGATATATGATCCAGGAAAGCGCATCGGCATTTTCATGTCGCCAACCTGTATGAAACGACTTGTACTGTATGTGCGACCGAGGACACTGCCTGTCGTCCTTTCAGCTCACTTATTGTTCGGAATGGTTCCAATAAACGGAGAGCAGCGGGCAAGGCCATAACTTCTCTTATGACAAACAATGGGTACAATGCGGACCACCCGGGGAAGCCGCCCTACGGTTCGATGCTCGACAAACGCTCTGAGAGTCATTTGCCCCTCGCAGATCGCCTCGTTCAAACATCTTAAAGCTCGGCCACTCCGCCGGGAGAGATCAGAGGGGACGGGAGCGCCGTCGGAGCTCGGCTATTTTGTGCTTCAGTAAGCTGAATACATTCAAATGCCACGGATCATCCCGACGCCGTGTCGCAGAGCGGACGTCTGCGCTGTCAGAAACGCACACACACACACACGGTGAACGGCATACCTAAACACGGACAGATGTGTACACACTTGATAAAAAATACGCTTTTTCCCTCCCTACACAGGCCTCAATCGAATGACGGCTCCGAGTCGGAGGAAGGGATTAGCGGAGTGTTCAATCATTCGCCGGGCGGCATCTTTCGCCCCTCAACATCTTGCTGAGATACTGATCTGAGGCATTGGAGGGAGCGCGCGGACATGTTTCACCGTTGGTAAACATCTTAATGATTTACTGTGAAGGATGTACGTTGGGCTCCCGGCGCTTTGCAGCTTAAGGGATATCAGCTGTGATGGAGCGTGTGCCAGCGACTCGGCGCGGCGGCAGAGGCTCGCAGTCTGCTGTTTACACATTCGGAGGAAGTGCCACTATGCACTATGAGCCACGCTCTGTGACTGTCCGTGTTCTGTTTCCAATACCCTGTCAATCTTTGGTCATTTAGACATCTTTTGTTGGAAAATGAACACAAAATACAATATTGCCATTTTGTGTATCTGTCAATTTGGTGGCAGCCATGGCCGTGGACCAGAGTTTCCGCGAACAATGCCCACTTGAACTGTCACTTGATTTCTTCAGTCAATCAATCAATCAATCAATCAATCAATCAATCAATCCATCAATTAATCATCATTTAGACAAGTTATGGCAGAGAAAGCTCAAAGGTTAGCGGGTAAATTCTCAAATCCAAATCTAAAAGGATTTACTTTCCAAGAACACCAGCGTGTCCTTTGAGATACTTACATTGGGCTCACAACTCCCTAAATAAGTCATGGGAAGAAGTTTGTTGTGACGCGGTACCACGCCTTTCATCTCGTGTGAGATGTTAAAACTGGAAAACTGAAATGTAAAACTGGATACACTGATTCCAAATTCCAACATATTTCTTGTGATTCCCGTGAAGGAACCACAAGGCTCCTTCATGTGAGGGGCGGGGAGATGATGATCAATGAAGATTCAGACACATCCTTGGCTGTAGTCATCCATTTCCTCTCTCACTAACTCTGCCTCACAGCAAGGTTCCGGAGCGTATTCACAACAATGGAATTAATTCTGCAGATTAAAGAGAAGGACACAGATGCACTTTGAAAACAGTGAATGCTGTCCATTCTGACCTTGCCGCCACAGGGTTTACACTGAGAGGGTGCGTTTGATTGGATAGATGTCATTCCCAAGGCTACACATCACGACGATTAACAGTCAAAGTTCGGTCACAGTTACAATCTTACCGTGTTAAAACGTACTCTTTCGAGGCCCCCTGGGTCCATCCTGATCCCAATCAACCTCAATCATCAATCAATGAAGTTGTATAGGGAAGGTTTGTGATTTGGTCTTTACAATTTGGAAACAATGAAATCATTATCTCAAAGGACAGTGTCCTTCATGTGAACCCTGTGTGAGGCTGAATTTCTCCAGCTGTGAGATGAAAACAATTCTTCTTCTTCTTCTTATCATGTTGCGGCCTCAAATATTGACGTGAGGTCGCAACAACAATTTTGAGACAACTCAAATATTTAGAAGGTGACATACAGGCCTATCGCATATGCAATATATGCTATATTGTATTTTCTAAATGTTTAATGATGTACTGTGCATATAACATCATTGCTATAAATCTTGTTCCAAACCTTTCTCTTGTTTTTCCTCTCAATATAATTACAAGGAGAGTCAAGATGGCTCTTTGCAACAAAATCTAATGAAGCCCATAAGAAATCTGGAATCTGGAGTCTGGATTCTTGGAAATGCCAATGGATTTTGACTTAAGTAGCTCCAAACATTAAAAAACGAGACTCCAAGTCCATAGTGCTTTAAAGGTGTAGTGTGTAGAATAGGGGTGAGGTTGCAGATTGCAACCACCTGAATACCCTTTCCCATGGCGGTGCAACATGGCAGCCTCAGTGGAAGAGACGGTGGCCGAGAAACTCACGAACCTGGGAAGGCCCCCTCTCTCGAGCCAGTGTTCTGTTTGTCCGTTCAGGGCTACTGTAGAAGAAACATGGCTGTGGAACACGGTGGCCTCCCTGAAGCGTACCCGCTCCACATGTAGATTTCAAAAAAGGAAACACGGCGATTCTTATTTTCATGGGATTATACACTAATTAAAACATTCTTATGTAATTAATACTAATATTGTTATATTCCATTTCTGCCCAAGACTGTTCCGTAAATTCTACACACTGGACCTTTAACGTTCAAAATGATGGACGACAAGGACAATTTTATCTATATATTTTATTTACTCCCACTTATTTTGACTAATAAGTATCCATACGCTTCCCATAATATTATCATAGGCTTCATATGAGCAATATATGTTTGTGTTCATACACTCCCTCTTCAATGTTTTTGTGTACCGGGCGTCTGGCTTCTTATCTCCTTATCTCACCAGATGCGCATTCTCTGCGATGGCGCCACTTTGGCCCTGAAGCACAAAGCCGCAATACGCCTCGAGCACCCTGCACTCCTCCTTGGAGCTCCCACCTCCACGTTCAGTTATACGATCTTGCTGTACGATGGGTTTTTTTTTGTTCTCCTCCTGTGAGCTCGGCATGGTGCACATGGATAAGATGCTCTTTATTTAATTGACTTGAAGCTTTACAAAGTCATACTTTGACTTATTTCTCTCCACTCATCCATCTCAGCCTCGCGCAGACGAAATCTTCTACACTGTGAATTAGTTGCCGAAGTTACAGAGGTTCAGGACTAGTCTTTACATTCTGTAATTGAATGACCTTTTCGGACGACACTAAGACTCAGAGACGCTGTGACGGATGCCGTTTGGATGTCGTCTCCTGAAACTGACCCTTGGCCGCCAGGGACCGGAGCGCCTTGGTTTCTTTGCATGAGGTCCATCTTGAATTGTCACCTCGACTCCCTCAATACACATCGCAACATGCACGTGCAGGGGGGGGGGCGTGGCCCCGAGCACCTGCCCCTTTGCCCTTGATGTCCATGGTGGAATTGTTTTTTTTTAATCAGGCACCGCTTTATTTCATTGAATTTAATTTCTCTTTTAATTTTTGGCGTGAATGGGCGTCAAGATTCCAATGGGAACAGCAGTGTATATACTATATCACCTAAAAACTAGCCTAAACATTGCAATGCGAAGAGAGCGACCTTGGCGCAAAGACAGAGCGGACTTATTATTATTTTTTATCTCAATATCAATTGCCAACTTAAAATAGAATATTATAAACCCAAATAACAGCCTTATTTAAGCGGGTGCCACCTCCTGGTGCTAGTGGGGACAAACAAGCCAAGAACACCTTTCCCAACATTATTTTTATGTCACGGCAGGAGAATAACGTAGAAAATATTGAGTCACACATTAAGGAATAAATGACTTTGGTCGCTAGGAAAAGGGTGAAGAGAAAGTCCTTATTAGACCATAGCATATTTTCTGGGCAGGACATGAATATTCACGAGGTACACATTCTGGATGAGTCTTCATCTGTAGAATTGGTGTAGGAAGCCCTATAAGCCCTATAAGCACTATAAGCTCTTCAATAATAGACCTATTCATTTATCTTTGTGTAAATATATATATATAGTAATAGCTATTGCCATATATTAAACATGTGATTTATTGATACTTTATGTTTAAAACATAGAAAATAATTTGGTCGAATACCTCAATATCAATATCAAATATCGATTTTGGGCATGTCTACATCACGTTACATTGATCAGATGCTTTTGTCCAAAGCAACTTACAATGAGTACATTTGGTGACAGTATCAAAACAACTGTATGTCGCAGCCACAACAAGACCTTCACCAGGAGCAAGCAGCATTAGTAGAGAAGAGTAAGGGTTTTATTTTTTAACAGGAAGGTCAGTTAGAAAGCAAAGGGGAAAGAGATCCCCACGAAGTAGACAGGTCAATGCAGTGTGGTCTCCGTGGAGTTTGAAGCGATCGGTCTTCACAGGCAGCAAATATTTGCGAGCAAGATAGATATTTACAATATTTTACATTTTAAATATCATACAGGCTGAAGCATTCATTAGAACAGTCTATGAAGTTCATAAAATAACATTTCCTCACTAGAGTGCAGACAGAAAGACAACATTTGGCTATATCACAATGTGTGATAAAATCCAGACAAAATATTAATATATTGTCAATCTATTGGCAATCAAGCATTAATATAAACTATAAACAGTTCAAAATTGTCAATACAATCAAAACTGCTTTTTTCCATATAAATAGTGAAAATAAATGATTTTAGGTCATGTATGCCACTTTTGGATTAAGTAGAAAATAAGTTTTGGGCTTGTATGCTGTAAAACCTTTTTTCTACCTAACTTTGCTGTGGGTGATCGACATAGACAGAGACATAGAAAGGGCAGGAAAAAGAGCAATCTGACAACCCTGAGAAGATTTTGGAGACTCCCCTATAAATACAATCGTGCAAAAAAATTTCTCCTTCATTCTCAGAAGGTTCTTTTTTTATTCTCTTTCTATGTCTCTGTCTATGTCGATCACCCACAGGAAAGTGAGGTGGGGAAAAAAGGGTATTAGAAAAACTTGGTGAAATTTTCCCCCCTTGACCCAAAATGTGCCATACATGATCTCAAATGATTTATTTTCAATTTATATTTAAACTTGCATGTGTTTCTGATGTTTTGAAATCGACACTGTATATGAATAATATTAATAATATTTATATATATATATATATATATATATATATATATATATATATATATATATATATACATATATATATATATATTTGTTTTTTATTCTTAACAACATGTGTCAAAAACTCTCTGGCCGCTTTTAAACGTGCCCTTGGACTGCCGGCTTTCAAAATCTCACTCTGGAATCAAACCCCGAAATCCACCAACCTGAAACGCCCATCCAGCGGTTTAAAACGTCATGTCGTCTCCGCTGATTAAAGGAGCCTCTGCGGTGACTTGGATGGGAGAATTGGGCCTGGAACCTGTGACAGCAGCGCTGAACGGCAGCATCTGAACGCACCACGCCGCGCCACCAGGTAACCATCACGCTCCGCCCTGTTCTCCGGGTGCTTTAAAACGTGCCCTCAGGCTGCTGGCTTTCAAAATCTCACTAGGTTGCAATATCAAACAAAAAAAAAAGCTAGAATTGTTGTTCAGAGCCATTTATGCCAGACTCCAGAGTTCACTTTGCAATTCACACATTAAGCAGATGTTTTCATTCAATAATCCAGACGCTAAACTAAATGTCATTGCATACAGCTTGTATAACTAAACTCAAAGTCATTGCATACAGCTTGTATAATGGATTGCTAAAACAGGTAACTCTGGAAATGGTGTTTTCAAATCTTGTTCCATGTGCCCTTTCGAACACTGAGCACCTGCCCCTCCTGAGGTCCCTGCGCGGGCCTGCATAGCAGTGCAACTGGGAGAAACGGTGTGGCAGTTGCCCGTTTACAGCTTTACGTTTGTATGGTTTGTAGAATGCAGCGCTGCCTGGGAATTAGCGGCTGCCCTTAGGCCAAAAGAGTGGCAGCAAAGGTCTGATTAAAAAAAAAGAGTATAAAAGGAGGGCTGGAACCACTCTCCAGGGTCTAGTTGTGAGAAGCAATTTCCCAAGACTTACAGGTTACATTTGTCTCCCAAGTCCAAGAAAAATGTGGATATAAGTATAGACAATAGGGAACAGACTAAACCCACAAGTAGCCCATGGCAAAGTGATCCAACCCAAGAAGATGGTATCAGCTATCTCATTTTTCTAGGACCGTTTAAAAAAAAATCAAATTGAAGTAGAAATAAATGAATGTGAATGAAGGTGGCACTCCCAGAAATCTGCGTTATTATAATAATATAAATAATAATAATAATAATAATAATTATTATTATTATTATTATTATTATTATTATTATTATTAAGGGTAAAACTCGAAAAATATCTGTAACACAAACTTCGACAGAACCTACGAACACGGTTTACGTCTTCATTGAACCAGTATGTCACAAACACCTCGTGGTTGAAGTTTCATCCAAATCCATCCACATCCGCCACATATTGTGCAGAAATTAGTGAAAAACCGACCAAATTTGATCCATATCACAGATGCGGTCCAATGCATTTTACGCCAAAATACGATATCTATATTATTATATAATAATATGATAAACCAAACAACTTTGACCCGAAATATCCAGCTGGTCTTGCTTAACTGACATGCCACTATTTGTAAAAAAAAATCAAGAAGATGAGATTTACAGTGAGACGCTTTATGACATCTTCATATTATTTACTATAAATGTACCGATTCCGATTGAGAATGTCCAGTTGGACCGTGTCCAGTGTGCGGCGTGGACTCGGTCACTCTGTACTTGTTTGACGTTACCAAACTATCGATTTATGTGTGTATTTATATAGCTTTTTACCTGGTAGATGTCAGTACATCAGTACATCAGTACAGAAAAATAGAAGCCGTGCAATGGTAATTACTCACAGAAATAGCACAACTTTTTTCGTATTTCATGGAAACGTAAATTACCGAAAATTGAATCCAAGGAAAAAAGTCAGCAAATAAGCACATACAATTGACTGTTATCGTTAATCTACGTGAATATGTCATAATTGGCGTATACGAGACACAATGTCACCTACTGTGACTGAGACTCCGGAGCAAGGTAAGTTATAATAATGACAAGATTTAGTTTAAAGTAAAAAATAAAACACTTTTTCTAATAAACGTCATGTTTAAACATTGTCCTACAGCTAAACTTCACAAGCTTTAATGAAGAGGCAGAAAGTGTTTGTAGTAAAGACATATTATTCCATAATAATTCTAATGCCAAATTAATGTTAAAGTAACATAAATGTTGTCTGCATTACAATATAGACAAGTAATCTAAGATATGGAATTTTCCAACTGTACATTAACAGAAAAGTACAATAAAGTAGTAATTACAACCAATGTGTATTTATATATTTCTAAAGTGAATGTATTCATTGTTATTGTGATGAAAAGTATTACAAAAGTTGCTTTTGTTATCGTTGCAGATGCCGAAAAATAGCCGAAAATCCAATAAAGAAGCCATTGTCCAAAAATCCAGTCATCAAGGTCAGTCACAATATTAAAAAAAAAGTACTGAAGAAAAATACTGTTCCAAAAACACTAATGGGAAATCATTCAATGTAAGTCCAAAATGAGACCAATGAGACTCCAGAAATAAACAGTGTGCAGCTATGAGTTTAACAGCAGTTCTTAAAAACAAGATGAAAAAGTCTGGTAGAATAAATAATAATGTTCCAGGAAGAGATTATATTGCAATATTTTAATTGCCAAGACAAATGATGTTTTAAACAACATTACAAATAACGTATGCAGATCCGTTTACTGGCTGTATTGGTGTAGATCACTATGACTCTGCTTTGTATAATATAGTAGCTACGCCAATTGATAGAGCACTTAAGAAATCACTGTTAAATAATGATGATGCATGTTGATGAACTATTTCAGGTAAGACATGTGCAATTACCAAGAAGTGATCTTGGGATGCAGCTGTTGCTTCTAACGCAAGAAAACAAATCGTGCTGAATGAGTATGACTCACCGAGTAGTTCTGTAGCTCTGTTCTGTTACAACAACATTTAATCTGCCTGTCGTCATTTCTGTATTAGCTTTAATTCATTCTGCCAAACTCAACCAGTATTTGAAATCACCTGACTACAGACAGATTATTGACACACAACGACAACATCGAATAAGTGTTGACCTATCTCATTCAACACTTATGTCACATTGTAACTTCAAATCAATGGCTGACGTCTGGTTGAAATGGAAATGCTTCATACGTACTGCCGTGAAAGTTGGATTCGTGAAATTACATGAACATAACTACGTTATGCTTATAAGTTCAATACATTTCGCCGCATCATACAAAAAAAATATATATATATATGTAACACATGCCTCAAACAAATAAACTAGACCCTGGGTATTGCTGCCTCCAGCTATACAGTATGTATTATTATTTATATTTTCATAGTGGCTGCAAATGTAATATTCCAGTAAAGATGCTTGTGTATATTGATTTT